>NC_072392.2:100120000-100461250 GCF_028885625.2 Pongo pygmaeus | reverse complement strand
ATTGAGGAGGTTGAGGAAGAGGCAGAGGATGGGCTGTCTCTCGAGTGGCAGAGGTGGAGGAGGTGGAAGGGAGAGCAGGAGAGGCAGGTACCCTTGGTGTAACTTGACAGAAACACATTGTAATTCCATCTGACTTTTTTACTTTTTCCTTTCCCTAAAAATGTTCCTATACGGTGCCAATCCCGCTTTCACACTTGAGTCTCAGTGCCCATGTCATAGTTCCAAGTGGTAAAAAGTCAAGGCAGGCGTGAGTGATGGGAGCCCTTCTGCAGGAGTGTCTGTCTGATGCCAGTTTCTTTTCTGGCACTGCTTCTTCTACATCTGTTTCCTCATCATCTGGCGCCGGTTCAGAAGCACTCATCCCCATTGAGTTGTCTCCTGTTCATTCCTCTGCTGTGGGGTCAGCTCTGGGGTTTCTCCAAGATCCATGCTGTGAAATCCTTCACCCTGCACCCTGACCTTTTTTTTTTTTTTTTTGCCGTATTGCAACTCATGATTTACTTGATTGGCACCATTGGACATCCTGTGAAGTCAGGCACGACATCTAGACACAGCTTTCTTCATCAGGAATTTATTATTTGGGCTTGATGGCTTCCGTGGCTTTTTCTATAGCAACGATGGCTTCAGTGGTGGAAGCCTGCCAGGCTTTCAGGATGTTCTTCTCTCTGGGGGGTTTTCGGCCACAGCATTGGCATCCTCTCCAAAGAGCGTCATGTGTAGTGAGCCTTAAGGTCCGTATGGCCTCTCATAAAGGCTGAATTAGAGGCATCGTGTCTGGGGGCAAGCAGACGACGTCAACACCTTGTTGTTGAACTCATGGGTTCTGGGTGGCAAGAGGCAGTGTCCATTATCAAAAGAACTTTTTTTTTTTTTTTTTTTTTTTGAGACAGAGTCTCACTCTGTTGCCCAGGCAGATGGTGTAGTGGTGCAATCTCAGCTCGCTGCAACCTCCGCCTCCTGAGTTCAAGCAATTCTCATGCCTCAGCCTCCCAAGTAGCTGGGAGTACAGGCGTGCACCACTACACCTGGCTAATTTTTGTATTTTTAGCAGAGATGGAGTTCCCCATGCTGGCCAGGCTGGTCTCAAACTGTTGTCCTCAAGTGGTCAACGCACCTTGGCCTCCCAAAGTGCTGTGATTACAGGGGTGAGCCACCACACCCAGACTGGATTAATGTGTTTTAGAATGGCCAGCAGCTGCAGACCTGTCTTGCAAATGCATGACTTTCCTCTGCTCACTTCCAGCATCACTGATGGCCGTTTGAATAGGTCCCATGGTGTTATCGAAGGTTTACAGTATTACACTAAACACAATGAGAAATAGGTAAGAACCTTGAGAAGTCACTCTATGCTGGGATATGAAGAACCTTGAGAAGTCACTCTATACTGGGATATGCAATTTACTGGAGAGACAAACTGCTCACATGGAGATGATTAGTGTCTCATCATTTTTTTTTTATTTGAGACGGAGTTTCACTCTTATCACCCAGGCTGGAGTGCAGTGGCGCAATCTCAGCTCACTGCAACCTCCGCCTCCTGGGTTCAAGTGATTCTCCTGCCTCAGCCTCCCCAGTAGCTGGGATTACAGGCGCATGCCACCACGCCCGGCTAGTTTTTGTATTCTTAGTAGAGACAGTTTCTCCATGTTGGTTGGGCTCGTGGTGCGATCTCAGGTCACTGCAACCTCTGCCTCCTGGGTTCAAGCGATTCTCCTGCCTCAGCCTCCTGAGTAGCTAGGATTACAGGGATGCGCTACCACGCCTGGCTAATTTTTGTATTTTTTTTAGTGGAGACCGGGTTTCACCATGTTGGCCAGGCTGGTCTCGAACTCCTGACCTCAAGCAATCCGCCCTCCTGGGCCTCCTAAAGTGCTGGGATTACAGGCATGAGCCACTGCGCCCAGCCAAGAATGATTTTAAATCATCCGTCAGCTCATAATTGAATGAGCTTCTTCAACTTGGTGGAAGCAGAGAGCTGGGGTTGGCCTTGCCAAGGGGCCTGAAACCCAGTCAGCAGAGCTGTTCACTCTCTCAGTCCTGGTAGGGTTAGATCAAAGACTTCACTGAGATGGCTTACATAACATTACATATACCTGATAGCAGTCTACTTAGTAGAACCTGATATGCTCAGAGGGTAGGAAGTCAACACGTAAATCTTCTTTTTAAAATTTTTATTTATTTAATACTCTTGCTAATGTGGTTTCTTTTTGAGACAGGGTCTCACTGTGTCACTCAGGCTGGAGTGCAGTGGACCATCACGGCTCACTGCAGCCTCGACCTCCCATGCTCCGGTGGTCCTCCCACCTCAGCCTCCCGAGTAAATGGGACTATGGGCACCCGCCACCATAAAGGCTAATTTTTGTATTTTTCGTAGAGGGTGTTTTGCCATATTGCCCAGGCTGGTGGTCTTCAACTCCTGGGCTCAAGCTATCCACCTGCCTCTGCCTCCTAAAGTGCTTCGGTTACAGGCATGATCCACTGCGCCTGGCTGCTAACATAATATTTTTAAAGTAAAATCTTTTTGCCAGGCAAAGTGGTGTGGCCTATAAGCCCAATTACTTGGGAAGCTGAGGTGAGAGGATTGCTTGAGTTCAAGGCCAGGCTGGGCAACACAGCAAGACTTTGCCTCTAATTGGAAAATCAATAGGTGGGGTGTGGTGTGGCTCAGTAGACCTGGCTGGCTGCCAGGATGCAAGGCAATGTGCATCTACCTTTTTTTGCTTTCGCAGTTGATCGGATCAAACCGTGCTCTATGCACCTCCTTTTGGTGTCCTTCTCCGGGAGGCTGTGGGCTCTGGAGGGCAGGCCAGGGGCCTGGCATCTAAAAGTGGCTTGGTCCATGTTAGCCTGCGAGGAATGAGGAACAGGTGGCCAGGTGGCTGCTGTGAAGCCTTGAGGTGGACATACAGCAGCACCTGTGCACGACACAGGGCAATGAACGCCTTCAAAGAGGGTCTGGGGCCTGGGTGTTGGGGGCCGGGTGAGTACCATGGGACACTCACTATGTTTCAGGCATGAGGAGCTCGACCGTCTGGCCAGGGAGAAGGATGCGGTGCTGGTGGCGGTGAAGGGAGCCCACGTGGACCAGCTGCAGGAGCTGCAGGCCAGGGTTCTGGAGCTGCAGGCCCACTGCGAGACCCTCGAGGCGCAGCTCCGCAGGGCAGAGTGGAGACAGGCTGACACCGCCAAGGAGAAGGACGCTGCCATTGACCAGTGAGTGTGTGCTTGGCTCCACCCAGAGGGTGAGGGCAGGGATGGCCGTGGCTGTGCTGACCTGGGCCCACTGGTGCCAGACCACAGGAAAGGGGGCCAGGCAGCAGACGGAGTGGCTTCTGTAGCTCTCAGTCACTTTTCTTAATCACTCTTTTTGGTTTTTTTTTTTTTGCCTTTTCTTTATTTTTGAAATTGTGTAGTTTCTATGTATGTATGCATTCATCTATTTATAGTAAGATATGCATAACATAAAATTAGCCATTTTAGCCATTTCTTAGTGTACAGATCAGTGGCAGTGGCATTAGGCACATTCACGTTGTTGTAAAACCATCACCACTGTCATCTCCAGAACTTTCCATCTTCCCATTACACACCAACGCCTCCCCCACCCCCGCCAGCTCCCCCACCAACCCCCGCCAGCTCCCCCCAGCCCCGCCAACTCCCTGCCCCGACTCTTGCCAGCTCCCCCGCAACCCCTGCCAGCTCCCCACTGCCGAGCCCCGCCAGCTCCCCCCGACCCCCGCCGGCTCCCCCGACCCCCACCAGCTCCCCCCGACCCCCGCCAGCGACCCCCACGCCGAGCCCTGCCAGTGACCCCCGACCCCCACCAGCTCCCCCCGACCCCCGCCAGCGACCCCCACGCCGAGCCCTGCCAGCGACCCCCGACCCCCGCCAGCTCCCCCCTGAGCCCTGCCAGCTCCCCCTGACCCCCGCCAGCTCCCCCTCGAGCCCCACCAGCACCCCCCAACCCCCGCCAGTGCCCCCCACTGATCCCTGCTGGCTCCCCCCGAGCCCCACCAGCCCCTGGCCACCTCCATTCTACTTGCTGATTCTATGGATTCGACCGGGCTGGGGACCTCCTGTAAGTTGGAATCATGCAGTATTTGTCCTTTTGGGACTCGCTTATTTCACTTGGCATAATGTCCTCAAAGTTTGTCCACATTTTAACATGTGTCAGAATTTTTTCCTTTTCTCTGAATTTTTAAATTGTGGTAAAATAACACATAACATAAAATTTACTATCATAACCATTTTCCTCCTTTATTTCTTCTTTTTCTTTTCTTTCATCTTGACTTTTTTTTTTTTTTTTTTGAGATGGAGTCTGGCTCTGTTACCCAGGCTGGAGTGCAGTGGTGCAATCTTGGCTCACCGCAACCTCCACTTCCCGGGTTCAAGCGATTCTCCTGCCTCAGCCTCCCAAGTAGCTGGCATTATGGGCATGTGCCACCATGCCCGGCTAATTTTTTGTATTTTAGTAGAGACGGGGTTTCACCACATTGGCCAAGATGGTCTCCATCTCCTGACTTTGTGATCCCCCTGCCTCGGCCTCCCAAAGTGCTGGGATTACAGGTGTGAGCCACCGCCCCCGGCCTCTTTTCTTTTTTTGAGACAGGGTCTTACTCTGTTGTCTAGGCTTGAGTGCAGTGGTGCGATCACAGCTTGTTGTAGCCCTGACCTCATGGGCTCAAGTGATCCTCCCGCCTCAGCCTCCCCAGTAGCTGGAACTACAGGTGTGCACCACCATGCTCAGCTAATTTTTGTATTTTTTGTAGAAACGAGGTTTCTCCATGTTGCCTAAACTGGTTTCAAACTCCTGGACCCAGGTGACCCTCCCACACTGGCCTCCCAAAGCGCTGGGATGGGGGAAATGGCTCTTAGAACTACACAGTACCGGGAAGTTAAGGGCTTATTCAGGATAGTTTCTCTAGGTTCAGCATGCTGTTTTGTTGTTTGATCAGTCAGATTCAAGCAGAGTGGTTGAAGACACCATGCATGGGAGGCACCTAAAGCCTCTGTGATCGGTGTGCGGGGTGAGAGGGGCCGCAGGTGCTTCCATTTTCCAGGTAGTGCGGCTGAGGTGACTGGGCCTCACCACTCCTGTGCACCTAACCTTGGCCCCCTGTTGCAGTCTTAAGCTAAATGTTGTTCTTGAATGTCTTTTGTTTTCTGTCCATAAATACTCTGCTCATTGAGAATTATTACTACACATATGCAGTATTATTTTGGCAGTAAGAAACAGACTGCTACATTCTAAAGCTAGTATCTTTCCTCTTTTACTTCTGGGGAGTTCAGCTATCATTCGGATCCCATGATCCCAAGTATGAGCTGGCATTAAATGATGACCTCAGCTGAGCACAGTGGCTCACACCTCTAATCCCAGCACTTTGGGAGGCCGAGGCAGGAGGATCACTTGAGCCTGGGCAACAAAACAAGACCCTATGTCTACCCAAAAAAAAGTTAGACAGGTATGGTGGCACTCACCTATATAGTCCTAGCTACTCAGAAGGCAGAGCAAGACACTGTCTCTAAAAAAATAATTTTTTAATTAAAAAAAATAGAAATAAGTGACAGCTGTATTTATTTCAGTTCCTTTTTATCTTTTTTAAAATGAAGTAGAGAGGGGGTCTCCCCATGTTGCCCAGGATGGTCTCAAATTCCTGGACTTAAGTGATCCTCCCATCTCAGCCTCCCAAAGTGCTGGAATTATAGGCATGAGCCACTGTGCCTGGCCAGCTTTGTAGTTCTTAATAGGTTTTTCAGCAGTTTTGTGCTGGTTTGTAGTTTGGAAATACAGAGAAAACCTGTAGGATTAACAGGAGAGCATTTTTTTCTTCCTTTTTTTTTTGTGACAAGGTCTCACTCTGTCACCCAGGCTGGAGTGCAGTGGCATGATCTCGGTTCACCGCAGCCTACGCCTCCTGGGCTCAGGTGATCCGCCCCCCTCAGCCTCCCAGGTAGCTGGGACTGCAAGTGCATGCCACAACACCCAGCTGATTTTTGTATTTTGAGTAGAGACAGGGTTTACCCATGTTGCCCAGGCTGGTCTCGAGCTCTGGGACCTCAAGCAGTCTGCCTGCCTCGGCCTCCCAAAGTGCTGGCATTACAGGCATGAGCCACCATGCCCGGCCTTCTTTTTTATTTTAACCATCCCATTACGCAGAAGAAAGAGAAGGCATTGTGTTCTGTCACCCAGGCTGGAGTGCAGCAGTGCGATCATGGCTCACTGGAGCCTCGACCTCCTGGGCTCAAGTGATCCTCCCACGTTGTCTTCTCACAAAAAGCATTTATGCTCTTGTGGTGAGCAGTGCACTCCCGCTCGTGGTTGTGGTGTCCTCTGTCCCTGCAGTGAGGGCTCAGCGGCCGTGCCCATTGATCTACACCTGAGACTGTGCATCAGG
The DNA here is from genome assembly GCF_028885625.2 of Pongo pygmaeus. NCBI lineage: Eukaryota > Metazoa > Chordata > Mammalia > Primates > Hominidae > Pongo > Pongo pygmaeus. Next base: position 100,454,861 of record NC_072392.2, on the reverse strand, counting down.
GGAGACTGTCCAGGAGGCCCCAGGCAGAGTCACATCACCATCCTGATGCTGGGAGTGGGGCCGGCCCTCATAATTAGGTGGCTCATGGTCCAGGGATAAAGCTGCTTCCCAGAGCACCAGAGGCCGTTGGTGAGTCTGTTTCTTCAGTACCCACGCAGAGTGTGGAAGGAGTCCAAACACACATTCTCTGTCAGCCCACATTGCCAGAGATGGCTGGAAATGTTGATGCCTTTGATGGTGTCTCTTTTCAGCCGTCCTAAAATATGTGTCCAAAACTGTTGGCAGGGTGGCTTTTTTTTTCCCATTCTATATAATACCAGGCTTGAATGCACCACTCATGCTGGGTTTAACCCCTCATGACAAGGGGTGGCCTCTGTGGGGGCAGCCAGCTCACCCCTCTGCTTCTCACTGTCAGTCGGAAGTTCATCAGCACAGGAGCATCTGAAGGTCTGTTGTGTGTGATGTTACAGTTGCTCTTGTGGGCCGTCTACCCCATCTCTTAGGGAAACAGGGCTACACCCATGCAAGTAGGCAGGTGTCATCTTGCCTAGGTTAGTACTGTGGCTACCTGAGTTAACAGCTCTAGATATTGTCCCGAACATTTTCTTGGGAAATTTATTCAATTTTGGGTAATTCTTCCAGAGGCGTCCTGCTGTTAAAGTTATTTAATGGGTTCTGTAGAACCTTATTTTACTATGCAACTTGAAAATGTGTTGAATGTCTCTGCACGTGGGGTGCTGTGCTAGGCATGGTGAGGACATGAGGGTGAGTTGGTCAGAGGTGTTGCTACCCCATGACTGTGGGCTCTGTGGGCATGGGAGGCATGTCATGCCTCACCTTCCCCCCACCAAGAACCTGGCACATGGCCTGTGTGCTGCAGGAGCTTAGCTGGAATCTGGGTTGGTGGGATGCATGCATGCATGGAGGTAGTTGGGTGGACGGATGCTTAATTCTTCCTGTGCGGAACCATCTCCATCATCTAGGCCAGGAAGTTTCAGCTCTGATGTGGATTTCCTTTGAGAGCTGTGTGTGTGTGTGTGTGCACGTGTGTGTGTGCGCGCATGCGCACGTGTGTGTATTTGCTGGGGGGTGCTGTGTAAGAGACAACTTTAGTGAGTGAGAACCACATCTACATAGTTTCCCTTCTGTGTTTAGACTTCGTGAAGATGCATCAACTGTAAAATCTGCCTGGGATGCTCAGATTGCTCAACTATCTAAGGAGATGGTCTCCAGAGACCTTCAGATTCAGACGCTGAAGGAAGAAGAGGTGAAGCTCAAGGCACAGGTGGCCCGATCCCAGCAGGACATTGAAAGGTAACTGTCCGCAGGCAGATATTTCCATTGAGTGTCTCCTATGGGCAGGTGCTATTGTAGGTACTAAGGATTCAAAATTGAACAGATCGAGTCCCTGGCCTCACATTTTCCTGGGGAAGAAAGACAGTGAACAAGACAGATAGAATGTCTGGTCACGCAGGGGTGGTGTGGGAAGACACGCAGAAGGGGCCGCCTGCTGGAGGGAGCATGGCCAGAGGACGGTGTTTCTCAGTCTGTAATAAGAGCCATAAAGGTGCTCCTGCTTGATCCTGCACTAAGAATCTCCTCTTGCCAGACATGGTGGCTCACACCTATAATCCCAGCACTTAGGGAGGCAGAAGCAGGAGGATTGCTGGAACCCAGGAGTTGGAGACCAGCCTGGTTAACATAGTGAGACCCCATCTCTGCAAAAAGGAAAACGAAAACAAAGAATCTCTTCATCTGTCTTGTCTGTTCATATCCTCATGTGTTTCTTATCCGTTGGGGTGAACACTTCCTTGAACAAAGATAGCATTCTATTTCCCATACATATTCAAGTCAACTTTATTACAGAATACATATGCTAAAACTCATCCATTTTAACTCTACACTTGATGAATTTTGATGAATGTGTATGCTGTATGATATCGTTTGGCTCTATGTCCCCCCCTAAATCTAATCTCAAATTGTAATCCCCATGTGTCAAGGGAGGGCCCCGATGTGAGGTGATTGGCTCGTGGGGGCAGTTTCCCCCATGCTGTTCTTATGATAGTGAGTGAGTTCTGATGGTTTAAAAGTGTTTGGTGGGCTGGATGCAGTGGCTCACGCCTGTAATCCCAGCACATTGGGAGGCTAAGGTATGCGGATCACTTGAGGTCAGGAGTTCGAGACCAGCCTGGCCAACATGGTAAAACCCCATCTCTACTAAAAATACAAAAATTAGCCAGGTGTGGTGGCTCACGCCTGTAGTCCCAGATACTCCAGAGGCTGAGGTGGGAGAATCACTTGAACCTAGGAGGCGGAGGTTGTGGTGAGCCCAGATCATGCCACTGCATTCCAGCCTGGACAGCAGAGTGAGATTCTGTCTCAAAAAAATGAATAAACAAATAAAAAATAAAATATAAATAAATAAATGTTTGGTGGGCCGGGCGCAGTGGCTCACGTCTATAATCCCAGCACTTTGGGAGGCCAAGGCTGGCAGATCACCTGAGGTCAGGAGTTTGAGACCAGCCTGGACAACATGGTAAAACCCCCTCTCTACTAAAAATACAAAAATTATCCGGGTGTGGTGTCACGCGCCTGTAATCCCAGCTACTCTGGGGGCTGAGGCAGGAGAATCACTTGAACCCAGGAGGCGGAGGCTGCAGTGAGCCGAGATGGTGCTACTGCACTTCAGCCTGGGTGACACAGCGAGACTCAGTCTCAAAAAAAAAAAAAGAAAAGTACCAATGCTGAAAGAAACATGTTGTAATAATGTTCTTAGCTCTTCCTTCCAGCATTCTTTTTTTTTTGTTAAATACTTCCATTGACTGAAATAAAACATCATGTAATATATCTTCAAGAAAGCACACTTAGATTTACCTAATACTTGTGTATGTAGAAAACCCTCATAATACGAACTAACACAGAAGAAAAGAAACATGTTGTGATAACATTCTCAACTTTTTTTCTTTTTTTTTTGAGATGGAGTCTCACTCTGTCACCCAGGCTGGAGTGCAGTGGCGCAGTCTCAGCTCACTACAACCTCCACCTCCTGGGTACAAGCAGTTCTCCTGTGTCAGCCTCTAGAGTAGCTGGGATTACAGGCATGCGCCACCACGCCCGGCTAATTTTTATATTTTTAGTAGAGACGGGGTTTCACCATGTTGGCCAGGCTGGTCTTGAACTCCTGACTTCAGGTGATCCACCTGCCTTGGCCTCCCAAAGTGCTGGCTTGACAGGTGTGATCCACCCCGCCTGGCTTACGTTCTCAACTCTTGATTCCAATGTTCCTTCTTCGTTAAACTCTTCCATTCACTGAAAGAAAACAGCACATATTGCAATATTTAGACTTTTTTATACATTTAATTTCTCTCCTCATTATGTGCACGGTTGCCTTTAAATCTCTGAACTTATTTGTAATAGCTGCTTAAATGTATTTATTTGCTAATTCCATCCTATCTTTATTTCTGAGTCTGTTTCTATTGGCTGATTTTTCTACTGGAGAGAGCTACATTTTTTTCTACTTCCTTGCCCATCTGGTAAGATTTCACTGGATGTCAGACATGGTGAATATGATGTTGGGGAGCGTCTGGATTTGGCTGTGCTGTTTTTTGTTTGGCTGCAGTTAAGTATTTACATGGCAGCTTGACCCATTTGAGACTTGTTTAAAATCAGTGCGAGGGCAGGTGGGGCAGGTCTAGAGAAGCCTTTTCACCAGGGCTGACTCCCAGACCCCACCGCGTGCCCTGGAGTGAGAGCTCCAAGGATGCTCCGCCAGCCGCCCTGAAGAGCTCTGGGAATCAGCGCACGTGGAGCTCCCTGCTGGCTACTTCCTTCCCAGGAGTTGCTCTTGGCCCAGCCCGTGTTGGCTTCTCCTGTGTATTTGCATGTGGCTGTCAGCCACAGCTTCTAGGGGATCCCTGCACAGATCCTAGGATCCCTCCTCTCTGCCCCTCTGCCTCATGAAGCCCATTTCAGCCACTTCAGCTTCTCCAAACTCCAACCTTCATCTCCTCACAGCAAGACCACCGTGCTCTGCGTGGTTCGCCGTCCCTGCGGGGATCCGGAAGGGCCTGTGGAGAGAAGCCCGGCAGCAAGTGGGCCCATCTCTCGAGGACCTTCTCTGAGGGGGCCTCAGCCCCGCACCGCTCGTGTGTTCATCGTTCACTCTGTGAAAGCCGTGCCCCATTTTCTGCCCAGTGTCCCAGTTGTTTAAAGTGGGAAAATAGGCATGGTGACAGCTGCTGTGTTGTGTTAAAGATTTATTTATTTTTGCAGTTACAGGTATTTAAAAATGTATCTGTGGGGCTGGGTGCGGTGGCTCACACCTGTAATCCCAGCACTTTGGGAGGCCAAGGTGGGCGGATCACGAGGTCAGAAGATTGAGACCATCCTGGCTAACACGGTGAAACCCTGTCTCTACTAAAAATACAAAAAAATTAGCCGGGTGTGGTGGCGGGCGCCTGTAGTTCCAGCTACTCGGCAGGCTGAGGCAGGAGAATGGCGTGAACCTGGGAGGCGGAGCTTGCAGTGATTCGAGATTGCGCCACTGCACTCCAGCCTGGGCGACAGAGAGACTCTGTCCCAAAACATAAAATAAAAAGGCCGGGCGTGGTGGCTCACACCTGTAATCCCAGCACTTTGGGAGGCTGAGGTGGGCGGATCACAAGGTCAGGAGATCGAGACCATCCTGGCTAACACAGTGAAACCCCATCTCTACTAAAAATACAAAAAATTAGCCGAGCGTGTTGGCGGGTGCCTGTAGTCCCAGCTACTCAGGAGGCTGAGGCAGGAGAATGGCGTGAACACAGGAGGCAAAGCTTGCAGTGAGCCAAGATCACGCCACTGCACTCCAGCCTGGGGGACAGAGCAAGACTCTGTCTCAAAAAAAAAAAAAAAAGTGTGGCCAGGTGTGGTGGTTCACACATGTAATCCCAGCACTTTGGGAGGCCAAGGCAGGCAGGTGGCTTGAGCCCAGGAGTTTGAGACCAGCCAGGGCAACATGGCGAAACTCTGTTTCCATAATAGATACAAAAATTAGCTAGGCATGGTGGTATGCACCTGTAGTCCCAGCTACTCGAGAGGCTGAGGCAGGAGGACCACTTGAGCCCAGGAGGTGGAGGCTGTACTGAGCCAACATCACACCACTGCACTCCAGCCTGGGTGACAGAACAAGACTCTGTATCCAAAAAAAAACTAAAAATAATTAAACAAAACAAGAACACATTGTGTATAAATTACCACAAACTTAGCAGCTTAGCTGCTTTAAACACCCATTTATTATCTCAGGTTCTGGGGCCAGGACCTGGGCAGGGCTCAGCCGTTCCCAGCTCAGGGTCTCTCCAGGCTGGAATCAATGATGGCTGGGCCTGCCTCTCCTTGGAGGCCCAGGGCCCCTTCCAGACTCACCCAGCTGTTGGCAGAATTAAGTCCCTGCAGCTCTGGGGCCGAGGTCTCCATTCCCTCGCTGGCTGACAGCCAGGGTCACTCTGCACCCTAACGGCGTCCTCAGTCCTGGCCACGCAGCCTCTCCAGGGACCCTCTCACAGCACGGTGGCTCAACTGCTATCATTCAAACTCCCTGAAGTTTACCGGTGCAACAAGGCCAGCAGGAGAGTCTCCCTCCAGTCTCACGCAGAGCCATGCCACCATCTCTGTGCCACTGCCTGGGACAGGAGGGTCCCCTCCCCCGTCACAGGATCACCCGCAGCCTGGAATTCTGCCCCCAGTGTGTGGCCCCATGGCCTTCTGTCCCAGAGTTGCTGGTGTAAAGCCTAGTCCCAGTCCAATTCTTCTTCTTTTTTCCCTGTAGACTTCGTTTCCCCTTACTGTGTGTGTGTAGAGTCTCTAGAGCTCTCTGAAGGCTGGCGTCTGCTCTGTCCTAGTGGACCTGCCCCTTTACATCCTGGGTGGCTTCCTCCCTCCATTCTGATCTAAGACGCTGGTTTTCTGGAGGAAGCCCCCGGGTTCCTGTGTTCCCACCCCTCTGTCCCTTTGCACTCGCTCAGGGGAGGCCTCTCCCAGCCCTGCCTGCCCCGTGGCTGGGTCTACCGTGCTCTGCACTTGCTCCGGGGGCTCTCCCAGCCCTGCCTGCCCCGTGGCTGGGTCCACCCTGGTCTGCTTGTTTGCTTTCATAGCTTGGTTCCTTTGTGCATAACCGCGTTTATGATCTTTTAAGGTTGTTGCTTTCCTCCCTCTCTTCCTGCATGCTGGTTCTTCTGTTTTTGTGTGCATCACCCTCATCCATCACCCTTATCCGTGGTGTTGGGTTTTCTCCGGCATCTGGGCATCCTTGGCGCCTGCTCGTCTTTGTATTGGGCGTCCCCGTGTGCCCAGCCACAGGAGTTCGGGAGCATGTCAGCACAGCGCAGGCCACACAAGAGCAGGAGGGACAGCGTCAGCCCTGCCTTTCCCGTCGCGCCTCCACTTTTCCTGTGGAAGTGACATCAGGAAGCATTAATGCTGGGCGGTTGGACGTGTCCTTAGGTACAAGCAACAGCTGTCCCTGGCGATGGAAAGGGAGCGGAGCCTGGAGCGTGATCAGGTGCAGCTGGGCCTGGACTGGCAGCGCCGCTGTGACAACATTGAAAGGGACCAGATCCAAAAGTCAGAGGCCCTGATTCAGGGTCTGACCACGGCAAAAAGTCAGGTGTGTGTGGCCACCAGGGCCTGGGGCCTTCTCGGTGTCTCTGTGGAGGTGGGGCTGGGCAAGACAGGTCTGGTTCTCACCAAATGGTTCTTTAAATTTGCAAACACTAAACCTCACTGAGCAGTTTGCTGTGTAGCAACAAAAATTAGAGTAATAAAAATGCTCCCCGCCTGTCCACCTGCCTTGACTTTCTTGCATAAGCTGTTTCTGTAGCTGACCAACCGCGTGGTTTGAGTAGCGCTGCATGATCCCCGCTGGCCTGCAAGGGCAGCCCGGGGTGTGTGTGGGCAGGAAGGGTTTGGCGGCCTGGCCACAGTGGGGAGCCTGGTGCTCTGAGCATCTCCCACCTATGTGTGCCATTGGAGCCTCAGTAGGCATGGGAGCTGCCCTGTCATCCACACAGGGACTGAGTCCCAGCGTTTTTCCCAGGTTGCTGCCAAGCTGCAGGAGACAGAGCAGGCGCTACGGGAGCAGGAGGTGGTGCTGAAGGCCGTGACCCTGGAACGAGACCAGGCCGTGCAGGCCCTGAGGATGCATGGGCTCCCTGGACCAGGGACACAGGTGAGAGGGCCCAGCCTGCTCTTTGAAACTTTGCTCAACAGCAGCAGTGGGAAAATAGGACTGGATCCCCAAATCCTACCAAGACTGGAGTTAAGTCTTTCAGTTGTGTTCTTTTTAAATGATCTGTTGCGCAAACAAGGGTGAGTCAGAAGCTTTAGAGAGTTAAGGTAAACTCAGGCTTCTTTGTGTCTTTCATATTCGAAAGTTTCAAAAGTCCCAAATCCACATATAACTAGAAATCAGACGTTCATGTGAGTTTGTTCTTATGGTATTGTCTCAGGACTGTCACAGCAGGTCATTTTATGCTAGGAATCTGTCATCACCGCTCCTGATTTTGTTGAGCAGTGATGTTAGTGGCCGACAGTTAAGTACTCATCCTATGCCAGGGTTTGCCCTTAGGCCTTGATGTCCCTCCACTCATTTCACCTTGGAGGTTGGCACCATGTCCTCTGAGACATGGGAACACTGAGGAGCTTGCCTGAGCTGTCACATCTCATCAGAGCAGAGCTGGGTCCACAGGCAGAGGGGAGCGGGGTGCAGGGCTGTAGGAGGCTGGGGGAGAGCACAGAGGGCCCAGCACGGGAGGACTGCCCTAGGCCTGCAGATGGCTTTTTTCTGTGGGGTGTTGTACACGCAGAAGAACGCGCAGGCCTGGAGTGCACAGGTCAGTGCAGCCGACATGTTAGTGTGCCCAAGCACCCCACCCCAACAGGACCACCCCAACAGGACCACCCAACAAGACCACCCCAACAAGACCACCCCAACAAGACCACCCAACAAGACCACCCCAACAGGACCACCCCAACAAGACCACCCCAACAAGACCACCCAACAAGACCACCCCAACAAGACCACCCAACAAGACCACCCCACAAGACCACCCAACAAGACCACCCCAACAAGACCACCCCAACAAGACCACCCAAGAGTCCCTGCCCCTGCTGGTCCCACCTCCCCGCACGAAGCCTCCGGCCGCTGGTGCACATTCTCTCCCATTCAATTTGCTTCTCTGCCTGAGGCTTGGCTTAAGGCAGCCGAGTGTACTTAGGACTCAGATCCTAACTGGTAAGAAGAATGTTCCTAGCTCGTCCTTCATTCATGTAGTTTTTACTTATTTATTTTGAGACAGGGTCTCGCTTTGTTGCCCAGGCTGAAGTGCAATGGTGCAATCTCCTCCTACTCCCAGGCTCAAGCAATCCTCCCATCACAGCTGCTCGAGTAGCTGGGACCACAGGTGTGCATCACCATGCCTGGTTAATTTTTGGAGTTTTTTTTTTTTTTTTTTTTTACAGAGTTTTGCTCTTGTCGCCCAGGCTGGAGTGCAATGGCACGATCTTGGCTCACCGCTCCCCACTCCCCCCACCGCCCGCCTCCTGGGTTCAAGTGATTCTCCTGCCTCAGCCTCCCAAGTAGCTGGGATTACAGGCGTGAGCCACAGCACCTGGCCTAATTTTTTTTTTTGAGACAGAGTTTTGCTCTTGTTGCCCAGGCTGGAGTGCAGTGGTGTGATCTCTGCTCACCGCACCCTCTGCCTCCCGGGTTCAAGTGATTCTCCTGCCTCAGCCTCCTGAGTAGCTGGGATTACAAGCATGCACCACCATGCCTGGCTAATTTTTTGTATTTTTAGTAGAGATGGGGTTTCTGCGCGTTAGGCTGATCTCGAACTCCTGACCCAGGTGATTGGCCTGCCTAGGCCTTCCAAAGTGCTCAGATTACAGGTGTGAGCCACCACGCCCAGCTAATTTTATATTTTTAGTAGAGATGGGGTTTCTCCATATTGGTCAGGCTGGTCTTGAACTCCCGACCTCAGGTGATCTGCCCACCTCGGCCTCCCAAAGTGCTGGGATTACAGGCGTGAGCCACCATGCCCGGCCTTGTAGCTAATCTTAACTTTAGCCAAGACAAATGCCAATTCAGTTACTTACCTAGGGTGAGTACTTACCTCAGGCCAAAAACTGCTCTCTACCATCCTAGAAACAGGAAAAAAAAAAAAACCCTCATCTTCCCTGTTGGAAGTGAGTGCACACTCCATAAAGGAGTTACCTGCCTTCCATCATCATGAAGCAGGAGAAACTTGCCTTCCTTGTTGGAAGCAAATAAAACTCCAAAAAAAGGGAGTTTTTTGGAGTTGGGTGATCAGACCCAACACCAGGTCGTCGGGGCTACGAAGTCCAGCAGAGTCAAAGAAATGAGACAAGAGTACATAGGGTGGGTCCAGGGGGCCAATGCTAGTGTATGGAGGCTGCGAAGGCCCCGAGCTCTGGGAGCCCACACTAGTTATTGGTAAATCAAGTAAAGAAGCAGGTAGTGAGGACATGCGGCTGTGGGGGTAGACAGGTGAGGGCGTGAGGACGCAGGGGTAGAAAGGTAGCGGTGCATCAAGCATAGCTGTGACGGTTTCGCATATGCTCTGCTACTCGAGATAAGGGAGAACAGGTTCTTTTAATTCAAGATAAAATCGATTTATGATCTTGGGAGAGCAAGGAGCAAGGTGCCAGCAAGTCTGGACACAATTCCAGAGGCTACAAGGGGTTTTATGCCCTGAGCCCTGGGTTCTTTCCAAGCCACAAGGGGTTTTATGCCCTGGGCTTAGACTGTAGTGTGGCAGGGCAGCCTTCCACCCGTTGGCACAGAGCTTGGTGTTCCAAAGGTCACGAGGGGTTTTAGACCCTGGACCCAGGACATGTTCCAAGACTCTTTTACATTATGTCAGACAAGCAAGCCCTGCCTCAGCTCTTCTGCCAACATTATACAGCAAAATAAACTTTAGATCTTGACCAAATTTGGGGAGATCAGGGATTCTCTGGAGGGGGTGCTTCCAGACCTTGGCAAATTGTCCTGTTGGTTTGAACCATAAAGTTAGCTCATTCCAGTACCAAGTACAGATAGGAATTTTGTCAAAGGTCAGAGGCATCTCCACTCAGAATCTCCCTGTGGTTACCAAAATGTGAACCCAGAAAATCTCAGACAGGTCTCAGTTAATTTAGAAGGTTTATTTTGCCAAGGTTGAGGATGTGCACCCATGACACAGCCTCAGGAGGTCCTGATGACATGTTCCGAGGTGGTCAGAGCACAGCTTGGTTTTATACATTGTAGGGAGACATGAGACATCAATCAACATATGTAAAATGAACAGTGGTTCCGTCTGGAGAGGCGGGACAACTCGAAGTGGGGAGGAGGCTTCCAGGTCATAGATAGGTAAGAGATAGATGGTTGCATTCTTTTGAGTTTCTGATGGGCCTCTCCAAAGGAGGCAGTGAGATATGCATTCATCTCAGTGAGCAAAGGGTGACTTTGAATAGAATGGGAGGCAGGTTTGCCCTGAGTAGTTCCCAGCTTGACTTTTCCCTTTAGCTTAGTGATATTTTCCTTTCACACTGCCGAGCCCTCTGAGCCTCGCTTGCCGCTGTGGTGGGCATGCTCAGCCAGTGAGGCCATGCAGCCAGCACCCTCAGCGCGTCCTAGGACAGATCCTGGTAAGCCTCTGGGCACTCGGTATCCCAATCTGTAACTGGCCAGGTGGAGCACGGCCTTCAAGGGTCTGCCCCCATGCGACTGTTTCTCCAGAATTCTTTCTTCATTTTGGTTCTACCGTAAATATTTTCCCACGTCATTACAATTCTTCACAAACAGAATCTAAATGGCTGCATATTTTATCAAGTGGCCACACCATAATGCACCTAGCGATTTTCTTACCAATGGTCCTTCATGTTGTTCGCCAGTGTGATCACGGCACTGCGGTGGGCAGTTTCCTGTTGTTGTACCCAGGTGAGTTAGAGAAAATGCCACACTCTGAAATGAATTAAGAGTCCTTTATTTAAGCCGGCAGCCAAAGAGGCGGCTAACGCTCAAAATTCGGCCCCGAGGAAGGGGCTTGATTAACTTTTATACCTTGGTTTAGGAAGGGGAGGGGAACTCAAATGCAATAATTCTACAGAAGTAAAAACATGCAAGAATCAAAAGAAGCAAATGGTTACAGAGAGATAAACAATTTAAAAGACAAATGTTACAAAAAGCAACGGTACCAGGTGCAGGGCTCTAAATCCTTCATTAGAGTTAGATATAGATGCTATGCCGGACACGAACTCAAGGCTTTATGTTGTTATCTCTTTGAGAAAAATCCTGGGAACTTCATACATTGTTTGTGCCAGTACCTTATCAGTTAATTGGGCTCCTTTGAAATGCTGAGGATCTGCTTACACAGGTCAACTCCTTGCAGAAGGGGGTTGGGTAAGGAGCCCTTAGTGTCTTGTAAATTAAGGGGTCCATTGGAGTTTGTCCGGCTTTCCCAGCTAGAGAGAGTCTTATTTACATGAGAAAAAAGGCTAGGTGATTAAAGAGACAAACAGGGCAAAATTTAAAGTAGCAAGTTAGGGTAAAAACAAGGTTAGGCATTACACTGTCTCCGTTTCTAAACTGCCAGTTGAGGTTCACGTTCTGTTCGCATCATCTCCATCCCTAAGCACAGCATGTGAAGCTCTCCTCCTGGGAGCCCAGGCCAGCTGGCCTTGCTGGTGAGCATGGAGGAGCCAATGGGCTGGGGAGTCAGAGCGTCCCGGGAAGGGGTCCAGGTCTTGCTTCAGGTTTGTATTCACGGAGTACAGAGTAGGGAGCAGGCTCTGCATCCCTCAGGGTGGCTCCACAGGAGAGGAAGCTATGCCTTTTGCACACATCTTGGCTGGACTCAAGGTTGAGCTGGGCCAGAGCCTGAGACTTTGTTTCCCTCTCCGGTATCTGGGGTCTGTGCTGGCGTCTGGAAGCAGGTGTTTCCTCTAATGTGTCTGGTGTTCTAGTTGTTCACAGCCGGAGGGAAAGACTCATAGCGGTGAGTCCCTCCTGGTCAGAGGCAGAAGTGCCCCTCACCTTTGGTTAGAGAAGGACACTCCCTCACCCTAGGAACTGGGTGGGCGGGGCCTGTCTCTCCTCCTGCGCCGGAGCCACCTCGAGTCGTTGTCCTCCCGCCTTGGTGGCTCCTTGCGGGGTCTGTCATCCCTATGCCTGCCCTTTGACCCTAGGGTAACACGTCTCTTTTCTCTGGTTGCTTTTAGAGTTTCCATTTTGTTGCTGATTTTTCAGCAGTTTGATTATGCAGTGCTCTTTGGTATGATTTTCTTTCTGTTTATCGTGCTTAGGGTTCACTGAGCTTCATCATCTGTGATGTCGGCTTTCAGTGCATTTGCTTCGTCATCTGTGATGTGTGGCTTTCAGCACATTTGTAACATGTTTGGCCTTGTTGTAGACGCGTGTCCTGCCTTCGCGTTCGTCTGGGCTCCTGGTTCCTTGTGCACCTTGTTCCTGGTCTCCAGAGCTCTGCACATTTTTTCTTCTTTGGCCCCTTTCCTTCTGAGCTTCAGTTCGGGTATTTTCTGTTGCCAGGTGTTTATATTCACTGCCTCTTCTTCTGCGTGCCCTGAACCTGCTCTCCCCCCTATTCAGTAGCTGTTTGCACCAAAGTAAAGTACACATAACGCAAAACCGGCTGCCTTAACTGTTTTCTGGTGCACACAGTTCAGCAGCATGAAGCGCATTCACACGGAGGTGCAGCCATCACACCACCCTCTCCAGAACGTTCTCATCTTCCCAAACTGAAGCTCTGTCCCCAAGAAACACTGGCTCCCCCTCCCCACCACAGCCCCAGCGCCCCCGTTCCCCTTTCCGCCTCTGTGGATTTGACACTCTAGGGATCTCAACAGTACGGAGGCTTCAGGAACTTGAGTGTCACATTTGTACTTCTGTCGGGTCGGAAAGGAGGCGTCACAGCCCTGGGGCTGGGGAGGGACCACAGCCCAAGCTGAAGCGGGGGACTGGCCCGAGAGGGGCTCGGGGAGGGAGGAGGCGCGGCCTGTCCGGACAAGCTGGGGAACCATTCATCTTTTTGTAGCCATTTTTCCTTGTATTTGACAGATGCTCCTCATGCAGCATGAAGAAGAAATAAGTAAAGATTTTCTATCCAGTGAGATCCAGCGGCTCCGAGAGCAGAACACAAGCTTGCGAAACGCGATTGCCCAGATGAGGAAAGAAATGGAGGCTCTAAGCCATCAGATTCCTCCTCCCGTCCAGACAGCGGCAGAGAGCACAGATGCAAACCAGCCTGACCCAGAGGCTGGGGGAGATGCCGCCACTCCTGGTGAGTAAGGCGGAGAAAGGGACAGAGCGGGAGGGGAAGGGGGAGAGGGAGGGAGGAGGACAGACGGGAGCATGGGTCTCGACTGGCTTCAAGGAGGCTTCATTTCAGAGTCCTGTAAGTTAACATTCCCGTAATAAACTCAAAGTATGAAAACTGCTTTTTCTCCAAGAGAAGGGATCTTAAGTTTTATACCAAAAAGCTTTTATATTTGTAAAGTGGAAGGAAAAAATGAGGGTACCTGCTTGACACACTTAAAAACCTGTTTTAGACCTGGACCAGGGCTGGCTTGCTGTCGTGCTGTCCCAGAGTGGGTTGGTAGCAGGGGCTGGTGGACCGCAGGCCTCTCCTCCAGAGGAGCGTCCGTGGCAGAGCTGATGAGGGCCTCCCGACCCCCGGGGACCCCACGAGTGGCTATGGGTGGGCGGATGCCGGGATGGATGCAGAGCTTCCGTTCTCGAGATGGGACTTGGCCCCTCTGCACAGAGGCACGTGGGCTGGCGGCAGGTGGAGCATTTGCTCCTGATCGCTGAGCCCTTCCTAGAAAGCATGGAGACTGTGCTGGTCTCTGGCTGGCACACTCTGGCCAGCGAGGGGAGGGAAGGTCTTTCAGTCTGACACACACAAAGTGTGGAAACTACAGTGAAGCTGTAGTGTGTGGAGGACAGGGACAGTGAAGCTGGCGGGCATGAGCTGGCATCAGCTCCCTGAGCTGGTGCTCACAGGAGGGAGGTGCAAAAGGATGCTATGTATGCGTTATATTCAGTGGGGTTTTTTTTGGCAGATTATGTTCTGGCCCTTGAAGCAGAAATACGAACTCTAAAGCATAAGTTTAAAACTCTGGAAAAGCATCTAGAAGATGTGTTGGATCCTTTAAAGATGTCCTCACCTCATGCTGAGTCTCAGCCCAGCGTCCGCACCTTGACAGAGACGACTGGTGAGTCCGCGTCTCACTGGGCTACTTGCTGTCCCTTTATAAACTGAAATCTGACCCCTGCAGAAAGTCCGCTCATAGCAAATATACAGCTCAAGGCTATTGCAGACGTTGGGGCGGTGTCATCCGGCCCAGCAGCCCCTTGTGCTCCCTCCAGAGCCCACGTGCCCTGGCTCCTCACTGCAGTTAGTGTTCCCTATTTTGGTATGAATGGAATTCTGTGGCACCTGTGCTTCTGTCTGGCGTCTTCAGACCTACACTGTGTTTCACTTGATAATGCCAGATTCTTCTCCAAAGCATCCATTCACAGCGTGTGAGGTAGCCGTGGTGCTGCATGTGCGCCAACACTTACGTGGTCAGCGGCTCCTTCTGTTCCCTCTAGTGGACACATAGCACATCCTATTTTGGTTTAATTTGCAAATTCATGAGATTCGTGGGATTGAACATCTCTTCCTGTGTGCATTGGTATATGATTGGCTAGGGCTGCCATAACTCAACACCACAGCCTGGGTGGCTTAAACAACGGGTTTTTATTTTCTCACTTCTGGAGTCTGGATGTCAGAGATCAGGCTGCTGGCAGGGTGGGTTCCTCATGAGGCCTCTCTGTGGCTTGCAGACGGCACCCTCTCCCCTGCGTGCTCACGTGGCTCCTCCCCCAGCGGGTGTCTCTTCCTCTTCTTTTTTTTTTTTTGGGGGATGGAGTCTTGCTCTGTTGCCCAGGGTAGAGTGCAATGGCATGATTTCGGCTCGCTGCAGCCTCTGCCTCCCAAGTTCAAGCGATTCTCCTGCCTCAGCCTCCTGAGTAGCTGGGATTACAGGTGCACACCACCACACCCGGCTAATTTTTGTATTTTTAGTAGAGATGAGGTTTCACCGTGTTGGTCAGGCTGGTCTCGAACTCCTGACCTCGTGATCTGCCTACCTCAGCCTCCCAAAGTGCTGGGATGACAGGCATGAGCCACTGCGCCCGACTCTTCCTCTTCTTATAAGGGCAACAGTCCAGGGCCCCAGCCTTAGGACCTCATGTAACCTTAACTGCCTCCTCAAAGGCCCTGTCTCCAAATACAGTCATGTTCAGGGTGAGAGCTTCAACCTGTCAATCTGGGGACAGAGTTCAGTCCATAGAGTTGGCCTCTTGATGGCCTCTCTGTTGAAGCTCCAGGCCATGTCTTTTGCCCATTGTTTATTGGATTATCTGCCCTTTGTCATAGATTTTTTAGGGTATTTTATGCTGAATATGAGCCTAGCACTGGTTATATGTGTTGCAAATATCTTCTCCCGGTCTGTGGCTTGCCTTTTATTCCTTCACTGGTGTCTTTGGTGAATGGAAGGTCTTAATTTCAAGACAAACTCATAGGCTAATCTATTCCATTGTGGTTAGTCCAACATCAAAAGGTTCATTCTAGCATTCTAGCTTTCTTTTTCATTATTCTAACTTCCTTTTCCAACAATGAGAAACCGGGCTCTCCCATTATCACTAACACAGTTACTTTGATCGAGTCCTCTTGGTGTAACCAATCCCCCATTGCTGCTGTGGCCCCTTCCCCTATTTGGAGGCCCCTCTCCTGCCTGGATGCCTCCCCAGCGTCACCGAGCTTGACAGCCCAGCCTGGCTGCCTTCCACACAGATGCCCTCACCCTGCTGGAGCCACAGCCCCCCTTAGTGTAGGGGAGGCAGGCCCCACCTGCAGGCTTGAGGCAGGAAAAGAAAGGGAGGGGCCAGACAGGACACTCCACTGGCACAGATTGTCTCAAATAAGGGAGGTTTTGGCCAGGCGCGGTGGCTCACACCTGTAATCCCAGCACTTTGGGAGGCCGAGGTGGGTGGATCACCTGAGGTCGGGAGTTCAAGACCAGCCTGGCCAACGTGGTGAAACCCCGTCTCTACTAAAAATACAAAAAAGTTAGCTGGGGGTGGTGGCGGGCGCCTGTAATCCCAGCCACTTGGGAGGCTGAGGCAGGAGAATCACTTGAACCCAGGAGGCAGGGGTTGCAGTGAGCTGAGATTGCACCACTACACTCCAGCCTAGGTAACAGAGCGAGACTCCATCTCAAAAAAATAAAATAAAATAAAATAAAATAAGGGAGGTTTTATTTTTCTTTTCCAATGCTGATATTGTTTACTTCTTCTTGCATGATCGCTCCTAGCTAAACTCTCCAGTATGATGTTGATAATAGCCGTCTTTCTCCCTAATCCCAGAGGAAGAACTTTCAGCATTTCACTTTTTTAGGTTTAGTTTTTGCTGAAGGTTTTTGTGGTGGGGGTAGTGGAGGGAGTTTAAGGAAGTTTCTTTCTATTCCTGTTTTAATATAGATCTTTATTTTTTAAATCATGATTCTTTTGTTTCATATATTTTGTATCTTTGTTGTTAGATGTGTATACATTTAGGGTTTTTTTTTTTTAGGATAATTGACCCTTATATTGTTATGTAATCTTCCTCTTTGTCCTGGCAACGTTCTTTGTTCTGAGGTCTACCTTGTCTGGTATTAATTAATCCACTCGAGCTTTCTTTTGATTAGCATTTGCGTGGTATAACTTTTTCATCCTTTTTTCTTTTTACCTATCTCTCTCTTTTATATTTGAAATGAATTTCTTTTTTTTTGAGATGGAGTCTCTGTTGCCCAGGCTGGAGTGCAGTGGCACAATCTCGGCTCACTGCAACCTCTGCCTCCTGGGTTCTAGCGATTCTCATGCCTCAGCCTCCGAAGTAGCTAGGGTTACAGGCATGTGCCACCATGCCCAGCTGGTGGCGTTTGTATTGTTAGTAGAGACAGGGTTTCACCATGTTGGCCAGCCTGGTCTCGAACTCCTGGCCTCAAATGATCCACTTGCCTTGGCCTCCCAAAGTGCTGGAATTACAGGTGTGAGCCACTGCGCCTGGCCTAAAGACAAAAACTGTTGAAAGCACACAGAGAGAGCGATGCACAGCCCACAGGGGACAGTGACTGGAGCGGTGGTGGGTTCTCAGCAGCAGCTGTCATCAGATTCCTCCTCAGAAGGAAATGGCATAATATTTTTCAAGTACTGAAAGCAAAAAACTGTCAACCCATAATTATACATTCAGTAAAAATATTCTTCAGGAATGAGAGTGAATAAAGACATTCTCAGATGAAGGAAAAGTTTGTCACCAGCAGACTGGATCTAAAAGAACTGATAAAGGAGGTACTTCAGACACAACGGAAGGAAGGAAACTGGGAACATCAGGAGTGAAGGAAAACTAATGGCAAGGATGAATATGATAGACATTCTTTCACACTTAACTTTTAAAATTACGTTGACAGGCCGGGCGCCATGGCTCATGCCTGTCATCCCAGCACTTTGGGAGGCCAAGGCAGGTGGCTCATCTGAGGTCAGTAGTTGAAGGCCAGCCTGGCCAACATGGCAAAACCCCGTATCTACTAAAAATACAAAAATTAGCTGGGCGCGGTTGCACACGCCTGTAATCCCAGCACTTTGGGAGGCCGAGGTGGGTGGATCACTTGAGGTCAGGAGTTCGAGACTAGCCTGACCAACATGGTGAAACCCCATCTCTACTAAAAATGCAAAAATTAGCTGGGTGTGGTGGCGGGTGCCTGCAATCCCAGCACTTTGGGAAGCTGAGGCGGGTGGATCACTTGAGGCCAGGAGTTCAAGACCAGCCTGACCAAAGTGGAGAAACCCCGTTTCTACTAAAAATACAACAATTAGCTGGGCATGGTGGCGGGCACCTGTGATCCCAGCTATTTGGGAGGCTGAGGCAGGAGAATCGCTTGAACCTGGGAGGTAGAGGTTGCAGTGAGCTGAAATCACGCCACTGCACTCCAGCCTGGGCAACAAGAGCAAAAATCGATCTCAAAAAAAAAAAAAAAAGAGTTTTTGTCTTCAGTTTTCAGAAATTTCATTATGTTGTATCTGGGCATAGATTTCTTTGGTTTATTCTTTTTGATATTGATCTGAAGGTTTATGCCTTTCACCAAATTTCAGAAGTTTTCATCCATTATTTTTCAAGTAATTTTTTCGGCTCCACACTCTTTCCTTCTGGGACTCTGAGGACACAAACGTTTGGTCTTTTGTTGTTGTCCTGCTGGTCCCTGAGGCTGTGTTTTGTTTTTTTTTTCAATTTGTTTTCTCTCTTGTTCAAATTGGATAGTTTCTTTTCCTCTGTTCTTCAAGTTTATCAGTTCTTTCTTTTGTCATTTCCATTTTGCTGTGGAGCCCATTCAGTGAGATTTTTGTTTCTAAAATTTCCATTTTGGTTTTCTTTTTCCTTTTTTTTTTTTTTTTTTTGTTGTTGTTGTGGTTGTTGTTTTTGAGACAGGGCCTTGCTCTGTTGTCCAGGCTGGAGTGTGGTGGTATGGTCATAGCTCACTGCAGCCTTGACCTCCTGGGCTCAAGGGACCTTCCCACCTTAGCTTGCTGAGTAACTGGGACTACAGGCTACAGGTGTGCACCACCACATCCAGCTAATTTCTTTTTATATTTGTAGAGATGGAGTATCACTATGTTGCCCAGGCTAGTCTTGAACTCCTGGCCTCAACTGATCCTCCTGCCTTAGCCTCCCAGAGTGTTTGGATTACAGGCATGAGCCATCACAGTTGGCCTTAGTTTTCTTTATATCTTACTTTACTGGAACTTTCATTTTGCCATATGTTTTTAGAGTGTATTAAATTGCTTGCCAGAGTTTTTTGTTTGTGTATTTGTTTGTTTTTTTTTTAGAGACAGGGTCTTGCTCTGTCACCCAGGCTGGAGTGCAATGGCATTATCATGGCTCACTGCAGCCTGGACCTCCTGGGCTCAAGTGACCCTCCTGCCTCAGACTCCTGAAGAGCTGGGGTTATGGGTACATACCACCTCCATGCCTAGCTAATTTTTTTTTTTTTTTTTTTTTTTTTTGTAGAGATGGGGTTTCACTATGTTTCCCAGGCTGATCTTAAACTCTTGGCTTCAAGCAATTCTCTCACCTCTACCCTTCCCAGTAACTTGCTGGAGTATTGTTATGACAGCTGCTTTAAAATCTTCATCCCATAATTCCAATGTCTGTGTCATCTTGGTGTTGTCTATTTCATTCACATTGAGATTTTCTTGGTTGTTAATATGACGAGTAATTTTTTTTTAAATCAGAAATGGAATCTCACTATATTGCCAAGGCTGTTCTTAAACTCCTTGGCTCAAGTGATCCTCCTGCCTTGGCCTCCCAAAGTACTGGAATTACAGACAGCCTCCTGTAATTTTTTACTGTATCACGGACATTTTGAGTGTCACATTATAAAATTCTGGTTCTTATTAAATCTATGTTAATTCTGTCTTTTATTTTGTCAGGTAGTCAGCCTTTCTGGGTTCACACTGCACATCCTGGCCCACGCTGGTGGGCTGAGGTTTGAATGTCCATTACTTTCCAGAGCCTTGATGATGCTATTTTACTCTGCCCACACATGAGCTACCAAGTGGCCAATTAAATCCTGGGCAGTGTCCCCCGCCAGGCCCGGTTGTCAGAGGTTTTGCTGTGCTGGTTCTGTCGATTCTGGCTGGTTTTACACGGCAGCTCCTCGGGGGTCTTCACACAGACCTCCTTCCTCCTGTAGCCCTCCCCACATGCTCTCCCAGGAGCCGAGCACGCAGAGCTCCTTCCTCCGGTGGCCCCCCCACATGCTCTCCCAGGAGCCGAGCTGGCCTTTGTCTACAGCAGGCTGCGGGACCGTGGGCTGGCAGGAGGGCAGGTGTGGTCCCAAGGGCTCCACCTGCACGTCCCCACCTTCTTGCTCCGTTGGTCCCAGGAGCAGCTTCTCTTCGGCCTTTTTTTTTTTTGGTCTGAGCTCTGGGTTGTGGCTGCCTGTCACCAAGCCAGTGTGTGCAGGAAGGAGACGAGGGACTCCCTGCCAGCCACCCCTGGGATCCGAGGCCCCTAGACACTCAGCCTTCGTTTCTCACCGTTCAGAATTTTCCCCTAGTGGGGCTTTTTGTGTTCTGGCTGGGCCTTTAGCTGAGATTAGCAGGGGAAATGTGGGTGGACTGCAGGGGCTCCATCGGGTTAAACCACCCTTGGAGTTCCAGGATGAATTCAACATGTAGTGATAGATTCTTCTTTTTATAATTTGACAGATTTGGTTTGCTGATAATTTCTTTTGTTTTTTGTTTAAATGAGACACAGTCTCGCTCTTTGACCAGGCTATTCTTGAACTCTTGGGCTCAAGCCATCTTCTTGCCTTGGCTTCCTGTGTAGCTGGGATTACAGGTGTGAGCCACCACGCCCGGCTTGGTTTGCCAGTGTTTTATTGAGAATTATCACATTTATGTTCATGAGTAAGACTGGCCCATAATTTTCAGTTCTCATAAGGTTCATGTGAGGTTTTGGAATCAAAGTTACTCTGGCCTCATAAATATGTTGAAAAGTATTCTCTGTTTTTCCGTTTTCTAAAAAAGTTTGTATCAGACTTATATTAATTTTCTTAAATAATTGGTAGAATTCAACTTTGAAACCAGCTGGGCCTGGAGTTTTCCTTGTGGGAAGGTTTAAAATTGTGAATTCAGTTTTTTTTCATAGTTATAGGACATTTGGATTTTCTTTTTTGTACATTTTTGATGTTATATTTTACTAAGAAATTGTCCATTTCATCTTAATTTTCAAATTTTTGACATAAAGTTGCTTATAGTTTCCTATGAGTTTTAAATGTCTGTGGGATCTGAAGTGATGACTCCTTTTTGCAATTAATTATATTGGTCATTTGCTTGCTTCTATTTTTTCCTTGCTTAGTATTATTGGGTGTTTATTTTAGCCTTCTCAAAGAATCAACTGTTGATTTTGTTGATTCTCTATTATATATTTATTTTCTGTTTCCTCAATATCTAATACTAACATTATCTTTTCTTACTCCTACTTTATTTGGCGTTTTTTTTTTTTTTTTTTTTTGAGACAGAGTCTCACTCTGTCGCCCAGGCTGGAGTGTAGTGGCACAGTCTTGGCTCACTGCCACCTTCACCTCCCGAGTTCAATCGATTCTCGTGCCTCAGCCTCCCGAGTAGTTGGGACCACAGGGGTGCACCACCACGCCTGGCTAATTTTGTATTTTGTTTTAGCAGAGACAGGGTTTTGCCACATTGGCCAGGTTGGTCTCCCACTCCTGACCTCAGGCGATCTGCCCGCCTCAGCCTCCCAAAGTGCTGAGATTACAGGCGTGAGCCACCGCACCTGGCCCTATTTGGCTTTAATTTGGTCGTTCTTTTTAAATTTATTTTTCTGTGTGTGTGTGTGTGACAGGGTCTCGCTCTGTTGTCCAGGCTGGAGTGCAGTGGCTCAGTCATAGCTCACTGTAACCTTGAATTCCTGGGATCGAGGGATCCTCTTGCCTCAGCCTCCCAACGTGATGAGATGACAGGCATGGGCCACTGCGCCTGGCCCTCTAATTTCTTGAGATGAATGTTTAGCTCATTGGTTTTTGGCCTTTCTTCTTTTCTAAAATATTTATCTAAAGCTGTAATTATTCTTGGAAGGACAGCTTTAGATTCATTCCTGAAGTTTCTAAAGTAGTATTGTTGTTATCTTTCCATTCAAAATAGTTGTTAAAGTCCATTGTGATTTTTTTCTTTGACCCTGTGTTATGTGGCATCTTTTTTCTTAATTTCCAAGCAAGTGGCTCTTGGACAGACTGGAGCAATTGGTCTCTATCAGACATTACGTGGTAAGGTCAGACTTTTTCCTACAAGGATTCTTGCTTTCTTTACATGAGGATTATGCTTTCTGTACAGCATCTCTAATCTTCACGTGGACCCAGATCTGCTGACTCCAATGAAGAACAGCTTCGCGTTGGGGTCAGCTGCTGGTGCCATGGCCTCACGGGAAAGGGAGAGCTGATAGAGATGTGTGTCTCCTCAGAAAGGTCTTCCTTCGTGCTCAGATCTGAGCTGACAGAAGCCACTCTTCTCTGCAGGAGGGTCTGCCCAAGCTGGTCAAGCCGGAGGATCTGTCCAAGCTGGCCCAGTATCCTCCAGACTGGCACTCAGGAAGCTCGGGGACAGAGTGCAGCTCCTAAACCTGCTGGTGAGACGACTGAGACAGAAGGTGAGGCAGTCAAGTTTGTGGGGTCATCCTCCTAGAGAGCCGCTGCTGGGGGAGGGCGCGTGGGCTCTGAGCAGCTGCCCGGTGTGACCCTAGGTGACCTCGGGCATACACTGACCTCTCTCTGCCTGTTTTTTTCTGAGGAAGGGGCTGTGGGGAGGTCCTAGGAACTGGTTCATCTCAGGTGTGCTCGTGTAAGGCATGCCATGAGAATCTGGGAAGCGTGGTCTAGGCAGTGGAGGCAGCACTGGCGGCCAGAACACCAGGCCCTGGCTGTGCCCGCTCAGAGGGGTCCTGGTCAATGGGGCATGTGTGCAGGCTGCCTGATGCCACCTGCCCACTCAGAGGGGTCCTGGTCAGTAGGGCGTGTGTGCTCCATGTCAGTGATGAGCCACACTTCATCTGAGACACTAGAGCCTTGGCAAGCGCTGTTCTTTTCAACCTCCTGGGCCCTTGCCTTTTGGGGGTCAGGTCATACTCCTGCTGGGACCAGTATCTGCATCCAGCAGCGAGCCCACCCTGTTTCCCATGGGGCCGGGGTCACTACCTCGGTTTGACTGCTACAGATTCCTAACATCGTTTTGGTTTTTACTTTAAAAACTTGTGTGGCCAGGCATGGGGGCTCACACCTGTAATCCCAGCACTTTGGGAGGCCAAGGTGGGTGGATCACCTGAGGTCAGGAGTTCGAGACCAGCCTGGCCAACATGGTGAAACCCCCGTCTCTATAAAATAGAAAAAATTAGCTGGGCGTGGTGGCGGGTGCCCATAGTCCCAGCTACTTGGGAGGCTGAGGTGGGAGAATCACTTGAACCCAGGAGGCGGACGTTGCAGTGAGCTGCGATTGTGCCATTGTACTCTAGCTTGGGCAACAGGAGTGAAACTCCATCTCAAAAAAAATTTTTTTTTAATTGTGGTAAAATTCATTAATATATAACAAAGTTTACCATTTTGGCCATTTTAAAGTGTACCTTTCAGTGGCATTAAGTACATTCACAATATTGTATAAACGTTCTCACTATTACCAGAGCTTTTCTCCCCACCCCAGATAGAAGCTCGGTACGATAACCACACAGCAGTATCACCCGTTCCCTGCTTCCCAGCTTCTAGTAACCATTCCACCCCCATCACAATCAATTTGTTTACTGTAGGGATCTCATATTAACACAATCCTACGGTAGTTGTCCTTTTGTGCCTGGCTTCTTTGAGTAGAATGTTTTCAGGGTTCAGCTCTGCATATGTCAGAACGTCGTTCCTTCCCATGGCTGACATATTCCATTGTATGGAGGAATCACATTTTGTTTATCGTTCATGCACTCAACATTTGGGTTGTTTCCACTGTTTGGATTGTGCATAATGCTGCTGTGAACGTTCCTGTGCAAGTTCCTGTGTGGACTTATGCAAAGTTCCGTTCTCCTGGGTATACACCTGGGAGTGGAATTGCTCTGTCAGACGGTCACCCTGTGTTTAACCCTCTGAGGAGCCACGGCACTGTTTTCCCCAGATGGTAAACTCTGTCTTTAACCCTTGAGGAGCCACGGCACTGTTTTCCCCAGCAGCCGCACGATTTTACTTCCACCAGCACTGTGTGAGGGTTCCGGTTCCCCCATCCGCACCAACACTAGCTGTTTTCTGGCGGTGATGCTAGTCATCCTGGTGGGAGTGAAGTGGGGCCTCGCTGTGGTTTTGATTTGCATTTTCCTGATGACTCCTGGTGTCGAGCGTCGTCTCACGTGCGTCTTGGTCAGCCATTTGAGCCATTTGTCTTCTTTGGAGAAATGTCCATGTAGATCCCTCGCCCAGTTTTAATTGGGTTGTCTTTTTATTTGAGTTGTAAGAATTCTTTTTATATTCCAGATACAAGTCCCTTATTAGATTTTTGATTTGCTACATTTTTCTCCCATTCTGTAGTTTGTCTTTTCACTTTCTTTCTTTTTTTTTTTTTTTTTTGAGACAGAGTCTTGCTCTGTCGCCCAGGCTGGAGTGCGATGTTGTGATCTCGGCTGATTGCAACCTCCACCTCCCGGGTTCAAGCAATTCTCCTGCCTCAGCCTCCCAAGTAGCTGGGATTACAGGCATGAGCCACCACGCCTGCTAATTTTTGTATTTTTGGTAGAGATGGGGTTTTACCACGTTGGCCAGGCTGGTCTCGAACTCCTCACCTCAGGTGATCTTCCCACCTCCGCCTCCCAAAGTGCTGGGATTACAGGTATGAGCCACTGCACCTGGCCTGTCTGCCTCCCAAAGTGCTGGCATTACAGGTATGAGCCACTGTACCTGGCCTGTCTTTTCACTTTCCTGATGGTGTCCTTTGAAGGACACCGAATGTTTCCAGTTTTGATCCAGTCCCATTGATCATGTCTCCTGTTGCTTGTGCTTCTGAGTCCTGCTGTCCTCATCCTGTTGCCTTTATTCCTTGTGAGGCGACATAACAAGGGAACTTCCACATGTCCTCTCGCATTGTAAATACATAAACCACACCTTCCCTGCAGCCTCTGCTTGTTCTCTAACGCAGAACATCTCTCTAGAAACAAAGTATTCCAGATTTCCCATCTGCTGAGGGAGTGCGCAGTGCTCCAGAAATTGGATGCTTTTTTTTTTTTTAATCTTCCTGTTTGATGGATTGATTGAAAATGGCAAATATGGCCAGGCGAGGTGGCTCACGCCTGTAATCCCAGCACCTTGGGAGGCCGAGATGGGCAGATCACCAGGTCAGGAGATTGAGACCATGTTGGCCAACATGGTGAACCCCGTGTCTACTAAAATACAAAAAATGAGCCGGGCGTGGTGGTGCGCACCTGTAATCCCAGCTACTCCGGAGGCTGAGGCAGGGCAATTGCTTGAACCTGGGAGGCGGAGGTTGCAGTGAGCTGAGATCGCGCCACTGCACTCCAGCCTGGGCGACAGAGCAAGACTCCGCCTCAAAAAAAAAAGAAAATGACAAATATAAATTGTATATCTCTATGGTATGTGACATGATGTTTTGAAACATGTCCACACTGTGGAATGGCTAAATGAGGCTAATTAACATGTGCGTTACCCTCATACCTCTCATTTTCTGCTGATACCTAATGCCTCACCTTCATTGGAAGTGCATCTTTGTTGTTGCAGTGGAGAGGAACTTGGCCACTTTTCCATTTCTGTCGAGGTGGTTGAAGATCCACGTACACGTGAGGGGCTCCAGTCGAGGGGGTTGAAGATCCATGTACCCATGAAGGGGCTCCAGATCCCCCGTGCTTTGCAGTTGCTGTTTCCCCCATTTCCCACACAAATGCTACAGACAAGAAATAAACATTTAAATACAGCTTTTAGGCCAGGCACGGTGGCTCACACCTGTAATCTCAACACTTTGGGAGGCTGAGGCAGGAAGATCACTTGAGCCCAGGAGTTTGAGACCAGCCTGAGCAACATAGGGAGACCTTGTCCCTACAAAAACTAAACAAGGCTGGGCACGGTGGCGCATGCCTGTAATCCCCACACTTTGGAATGGTGAGGTGGGAGGATTATTTGAGCTCAGCAGTTTGAAACCAGCCTGGGCAACACAGCAAGACCCCATCTGTAATAAAAACTGAAATAATTAGCCGAGCATGGTGGTGCATCTGTAGTCCCAGCTACTCGGGAGGCTGAGGATTACTTGAGCCCAGTGGGAGGGTTGCTTGAGCCCGGATGGTTGAGGCTGCAGTGAGCCAAGATCGTGCCACTCTGCCCCAGCTTGGGCGACAGAGCAAGACCCTGTCTCTAAAAATAAAAATAGGCTGGATGCGGTGGCTCACGCCTGTAATCCCAACACTTTGGGAGGCTGAGGCAGAAGGATTGCTTGAGCCAGGAGTTTGAGACCGGCCTGGGCAACACAGTAAGATGCTGTCTGAATAAAATAAGTAAATAAAAATTAATACAAGCTTTTTTTTTTTTTTTTTTTTTGAGACAGAGTCTCGCTCTGTTGCCCAGGCTGGAGGGCAGTGGCGTGATCTTGGCTCACTGCAAGCTCCACCTCCCAGGTTCACGCCATTCTTCTGCCTCAGCCTCGCAAGTAGCTGGGACTACAGGCACCCACCGCCACGCCCGGCTAATTTTTTGTATTTTTTAGTAGAGACGGGGTTTCACCATGTTGGCCAGGATGGTCTCGATCTCCTGACCTCGTGATCCACCCGCCTCGGCCTCCCAAGGTGCTGGGATTACAGGTGTGAGCCACTGCACCCAGCCTATCCACCTGCCTTTCAATAGCCTCAGCCCTCTGACTTCCTGGCCTGTTTCCCTCTGGCCTCCCCATCTCTGCCCCCTTTGATTAGCAGAAGAGAAAAATCAACACCTCCTACTGGTTACTTGCAATTCTGGAGGCCTTTGTTTCTCCCTGGGAGGAGGCTCAGGAAGGAGTTTCGAGGCGCTCCGCCTCAGTCCATGCACGGATTCTCCCCACCAGCCTAGGAGTCCAGAGCAGGGCACAAGGGAGCTGCCAGGGCCAGCTGGGTGGGGCAGGAGGAGCAGCGGCCGTGGTTGGGGGCAGAGGGCGGAGGGCAGTTGCGTCCAGCTGGGGAGGAGGCCCTGACCCCGGGCTCCCCGTTCTTTCCCGGCACTCGCAGCACTTCCTGTCAGTGCCCAGGGGCCTGCTCCAGCCCAGCCACTGCCTCATTCCTCACACTGCCTTTGAAATGGCTCCTAGGTGCCGCGGGAACCCCTGGAGCCGGCCGCTCTCCAGCGTGAGCTTCCCCGTGAGGTGGACCAGGTACACCTGGAGGTTTTGGAGCTGCAGAAGCAGGTGGCTGAGCTGGGGAAGCATCTCAGGATAGCCCAGCACGGGGGAGCGGAGCCTTCAGGCAGGAAGCAGCCCCCAGCCTCGGACGCCGTGGCCCTTGGGAGAGAGGTGGGTGCCTGCTAGCTCCTCCTGCCACCCGCCTGTCGAGGTTCCTGCCACATAAACCATCCTTGCCTGTGCTCTGCAAGTGTTGCTGTGTGTACGCCCTGGGAGCTCAGGTGGGACGAGGGCTGCAGTGAAGGCCGTGCCTGGAAGTGGGCCCTGCTCCACCCCTTCTCCCCATTCCTCCGCCTTCTTCCTCCACACGCCTCCTCTTCTCCTGGTCCTTCACCTTGACGCCCTGTTGGCGGAGGGCGGGATGGGCCCATCCCAGTCCTCCCTTCAGCTGACAGCATCTTGTGTTGGAAACACACACACTGAAGGTGGCTCATGTTTGCTTTAATGCAGGGCCTTGACGGCCTGCTGAGGGGGCATCTGCGTGCACAGCCCTGCCTGCCCCGTGCCTAGCTTTGGGCCCTCCCTGCTGCATTCAGAGCCACACAGCTGCTCCAGGCCACGGCTCTCCTATCCTGGTTTTGGTCAGGCCCTTGGCCCCGAGGGAGTGGCCCCAACTCCATGGCTGGGTTTGAGCCGCAGCTCTGAGCTATGGAGACGACCCCAGGTCCTGATTCTGCAGCTAGGCAGAGTTGACCAGCAGGGCCCCCTTCTTCCTACCTAAGGCCAGAGGGAAAGGCTGTGAAGGACAGGCTGCCTGGCCTCCCTGACTTCGTACACTAGACTGTTGGTAACTGGGGTAACTGTAGTGACCTATGACCTGTGGTGACCTATAGTTACCAATAGTGACCTATGAATCCACAGAAGGTTTTGGGGACAGTAGATGATGTCTGGAAGGCACAAAGTGGAAGACAGCGTGGATCCCCAGGGCACCGTGCTTGGGGAGCAGATCCCTAGGGACTCGGGCTGGAATGGAGTGGACTGGGGAAGATGCGGCCGTGGCTGTCTCAGGCTCCAGGACAGTGAGGAGCAGGCCAGAGCTGCCTTGGCTTGGGATGGACAAGACCATAAGGATGCCTCAGGGGGACAACAGGGCAGGTATGGGAAGGCCGAGGGAGCCTGAGGCCCCAGCAGGTGCTCAGCCAGTGCACACAGGAAGAGCTGAGCTGGTCGGTAAGATATTGAGCTGCACCTGCCCCTGTACCTGTTGGTAAGGAGGTGCTGTCCTCAGGGGTCCCCAGCACCCTAGCCCTCCTGGGCTCCCAGTCCAGCCACTCCAGGGTGGCTCCTGCCCGGTGGGCGCTGTGGCCCTTGGGCCAGCTGGCAGCACAGCCGGGGGTAAGCATGTCTGTACCTCCACACGTCTCCCACCCACCCAAGCACCGTGTGTTCCCGGACACGGGTGGGCGCCTCCTTGGGCAGCGAGGGGCCCCAGGAGCTCTCACTGTTGGCCCTTGCGTAGTTCACTGTCTTCCCACTTGTTTAGAATGAAGGGGCAAGAATTTATATAAATAAGCAGAATTTTTTCTTTCTTTTTTTTTTTTTGAGACAGAGTCTCACACTGTCGCCCAGTCTGGAGTGCATTGGCGCTGTCTTGGCTCACTGCAACCTCCTCATCCCGGGTTCAAGCAATTCTCCCACCTCAGCCCCCCGAGTAGCTGGGATTACAGGTGCACCACGCCCGGCCAATTTTTGTATTTTCAGTAGAGACAGGGTTTCACCATGTTGGCCAGGCTGGTCTCAAACTCCTGGTTTCAAGTGATCTGCCTGCCTCAGCCTCCCAAAGTGGTGGGATTACAGGCGTGGGCCACCGTGCCTGGCCCAAATAAGCAGAATTTTAAATTGAGGAATTAAATCCCACAGCAGACGGAGTAGGAGCTGAAGCCACCTGCGGCCCAATCCCAGTTATTGGAGATAAGGTGCAGGCAGGGCAGACACTCCAGGCTCTGTGTGTACGTGCATGGAGGCGACAGTCGGGCTCCAGGCTCCTCCTGGGTCTGAGCATCCTGTGGCCAGGCTCTCCACCCAGGTGAGGCCCACCTCGGCTCTGTCCTCTGCCAAGCAGCATGGCTGAGCTCCTAGAGACAAGGGGAGGCCCAGGTCCTTGCTGCTTGCTGCTGGGAAAGGAGCCCAGATGGAGAAGGGGCCATGTTGGGGCTGGGCCCTCAGGTAGAGGATCAATGTGTCCGTTATGTTGGGTATAGAGAGAAGTGGGTAGAGCTGCGTGTGCATCTGATCCCAGCTCTGTCCTGAGAGGGCCCACAGCCCGGACTCAGCCAGCAGATGTCAGTTCCACAGTTCCAGGTGCTGGTTCCATTCCTGCTCTGCTCACAGGAGCCAGGGCTCCAGCATGGAGGCAGGTTTGGAGGGCACAGGAACCAGCTGAAAGGGGTCCCCACTGACCAGAACTAGGCCAATAGGCAGTGATGTTGAAGACCACAATCCATTGACTCAACCAGGAAATCATGGGTCCAGGCTGATAGCAATGGACAGATCAGTCGGGAACGGGGCACTCTTCCACACGAGAGTGCCAGCCAAGGAACGCGACAGGAACGGTGCACTAGGCAGTCACGGATGGGTGCTGAACCAGAGGGATTCCCATCAGACGGACGGGAAGCAGCATCTCCCCACACGTGACTTTTGATTTCCAAGGGAAATGCTGGCTTTCCAGTGGAGCAGCCTGTTGGACCCCAGCTGACCCGAGTGATCAGGTCTCCCATCGCCAGTGCTGGGATGCGCCCATGGCACATGCCTCTGGGCGGGTTGCACTGAGACAGCACAGACTCACTCTCGGGGTCCCTGCCAAAAATGCAGAACCTGAGCTTATGCATGAGGAAACCTCAGGCAGGCCCAAACAGAGGGACGTCTGCAGATTAGCGGGTCTAGATGCTCGGCGGGTGCCCAAACATGGAAGCTGGGGAGCCACTCTAGTTAGGAGACCTGGGAGACCCCATGTAGAAATGCCAGGTGAGACCCTGGACCCTGCACAGGAGAGACAGTGTAGAAACGCCACATAGGACCCTGGACTCTGCACAGGAGAGACAGCGTCAGGGCATCATCCGTAGAAACACCACATGGGACCCTGGACCCTGCACAGAAGAGACGGTGTCAGGGCATTATCTGTAGAAACGCCACGTGGGACCCTGGACTCTGCACAGGAGAGACAGCGTCAGGGTGTTATCTGGACGGTTGGTGACATTTGCACATGGGCCACGGACCAGGTCACGTATTGTGTACACTCATCCAAGTACTGAGGTGTGACACGGCACTGCGTCTCCAGCCTACCTCCTGTAGTGCAGGAAGCCCGTGCAGGGTGGGTGAGGAAGTGCACAGGGGTCCAGGGACTGTCCCACAGCACCCCTGATGAAAGCTGGTCCCCTTCCCCGGCCCTAGCCAAGGAGCCAGGTCTGCAAAGCTGGGACCAGATGTGTGCGGAAGCACGTGTTCCACCTCTCCCATGGCAGAGGGAGAGCCTGTGGACGACAGTGGAGCATTCTGCTCCCAGGCAGGTCCCACTGGGCTGAGCCGCACAGCCTGGCTTTGGACTTCTCTGACGGCACCACCCACATCAGCTGCCTCTAGTCCTTAAAACACAAAACTTCCCCCAGTCACTGGCCACCAGGGCTGAGTTGGGGGATGTGTTACGCCCCTGGTTCCACTGGGGGGCAGTGTTGGCCATGGCATTGGCGCTGGCTCTGCCAAGAGGCGTTGGAGTGGCTGTGTGGGGCAGTGAGTGCCGGCCCAGCCTGATGGAACCCACTGTACCAGGCCCAGGCCCCAGCCTCTGAGAAGGACTTCTCTGTGTCACTCACTCACACATGTCCTCAGGATGTGAAGACATTTCAGCAGACCAAAGTTTCCTTCGAATTTCCTTCGAATTGTCCAGATACTTGGAGACATCTCCCCCTCACCAGGGGGGTGCCGGGGCAGTCCCAGGCATGGGGGCAGATGGGTGGACAGCTGCTGCTGCCCTGCTGGGGGTGGGCAGCCCTTGGAGCACACAGTGGTGAAGACAGTCTTGAATATGTCTCAGGCTGTAGAAATCTTATTTTGTGGAAAGATTTTAGAGAATCATCAAAATAAACTTTTACCAAATAACGTTTTACCAGAAACTGAATCCAAGAGAAGTAGAATCGTTCAGTCCCTGCCCCCCAGGTCACGGTGTGCAGAATCACGTGACTAGGACATGGGCCCTGCGATCCATGCCCTCCTTCCTGTGCATGTGGGGTCAACAGCAAGAAGGCCTCTCAGTGCCCCTCAAGCCTGGCACCAGCCGCAGGGCCTGGGGCAACTTTGCGGGGAGAGGGGACTGCTTTTGAAGAGGGAATTTTCTCTTAAATCTCTTAAGTGTTTCGAAGTTTGCAAAATCTGTTTTCGGGATTGTTCTTTCCTCAGTTAAAATAACAAAATAACCCAGTGTGTCCTGCAGAGGACCCAGGGTTTTAGAACCAGACTTGGGAGTCTCACCTGCTTGGCCGCTCTCCCCCAGCCCCAGGCCATCTGCAGTCTGTTTTACCAGCACAGGCCTCCCTTCCTCCAGATCTGCCTTGGCCTTTCCCACGCCCAAGAGCCCATTCCTGTCTATTCTCCCAGGGCTGTGAGTGAGCCTCTGCGCCACACTTGCCAAGGGTGCTCACAGAGCAGGCACGAGGCCCGCTCACTGGAGGAAGCGAGTCTGGACTCGGGCTCAGGCCTGTGGCGAGCCTTCGTGGGGGCTGCCCTGCACCTGGCCTCAGCTGGGGCCTGCGGCACCATAGAACTTTCTCTGTCCAAGAGGAAAGCAGACATCTCTCCCCTTCGCTGTGTCATCCCCCGCGGCCCCCAAGCATCCCACATGAACCTGCGGCACATGCCCGGAGGCACTGCATACAGTGGCCGCGCCCCAGGCCATCCGAAGAACAGCAGCACCTGGAAGGCAGCAGCACCTGCCAGCCCTGGAAAGGCACACCAGGAAGCTGGCGGGGACAGGGTGTGCTGGCCTATTCCAGGGACTCGGAGCTCATGTGGCCAGGGCCAGGTGCAGCCTGGCTCCTTACAGGGGCCAGGAGCGGCATGGGAGAAGTAGGTCGTCGGCTCCCGTCTCGCCAGGGCCTGGACACCACTGGTTTTTCCTGTGCCCCCATTTTTGGTCCAGGCATCCCTTTGTGTTGGGATTGCACTCTGTAGCACTGGCATGATGTGGGCTGCAAGTCCAGGCTGGGCTGAGTGAGGACAACACAGTGCTTCCCAGGGGCTCAGGTCTAGGGTTGACCCAGGCTTGGAGTGCTGAGGGGGAGCCCAGCCAGCTCCTGCCCCTGTGTCGGCCTCCTCCCTCTCCACTGCCTTTGTGCTCCCCCTTGCACCTTCTTCAGGAGGGAAGCCACAGCCGGCCTGCAGGGTGGTTGTGGGGTGTCCAGCCAGAAAGGTAGAGAAAGGAGGGACCCCAAGGAGTGGAGGAGGGCCAAGCCATGCTGGCAGGAGCTGTCCTCCTGGGTCCTGGGCACTGCTAGAGGCCACAGCCTTCTCTCCTCTCCCTGGGCCACCCTCCTGGGTCCTGGGCACTGCTGGAGGCTGCGGCCTTCTCTCTGCTCTCCCTGGGCTGCCCTCCTGGGTCCTGGGCACTGCTGGAGGCTGCGGCCTTCTCTCTGCTCTCCCTGGGGAGCTGCTGTGCTGGTTGGGTGTCCTCAGATTCTCCTTGTGTTCACTTGAAAGACACAAAGGCATAGATGACCAGAAGGCAGGGATGGCAGGGAGGAGGCAGAGGGCTGTGAGGGCCTGGGGGCCACCCTGGCCTGGGAGATCTGGGGGCCGCCCTGGCCTGGGAGATCTGGGGGCCTTTATTCTATTTGTGGAAGAGAAGGAACCCACTGAAGCATTGGGAGCAGCGACCCTTTTTGTCTTTCTTTTGGAAGGACGTCACCCAGTGGCGGCCAGCAGTGCCCACCCTGGGAGAGCACGTGAAGAGGCTCCTTGGGCGGGCACCCCTGGCATCCTCCCATGAGGGCAGCCTCACAGGGGTGTGTGTCTGTGAGTTTTGTTACAGGGCCTCGCCAAGAGAGGGCCTGTGGAGGCCGAGGACCAGGGGGAGCTTTTCCTGCACCTCCGGTCAGTGGCACATGCCCCCCAGACCTTATCTATGCACCGACTCCAGAGGAAGCTAAAGGAGGCAGCCAGAAAAATCATCAGCCTCCGCCTGGAGAAAGAGCAGCTCATCGAGATGGGGAACAGGCTCCGTGCAGAGCTAGGCCGACCCGAAAGTGAGTCCGGAAGTGGAGGCCATGGCCTGTTTGCGGGTCAGGTTCTGGGTGTGTGCCTGGTTCTGGGTGTGCGCCTGGTTGTGGGTGCGGGTCAGATTCTGGGTCTGCGCCTGGTTCTGGGTGTGCACCAGGTTGTGGGTGCGGGTCAGGTTCTGGGTGTGCGCCTGGTTCTGGGTGTGCACCAGGTTCTGGGTGTGGGTCAGATTCTGGGTGTGCACCAGGTTCTGGGTGTGCGCCAGGTTCTGGGTGTGCGCCTGGTTCTGGGTGTGGGTCAGGTTCTGGGTGTGCACCAGGTTCTGGGTGCAGGTCAGGTTCTGGGTGTGCACCTGGTTCTGGGTGTGCGCCTGGTTGTGGGTACGGGTCAGGTTCTGGGTGTGCACCTGGTTCTGGGTGTGCGTCAGGTTCTGGGTGTGCACCAGGTTCTGGGTGTGCGCCTGGTTCTGGGTGTGCGCCAGGTTCTGGGTGTGCGCCTGGTTCTGGGTATGGGTCAGGTTCTGGGTGTGCACCTGGTTCTGGGTGTGCACCAGGTTCTGGGTGTGTGCCTGGTTCTGGGTGTGCACCTGGTTCTGGGTGCAGGTCAGGTTCTGGGTGTGCACCAGGTTCTGGGTGTGGGTCAGGTTCTGGGTGCGGGTCAGGTTCTGGGTGTGTGCCAGGTTCTGGGTGCGTTCCAGGTTCTGGGTGCAGGTCAGGTTCTGGGTGTGCGCCAGGTTCTGGGTGCGGGTCAGGTTCTGGGTGTGCACCTGGTTCTGGGTGTGTGCCAGGTTCTGGGTGTGCGCCTGGTTCTGGGTGCAGTTCAGGTTCTGGGTGTGCACCAGGTTCTGGGTGCGGGTCAGGTTCTGGGTGTGCGCCTGGTTCTGGGTGCGGGTCAGATTCTGGGTGTGCGCCTGGTTCTGGGTGTGCGACAGGTTCTGGGTGTGCGCCTGGTTCTGGGTGCGGGTCAGGTTCTGGGTGTGGGTCAGGTTCTGGGTGTGCGCCTGGTTCTGGGTGCGGGTCAGATTCTGGGTGTGCGCCTGGTTCTGGGTGTGAGCCAGGTTCTGGGTGCGGGCCTGGTTCTGGGTGTGTGCGTGGTTCTGGGTGTGCGCCAGTTTCTGGGTGTGCCCGTGGTTCTGGGTGTGCCCGTGGTTCTGGGTGTGCGCCAGGTTCTGGGTGTGCACCTGGTTCTGGGTGCGGGTCAGGTTCTGGGTGCGGGCCAGGTTCTGGGTGTGCGCCTGGTTCTGGGTGCGGGTCAGGTTCTGGGTGTGCTCCTGGTTCTGGGTGTGCGCCAGGTTCTGGGTGTGCGTGTGGTTCTGGGTGTGCGCCAGGTTCTGGGTGTGCACCTGGTTCTGGGTGCGGGTCAGGTTCTGGGTGCGGGCCAGGTTCTGGGTGTGCGCCTGGTTCTGGGTGCGGGCCAGGTTCTGGGTGTGCTCCTGGTTCTGGGTCAGGTTCTGGGTGTGCTCCTGGTTCTGGGTGTGCGCCAGGTTCTGGGTGTGCGCCAAGTTCTGGGTGTGCGCCTGGTTCTGGGTGCAGGTCAGGTTCTGGGTGTGCGCCTGGTTCTGGGTGTGCACCTGGGGTCAGCGGGAGGGCTCTGGCCGCAGCCTTCTCAGGAAGGCCCGAGGGAGCACAGAAGCCCCTCTTGTGAGCGGGGTCTGGTCGGAGGCCACTGCACAGAGCAGGACCTCATCTCAGCTGCAGGTGCTCTGGGGACCCACTTCGCTGGCAGCATTTGTGAGAACAACGCCGCAGGTTAGCAAAGCAGCAGGCATTTCTGTGCAGCTCTGTGGTGAGCAGCAAAGATGGCCGCAGACTTCTCCAGATAAAGGCAGCAGTGTCTCCTGACTGAGGTGGAGGCTGGGCATCTTGGACACAGACACCGGCACTGACTTCCTAAGAAAGGCAAGGGACACTGGCTTTATGACTGTTTCAGTGAGTCATCCATCTGTTCCTCCATGCATCCACCCACCTACCTATCCATCCATCCATCAAACCACCCATCCATCTACCCATCCATTCACCCACCCACCCATCCATCCATCCTTCCATCCATCTACCCATTTACCTACCCACCCATCCATTCATCCACCCACTCATCCATTCATCTGCCATCCACCCACCCATCCATCCACCCACCTATCTATTCATCCATCCATCCATCCATCCATGCAACCACTTATCCCACCCACCCATCCATCTACCCATCCATCCATCTACCCACCCACCCATCCATCCATCCACCCATCCATCCATCCATCCACCCATCCATCCATCCATCCATCCATCTACCATCCATCCACCCACCCATCCATCCATCCATCTACCCATCTACCCACCCACCCATCCATCCATCCATCCATCTACCATCCACCCACCCATCCATCCACCCACCTATCTATTCATCCATCCATCCATCCATCCATCTAACCATCCAACCACTTATCCCACCCACCCATCCATCCATCCACCCATCTACCCACCCACCCATCCATCCACCCACCCACCCATCCGTCCATCTACCATCCATCCACCCACCTATCTTTCCATCCATCTATCCACCCACCCATTCATCCATTCACCCACCCACCCATCCGTGTATCCATCCACCCATCCATACACCCACCCACCCAACCATCCATCCATCTACCCATCCACCCACCCATTCATCCATTCACCCGCCCACCCATCTATCTATCCATCCACCCACCCATCCATCCATCCATTCATACACCCACCCACCCATCCATCTATTAATGTATCCATCCATCTGTCCACTCACCCATCCATCCATCCATCTACCCACACACTCACCTGTCTATCCATCCATCCACGTATCCATCTATCCATCCAACCACTTATCCCACTTATCTATCCATCCATTCACCCACCCATCCACCCATCCATCTATTCGTCTATCCACCCATGTATCCAATTATCCACTCTCACTCATCCACCAACCCACCCATCCATCTATCCATCCACCCATCCACCCACACATTCATCCATCCATTCATCTATCCATGCATCCACCCATCCATTCATCCATCCGTCCATCCACCTACCCATGCACCCACCTATCCATCCATTTATCCAACCACTTATCCCACCCACCTATCCATCCTTTCACTCACCCATCCACCCATCCATCCAATCATCCAGTCACTCATCCACCTACCATCCATATATCCATCCACCCATCCAGTAGAGGAGCCCCTGCTGAGTGCCAGATACTTTCTGCCTTCTTCAGTTCCTATGTCACCAGGCCCAAATCTGGCTAAAGAGATGTCTCCTCGGCTGGGTGTGGTGGCTCACACCTGTAATCCCAGCACTTCCCGAGGTGAGACTGTGTGTGTGCATGTGCATTTGTATGTGAGACTGTGTGTGCGCACACTCGTTTGTGTGCGAGACTGCACAAGCGTTTGTGTGCAAGACTGTGCGTGTGCATTTGTATGTGAGACTGTGTGTGCACACACGTTTGTATGTGAGACTGTGCGCACACACATTTGTATATTAGACCGTGTGTGTGCATGCATGCACACATCCATAGGGAGGACTCAATGGAAGTTTGTCAATGTATTGGCAATTTAGAGAAGGAAGTAGAGTGAGAAGAGAAGAATGAGGACTTTTGGCTTGGCTTTGATTATACCAAATATACTCCATTTGTTTCTTTTTGGGAAGGCCGTCCTCCCCACCTAAACATTGAGTTCTTAGCTGGGCATGGTGTCGTGCGTCTGAAGTTCCAGCTACTTGGGAGACTGAGGTGGGAGGATTGCTTGAGCGCAGGAGGTCGGGGCTGCAGTGGGTATGATCCTGCCTGTGAATAACCACTGCTCTCCAGCCTGGGCAGCACAGGAGATCCAGTCTCTAAAAACATTTAAAAAAATAAAAAAGATGAGTCCTGATTGCAAAGGTTTAGGCAAGACTGACTGGTCTATCTGCATTTTTTTCCTAAGATCACTTATCCGGTTCATAAATGATGTGGCTGCAATCATTAAGTAGTACAGAATGGCCAGCTGTGACAAACATATCATCATTATTCAACATGGGACAGCCGTCCAGCCAGGGGGTTGAGCAGGACCTGCTCTGCCTGCGGCTATTTCTAGATGCTTCTCTAGTCCACTTCACAACAGTTACTCTGCCCCAGCACCAGTGGCCCAGGGGTCACCTGCAGCTGCCTCAGTGCATGTCCTCACCTGTCCGCCTCTGGGAAGGGGCCGCATCCCGCAGGGAGCAAGCTGACCGCCACTTCACTGGCTCTCGGCTGCTTTCAGGCATAGAGCCTGTCTCGTGCTGCCGGTGCCCATATAGATGGCTGTGGGGGGAGGTGCCGGGGTGTCTCTTGTGCTCTGGTGACACTGGTTCCTGCCAACACCCATTCAGACTGTGGAGCCAACTCCAGCAGGTGACATGGTGGGCCCCCTCTGAGATAAGGAGCTTCACCTGCCTGCTACAGGGTTCAGGCCGAGACCAGGACAGGGAGCGAGAACAGCCCCACTCAGGGGCCTGCAGGGAGAAGCAGGAGGCAGGTGCTGTGGAACCCTCCCTGCAGGCCCCTCTGCCCACAGAGTGGGCAGTGCCCGGAGCTCACCCTCCCTCTGCGCCTTCCAGAAATCAGCTGCACATGGCATTTCCTTGACCCTGTAGAAAGCTGGGATTCCTTAAAATGTTGTTTCTAGCAAACTTCTTTATGATATCTAACTTTTTTTTTTGAGGCAGAATCTCGCTCTGTTGCCCAGGCTGGAGTGCAGTGGTGCGATCTTGGCTCACTGCAACCCCCACCTCCCGGGTTCCAGCAATTATCCTGCCTCAGCCTCCCAAGTAGCTGCGATTACAGGTGCCTGCCACCATGCCCAGCTAATTTTTGTATTTTTAGTAGAAACGGGGTTTCACCATGTTGGCCAGGCTGGTCTCATACTCATGACCTCAGGTGATCTGCCCACCTCAGCCTCCCAAGTAGCTGGGATTACAGGTGCCCGCCACCACACCCAGCTAATTTTTGTATTTTTAGTAGAAACGGGGTTTCACCATGTTGGCCAGGCTGGTCTCATACTCATGACCTCAGGTGATCTGCCCACCTCAGCCTCCCAAGTAGCTGGGATTACAGGTGCCCGCCACCACACCCAGCTAATTTTTGTATTTTTAGTAGAAACGGGGTTTCACCATGTTGGCCAGGCTGGTCTCATACTCCTGACCTCAAGTGATCTGCCCACCTCAGCCTCCCAAAGTGCTGGGATTACAGGTGTGAGCCACCGCCTGATCACCTGAGGTCAAGAGTTTGAGACCAGCCTGGCCAACATGATGAAACCCCGTCTCTACTAAAAATACAAAAAAAAAAAAAATTAGCCAAGTGTTGGGGCACGTGCCTGTAATCCCAGCTACTCGGGCGACTGAGGCAGGAGAATCTCGAACCCGGGAGGTGGAGCTTGCAGTGAGCCGAGATCGCACCACTGCACTCCAGCCTGGGCAACAGAGCGAGACTCTGTCTCAAAAAAAAAAAAAAAAAAAGAAGAAGAAAAAAGAAAAGAAATAAAATTGATTTGGAGGGCCAATCTAAATAGGTAAAAGGATTTCCTGTTTTAAATTTGTGCTTCTTTAATTTTGTGTGTATGTAGGGGGCTTACTGTGGGGCCACTTGTATTTTATCGTCATGTCATTTTCCTGCTGAGTCTTTGATGCGTCGGGAAATGATCTAGTGAAAAAAACAAATTAGGGATCTTGCTTTGTTGTTTCCCAATAGTTGGCAGCTGACTCAATACTATTTATTAGGCATATGTGCATAAATAGTAAAGTATCTATTTACATTTGATTTATTAGTTAAATGACACATACGTATTTAAAATCTTATAACAATATATTGATTTGGAAGTCCTTTTGCTCACATTTTATGAAACAGTTGATTGAAGCTCTTCCCAGGCCTGCTCCTTGACCTCGGTTCCCTGTTACCACAGTGGGGTCTTCCAGGAGCCTGGAGAGCAGTTGATTGGACACAAGGCTTTATACTCAGACTCAGGTACAAGGCAGCCCCATCTTTTCTAGGAAAGAGAAAAGGGAAATGGACTTTTATTCAGGGATCTCTGCCCTTTGCTTTGTCAGTTCCTTCAGCAAGAGTCTGTGGGGAGTACACGCTATGTATCTGTAGATGACTTTCTAGAATGATGGTTTAGCTGGAAATAGAATTTTCTATATGTTGACATTTTTCTACTTTTTTTTTTTTTAAAGAGATGGGGTCTCGCTCTGACACCCAGGCTGGCATGGTGGTGCCATCATAGCTCACTGTAGTCTCTATTTCTTGGGCTGAAGCAATCTTCCTGCCTTAGCCTCCCAAGTAGCAGGGACTACAGATGCATGCCACCACGCCCGGCTTAACTTCTTTTCAAGATAATATTCTTATGTCTTCAGAGAGGTCAGCCATCAGTCTGATCTCAGTTCCTTTGGGGAAGCTGTTTTTTTTTGTTTTCTTTTGTTTTTGAGATGGAATCTTGCTGTCTGTTGCCCAGGCTGGAGTGCAGTGACATGATCATGGCCCAATGCAACCTCCACCTCCCTGGTTCAGCCTAGCTTTTTTTTTTTTTTTTTTTTTTTTTGGTATTTTTAGTAGAGACAGGTTTCACCATGTTGGCCAGGCTGGTCTCGAACTCCTGAGCTCAAGTGATCCACCCGCCTTGGCCTCCCGAAGTGCTGGGATTACAGACGTGGGCCACTGCGCCCAGGCTGGGGAAGCTGTTTTTAGACTTTTCTCCCAATCTGTTAGGTGCTCCCATTTTACCATTGTTGTGTCTAAGTGTGGATTTGTTTCCCTGAATCCTGCTCAGGAATCAGTATGTTTTTTAAATTTTAGGACCAAGTTTTTGGTGGGTTGGCTGGTTGTTTTTCTATTCTTTAAAATTCTCAGCCATTGTTTTTCAAACACTGCTTTTTTCCATTTCTGTCTAATCTCTTCTGGAGATCTTACAGGGCATGTCAGACGTGCTCCCTGACATGTGTGTGTGCGTGTGGGGTGTGTGCGCGTGTGGGGTGTGTGCACGTGTGGGGTGTGTGCACGAGTGGGGTGTGTGCGCGAGTGGGGTGTGTGCGCGTGTGGGTTGTGTGCGCATGTGGGGTGTGTGCTTGTGTGGGGTGTGTGTGCGTGTGTGTGTATAAGAGCACCCCTCCCCCTTTCCAGGGGTTTCTTCAAAGGTCGCTGTCTGGAACCACTGGATGGTTTTGGTATCTTGACCAGAAGTAATTCCCATTCCATCTTTTCTCAGTCTTGTTCTTGTGTTTATTTTATTGTTCTTTTCCTGATTTCTTAGATTGAATGTTTCACATTTATTTTTATTCTTTCTTACTTAGTAATTGCATTTCTTAAGGTGAGAATTTTCATGAGTATCACTTTGGCCAAGCCCCAGAGATTTTGAGGGATAGTATTATCAGGGTAATTATTGTCTAGATAGCCTGCCATTGTGGGCTTTTTTTTTTTTTTTTTTTTTTTTTGACAGAGTTTCACTCTTGTTGCCCAGGCTGGAGTGCAATGGCACGATCTACAACCTCCGCCTCACGGGATCAAGCGATTCTCCTGCCTCAGCCTTGAGTAGCTGGGACTACAGGCATGTGCCACCACACCCGGCTAGTTTTGTATTTTTAGTAGAGACGGGGTTTCTCCATGTTGGTCAGGCTGATCTCGAACTCCTGACCTCAGGTGATCCGCCCACCTCGGCCTCCCAAAGTGCTGGGATTACAGGCGTGAGCCACTGTACCCAGCCAGTGTGGGCTGTTTTTCTATTTCACCAGCTACTTGTTAAGGGGGAGTTTCAGAATTCCTTTGGTTATTTATTAAACCAAATGTGCAGGATACTACTTTTTATTTTATTCTATTTAACAACCATATTAAATATACTTATTCTTTATAAATTTATTTATGCTCCTCAATTTGAACTGCCAAGAGCCACAAAGTGTTAAAATCCTTCATTGCTCCTGTGATTTTGTCCATTTCTTCTTCTTCTCACCATCATGTTTTATAAACTTTAGTGCTAAGCCGGGCATGGTGGCTCACGCCTATAATCCCAGCACTTTGGGAGGCTGAGGCAGGCAGATCACGAGGTCAGGAGTTCAAGACCAACCTGGCCAACACAGTGAAACCCCATCTCTACTAAAAATACAAAAATTAGCCGGGCATGGTGTTGCGCGCCTATAGTCCCAGCTACTCGGGAGGCTGAGACAGAAGAATCGCTTGATCCTGGGAGGCAGAGGTTGCAGTGAGCTGAGATCACGCCACTGTACTCCAGCCTGGGCGACAGAGCAAGTCTCCGTCTCAAGAAAAAACAAACAAACAAACAAAAAAAAAACACAACTTCAGTGCTGTGTTACTTAGAGCAGAAACGTTCAGGACAGCTATAGCTCATCCCGGTTCATAACGCAGTGTCCTTTCTGATGTTTAACTGTATCCAGCAATATTTATTTAACTATGTGTTAAAAGATAATTTTCAGAAAGAAGTAAAATGTGGCTCCCAAATATGAAAAATGAGCATTTGTTTAGGATTGTATTCTATTCATTAAACAGTGAGGAAACTGGACAGATGCTGTAACCAGTTCCAAGGAAAGGTCAGAAACGCACAAATCTGTGGAGTAAAGGAATTGAGTTTCAGGTGGAGGCAGAACTGGTTCCGGTAGAGGGGAGAGGCGAGCAGGGCAGAATCCGCTTGCCTATCAGTGGTAAAATCGCAAAGCAGCTCCGAGACAATGAGGGGCTGGACGCAGATAACCCAGCGGAAGTGCAGTAGACAAAGCACTTTCTACGGAAGCTCGTTTTTTTTCCTACAGTTTCTCTGCTTTTGATGGAAAGTAATCTCAAAGAAAGGTGTTTTTTCCCTGGGCATCAGACAGGTAATGTGTGGATGTCGTAACAAGGCTTGAGGGAGGCACAGCTCACACGTCTGCATGAAAACCCAATCATCAGGCGGATAAACCACAAAAGGATCAGAAAGCTTGTTCCTGATCTCACAAAATGGAGGTGGTTTGTAGATGGCTTGGTTATTTCCATAGGTGCAGCGAGAGTGCTAATTCACCATCTCTGCATTCTTAAGTTTGCTTTCTTAGAAGT
Source organism: Pongo pygmaeus (assembly GCF_028885625.2). Lineage (NCBI taxonomy): Eukaryota > Metazoa > Chordata > Mammalia > Primates > Hominidae > Pongo > Pongo pygmaeus. Next base: position 100,412,536 of record NC_072392.2, on the reverse strand, counting down.
TTCCATAAAGAATTTCAGATTGACTTTTAAAAGCCTCTTTAAAAAATAATTTTAGGGCAGGCGCGGTGGCTCACGCCTGTAATCCCAACACTTTGGGAGGCCTAGGTGGGTGGACCACGAGGTCAGGAGATCGAGACCAGCCTGGCCAACATGGCAAAACCTCGTCTCTACTAAAAATACAAAAATTAGCCAGCCATGGTGGCAGGTGCCTGCAGTCCCAGCTACTCAGGAGGCTGAGGCAGGGGAATCGCTTGAACCAGGGCGGCAGAGGTTGCAGTGAGCCGAGATCATGCCATTGCACTCCAGCCTGGTAACAAGAGCAAGACTCTGTCTCACAAAAAAAAAAAAAACATACATACATACATATATATATTACATATATATATATATATATATATATATATATATAAAAGCCGGGCGTGGCAGCACGTGCCTGTCATCCGAGCTACTCAAGAGGCTGAGGCAGGAGAATAGCTTGAACCTGGGAGGCGGAGGTTGCAGTGAGCAGAGATCACACCACTGTACTCCAGCCTGGGCGACAGATCGAGACTCCATCTCAAAAAAAAGAATAAATAAATAAATAATAATAAATAATAATTCAAAATAAAATAAATAAAAGCCTCTTGCTTGCTGTCCTGAGGCTAGAAAACCAAGGCAAGAACCCGCCAGATTTCACCTGCCCTATAAATTTGAGCAAATTCCTTTCTTAAGGTTTCCAAACTAGCCCACGTTCCTGGGCCTGCCAGGCAATGGCCTCCAGATGCACCTGCCATCCTGCAAGCCAGGCGCTGTGCCGGGTTCTCCTTGGAGGGCTTCGTGGATGTGGGCTCTGTAACATCGCTGTGGTTCCTTACAAGTGGCGGGTGGTGACTGACTAAATGGGCGTCTTCTGAGATTTGGCCTTCCATGCAGGGCATTGGTTACACAAGAAGTATTTCCAATTCCAGTCCTGGTAAAAAACAAAGATTCTCATTGAAACTATGCAAATAACTATATTACTTTGAAAGAGTACTCAACAAGTTTCTGAATTCTAGAGGACTCAGGCTGGGAGAATAATGTATCACTGGCCGGGCATGGTGGCTCACACCTGTAATCCTGACACTTTGGGAGGCTGAGGCCGATGGATCACCTGAGGTCAGGAGTTTGAGACCAGCCTGACCAGCATGGTGAAACTCCATCTCTACTAAAAATACAAAAATTGACCGGGCGCGGCGGCTCACGCCTGTAATCCCAGCACCTTGGGAGGCCGAGGCAGGCAGATCACAAGGTCAGGAGATTGAGACCATCATGGCTAACATGGTGAAACCCCATCTCTACTAAAAATACAAAAAAATTATCTGGGCATGGTGGCGGGCGTCTGTAGTCCCAGCTACTCGGGAGGCTGATGCAGGAGAATGGCGTGAACTGGGGAGGCGGAGCTTGCAGTGAGCCGAGATTGCACTGCTGTACTCCAGCCTGGGCAACAGAGCAAGACTCTGTCTCAAAGCAAACAAACAAACAAAAAAAAACAAAAAAAACAAGATATCACTTACAAATGTTCTGTTTTGATTCACAAAAGCAGAGACTACAAAATTTGTGTGGACTGTACATAGCTTCAGAGGAAAGAGGAAGAGTTCTCTATATATCCAGAAAGTAGAAGGTTAAAAAGACATCAGCCATATTCTTAACAAAAGCTGTCATCCTCCACCATCAGTTCATCCCCTCCTGTGAGGTCCGTTCTTGTTCCACTCCATCTTGGTTCTTGGTCTCAACAATCCGTCTGCTTCTCTACTAGAGACTCAGTCCTGGGATGGTCTCAGTGTCATCTAAATGCCGCCATCAGAAGCCTGTGCCCATAGTGCCTGTCCAGTCCTTTTCCCAGGCACTGAGACAGTCCCTGTTCAAGATGAAGCACTCTAAGCTTTCTGAGCTTTCTGGGGAGCATCAGAGTAACACAAAAACCGTGGATGGGGCTGGGCGCAGTGGCTCATGCCTGTAATCCCAGCACTTTGGGAGGATGAGGCAGGTGGATCACCTGGGGTCAGGAGTTCCAGCCCAGCCTGGTCAACATGGCAAAGTACGGTCTCTACTAAAAATAAAAAAATTAGCTGGGTGTGGTGGCGGGCACCTGTAATCCCAGCTACTCGGGAGGCTGAGGCACGAGAATTGCTTGAACCCAGGAGGTGGAGGTTGCAGTGAGCCGTGGAGGTTGCAGTGAGCCGAGATCGCACCACTGCACTCCAGCCTGGGTCAGGAGTCTTCTTTGAGACTTCGTCTCAAAAAATAAAAATAAAAAAACTGTGGATGACAAAAGACTGCACATGGCCATGGTGAATTTACCGCTGCCACTTTTCAAAGTGAAAGGTCTGTTCATAGCAAGAATAATGCAACTGAGAAGTAACATTTGCTTGTCCTATAGACATCTGGAAACAGAGTCCAAAAAAGAGTTCTAGACAAAGTTAATCCAAGATGTTGACGCTGTTTTCAAAGATGCCAGAAACAGAACATCTGATTTCTAAAACTGGATGAGCATGATTTTTACAGAGGAAATTATTTACAGATAATTGTGAAGCTGACTATTCCATGACTATACCAAGAATATCCAGTGGAGAGGCAAAAAGTGTGGGTCAGGCAGTGGCCGTCTGCCTAGTAACACAGCCCCAGAGTGAGTGACGGTCGCCCTGCTACAAACTCCGGGCAACAGAGATGCACAGCTCACGTTAAAGTAAGGTGACACCTAAGTTAACGTAACGGCAGTGACGGGGTTTATGCCTGCTAGCTCTGGACTGCTGCCGGCTGACAGCATCTAGCAAATGGCTTCGGGACTCTAATGAAGAGAAGCGCCGTGGGCAGCTGAGACGACTCCGTGCAGCACAGCGCACAATTCCTCAGTGCCTCAGACGAACGAGTTACCCGACACACACAGCCTGGGGCAGGCCACGCATCTCTTCTAACTCGGCAGGTCTTCCCATGGCACTCATCAATCCTAACACATCAAAGAAACCTAATCATTTCCTTAACATCTTTTTTCTTTTTACTTTTTTTTTGGATAGAGACCTCTGTCATGCAGGCTGGAGGGCAGTGGTGTGATCACAGCTCACTGCAGCCTTGACCTCCTTGGCTCAAGAGATCCTCCTGTCTCGGCCGGGCGCGGTAGCTCACGCCTGTAGCTCCCAGCACTTTGGGAGGCCGAGGCAGGTGGATCACGAGGTCAGGAGATCAAGACCATCCTGGCCAACACGGTGAAACCCTGTCTCTACTAAAAATACAAAAAATTAGCGGGGCGTGGTGGCAGGCGCCTGTAGTCCCAGCTACTCGGGAGGCTGAGGCAGGAGAATGGTGTGAACCCGGGAGGCGGAGCTTGCAGTGAGCCGAGATCGTGCCACTGCACTCCAGCCTGGGTGACAGAGCGAGACTCCATCTCAAAAAAAAAAAAAAAAGATCCTCCTGCCTCAGCCTCCCAAGTAGCTGGGACCACAGGCGCATGCCACCACATCCCACCTTGTACTTAATTATTTCAAATACCTCTCTTTTTATAAGAAAAAATTTTTGTGATTTTCCAGGGAACTTCTGAGACATCTCATAGATCATTTTAAATATAAAAGGTCTCCTGGGGCTGGGCACAGTGGCTCACACCTGTAATCCCAGCACTTCAGGAGGCCAAGGCGGGCGGATCATTTGAGGCTTGCAGGAGTTCAAGACCAGCCTGGCCAACACGGTGAAACCCCTTGACTACTAAAAATACAAAAATTAGCCGGGCATGGTGGCAGGTGCCTGTAATCCCAGCTACTGAAGAGGCTGAGGCGGGAGAATTGCTTGAACCTGGGAAGCGGAGGTTGCAGTGAGCCAAGATCACACCACTGCACTCCAGCCTGGATGACAGAGCAAGACTCTGTCTCAAAAAAAAAAAAAAAAAAAAAAAAATAGTACACCAAGGAAACAAGCCCATCAAAATTGGGCTAACTTTGCTAAGATTTTAACACATTTCATAGCTTTTTTAAAAACTAGCTTTCTTTCAACCAAGTAAGGATTGAGAAAACAAAAAAACAAGACCTAGCTTTCAGCTGGGTGCAGTGGCGCGTGCCTGTAATCCCAGCTCTTTGGGAGGCCAAGGGAGGAGGATCACTTGAGGCTAAGGGAGTTTGAGACTAACCTGGGCAGAATAGTGACACCCTGTCTCTACTGAAAAACAAAAAACTTAGCCGGGTGTGGTCCCAGCTACTTGGGAGGCTGAGGTGGGAGGATCGCTTGAGCCCAGGAGGTGGAGGCTGCAGTGAGCCGTGATTGCACCACTGTACTCCAGCCTGGGTGACAGAGCAAGACCCTGTCTCAAAAAAACAAACTAGCTTTCTTTTTTTTTTTTTTAACTTTGGTAATATACATATAAAATGTACCATTGAAAGCTCATAAAGTATACAAAGTATACAGTTCAGTGCATTAAGCACATTAAGAATGTTGTGCGAGCATCATCATTTGTTCCAGAATTCCTTTCACCTCAGAGGAAACCCCACACCCATTCGCAGTCGTTTCCTGTCCCCTGCCCAGCACCCACTTTCTGCCTCCACGCCTTTGCCTGTTCTGGACATTTCACTTCAGCAGGATCCTACAGGATGTGTCCCTTTGTGCCTGGCTTCTTTCCCTCTGTCTCATGTTTCAGGGTCCCTCGTGCTGGGGCGTCCGCACTTCATTCCTTTCCATGGGAAGAGCTCCTTGGTAGGGGACAGGCCACTGTAGGCATTTGTCCATCAGTTTGATGGACATTTGGATGGTTTCTGCCTTTGGGCTATTGTGAATAATGTTGCTGTGAACATTCAGCTCTCTTGGATGCCTCCCTAGAAGTGGCCTTGCTGGGTCATGTGGTGATTCTGTCTCTAACCTGGTAAGGAGCCACCAGACTGCCTCCCGTACCCACCAGCTGTGCACGAAGGTTCTGATTTCTCCACATCTGCTCCAGCACTTGCTATTTTCTGTCCGGTTTTTTTTAAATTAAGAATACTTTTATTGCATATCTTTAAAAACTTTATTTTTTTTATTTAAAAAAATTTCTTTTAAAAATAGAGGTGGGATCTCGTTGTGTTGCCCAGGCCAGTATCCAACGCCTGGCGTCAAGGATCCCCCCACCTGGCCGCCCAGTATGCTGGGGTTACAGGTGTGAGCCACCGCACCCGGCTGTTTTCTATCCTGTTGATCCCCGCCAGCCTAGTGGGTGTGAGGGGGGATCCCACAGTGGGCTTGAGTTTACATTCTCCTGGTGACCAATGGTGTTGAGTGTCTTCAGGAGCTTTTTGCCCCCACGTGCATCTCCTGCCTTTATGGCTTTTAAATTCAGGTGTTTATAAACCAAGGGAAACATGTTCATTTCCAAGCGTTATCTTTGGGTTCTTTTATTGCCTGGAAGAAACTGATGCTTTACTTGAGGGCCCATCTCGGGATGTCCACAGGGCAGAGCTAATCCTGCGATGCTCCTCAAATGTTGATCATAAGCAATATGTTCATCATGGCTAACTTCAAGTTAATTGATAAAAAAGCTTTAAAAATTTTCTGTTTTGACCAGGCACATGGCTCACACCCGTAATCCCAGCACTCTGGGAGGCCAAGGCAGGCAGATCACCTGAGGTCGGGAATTCGAGACCAGCCTGACCAACATGGAGAAACCCTGTCTCTACTAAAAATACAAAATTAGCCAGGCGTGGTGGCGCATGCCTGTAATCCCAGCTACTTGGGAGGCTGAGGCAGGAGAATCGCTTGAACCCCGGAGGCGGAGGTTGTGGGGGCGTCGAGATTGTGCCACTGCACTCCAGCCTAGGGGACAAGAGCGAAACTCCGTCTCAAAAAAAAAAGTCTTTCAATTTCCAGTATGTGAAATGTCAACAATTATAAACACCCTCCAAAAACCTTGTTGGAATCCTCAGTGAGTTTAACGAAACTGATTTGTAATCCTGGGAAATGTTATTTCAGTAATTATGTCTTCTGATGTGTCTGCTTAGAGAAGGAGCAGATCTTTACCTAACGTAACATGAATGGAATTGATGAAAGGATCTTGTTTGACGTGGGGTCATTTCTAAGTAAGCTAGCATGCTGAAGCTTTGAGTAGAACCATCATTTTCAAGTTGTTATACTTAAGCTTTTGCTTCTTTTTGTTTGTTTGTTTGCTTTTTGAGATGGAGTCGGCCGGGCGCAGTGGCTCACGCTTGTAATCCCAGCACTTTGGGAGGCTGAGGCAGGCAGATCACTAGGTCAGGAGATCGAGACCACAGTGAAACCCCGTCTCTACTAAAAATACAAAAAATTAGCCAGGCGTGGTGGCGGGCACCTGTAGTCCCAGCTACTCGGGGAGAATGGCGTGAACCCGGGAGGTGGAGCTTGCAGTGAGCCGAGATCGTGCCACTGCACTCCAGCCTGGGTGACAGAGCGAGACTCCATCTCAAAGAAAAAAAAAAAGAAAAAGAGATGGCGTCACCCAGGATGGAGTGCAGTGGCACGATCTCGGCTCGCTGCAACCTCTGACTCCCGGGTTCAAGCAATTCTTCTGCCTCAGCCTCCCGAGTAGCTGGGATTACAGGTACCCACGACCACGCCCAGCTAATTTTTGTATTTTTAGTAGAGATGGGGTTTCACCATGTTGGCCAGGCTGATCTCGAACTCCTGGCCTCAAGTGAGCAACCTGCCTCAGCCTCCCAAAGTGCCGGGATTACAGACGTGAGCCTCCACACCTGGCAAGTTTTTGCTTCTTATTTGTGCCTGCCACAGAAATGGCATCTCTGTGCTTCTGTTAGCAAAGGTGCTTGCTGCCCCCGCTGTGAGGACAGCAAGGGCTGTGTGTGGCGGGGGCGTGGCATTGTGTGTGCAAGAGCTCTACTGAAATGCTGTGTGTCACAGTTCACCGTTGTCCGCCCCTCCCCAAGTTCTCGATGTAATGGAAGTTACTTTGGTTTCGAAAAGGAACATGCTGTTCTTTCTGAGTGTCTGCACTCAGCACAAGAGGAATCCAGAAGTGATGCACAGAGAACAAACTCTGTCCCCATCCCATTCCCAGGGTGGCTGTTGCACCACACCCTCCCTCCTGCCCCCGAGGCCCGGAAGCCAGGCGAGGAGCCCAGGAGGCCTTTGGATCGCAGCCCACCTTTGGGACAGGTGCAGCCCCATTTTACAGCTCAGGTAACACCCCTTCACCTAAGACATGCATTTTAAAAAATATTTCCCTAATTGTGTTGTTTTCATTACAGAAACTTCAGATTACAATAAACAATATAAAAAGCCTCCAATTTTCAGGATCCAGATATAGTTATCAGTAACATTTCAATGTGTTTTCTGCTGGGTTTTTGTTTTGTTTTGGTTTGGTTTTGGTTTTTATTTGTTTGTTTTTTGAGACAGAGTCTTGCTCTGTTGCCCAGGCTGGAGTGCAGTGGTGCAGTCTCGGCTCACTGCAACCTCCCCCTCCCGGGTTCAAGCAATTCTCCTGGCTCAGCCTTCTGAGTTGCTGGGATTACAGGCATGCGCCAACACGCCTGACTAATTTTTGTATTTTTAGTAGAGATGGGGTTTTACCATGTTGGCCAGGCTGGTTTCAAACTCCTGACCTCAGGTGATCCACCCACCTCTGCCTTCCAAAGTGCTAGGATTACAGGCATGAACCACCGCGCCCAGCCCCTATTTTTTTTATTTTTTAATTACAAATTGTATCATGTATATGTTTTACTGTAGCTTTACATATCTGGGTACTATTTTTTTAATCTTTACCAGTAAGATAAGTGAAAAAAAACCCAAAAACTTCTTTTTTTTTTTTTTTTCTTTGAGACAGGGCCTGGCTCTGTCACCCAGGCTGGAGTGCAGTGGTGCAATCACAGCTCACTGCAGCCTCGACTTCCTAGGCTCAAGTGATCCTCCCACCTCAGCCTCCCAAGTAGCTGGGACCACAGGTGTGCACCACCATTCCTAATGGTTAATTTTTGTATTTTTTGTATAAATGGAGTTTTGCCATGTTGCCCAGGCTGGTCTTGAACTCCTGGACTCAAGCAATCTGCCCACCACGGCCTCTCAAAGTACTGGGATTATGGGCATGAGTCAGTGCACCCAGCCACAACTTGTATCTTTAAAAAGATAGCAAGATGGCCGGGTGCGGTGGCTCACGCCTATAATCCCAGCACTTTGGGAGGCCGAGGCGGGTGGATCATGAGGTCAAGAGTTTGAGACCAGCCTGACCAACATGGTGAAACCCCGTCTCTACTAAAAATACAAAAATTAGCCGGGCATGGTGGCACTCGCCTGTAATCCCAGCTACTGGGGAGGCTGAGGCAGGAGAATCGCTTGAACCCAGGAGGCAGAGGCGGCAGTGAGCCGAGATGGCACCACTGCACTCCAGCCTGGGCGACAGAGCAAGACTCCGTCTCGGGAAAAAAAAAAAAAAAAAAAAAGCAAGACTGTCTCTACAGAAAGATAAAAATAAAAATAAATTACCCACGTGTGGTGGTGCACACCTTATAACCCCAGACTCAGGAGGTTGAGGTGAGAGAACTGCTTGAGCCCAGGAGTTCAAGACCAGCCAGAGCAACACAGTGAGACCCCGTCTCTACCAAAAAACAAAGAAAGAAAGAAATGTCTTATATCCTTAGTGGCATTAAATGCTTTTAATCTATTTATTGGCCATTTATAGTTCTTCTTCTGTGGGTGATTTATGTGTGTTCCTTGCTAATTTTCTGTAACCTCAGAGCCAGTCCAGAATTCCCGCTGCATCTGGCTCTTGTGTTTTCATCCTTTAGCCCAGAACACTCCCTCCGCCTTTCTGTGTCTTTTTGAAAAATTAGGCAGTGTTTTGTAGACTGTGGATCTGTCTGATGTTGCAGCCTTGAGAAATTCAGCTTCTGCATTGATTTTGGGGTTTTCTACACAGTTCCAGTGAGTTGTCTGTTCCTGAAATGGTACTATACTGCTTTAAATACTGTGGCTTTGTGACATATTTCAATATCGCTTAGAGCAAGCTTGACCTTGTTTCTGTTCGTTTACAAAATTCTCTTGGCTATCCTTTCTTATTTATTCTTTTTTTTTTTTTTTGAGACAGAGTCTGGCTCTGTCACCCAAGGCTGGAGTGCAGTGGCGTAATTTGGGCTCACTGCAACCTCTGCCTCCCGGGTTCACGCCATTCTCCTGCCTCAGCCTCCCAAGTAGCTAGGATTACAGGCGCCCGCCACCATGCCTGGCCTTAATTTTTGTATTTTTTGTAGAGATAGGGTTTCGCCATGTTGCCCAGGCTGGCCTTGAATTCCTGAACTCAAGTGATCCTCCTGCCTCAGCCTCCCAAAGTGCTGGGATTACAGGCATAAGAAATAACTCTTAAAACTGAGAAAAGAAAACTCTATGGAGCCAAGACCCTTTGTGTTTCCTTTTTTATTTCTTTTTAAAATTTATTTATTTATATTTGAGACAGGGTCTTGCTCTGTCGCCCAGGCTAGAGTGCAGTGGCACAGTCTCAGCTTATTGCAACCTCTGTCTCCCAGGCTCAAGTGATCTTTCCACCTCAGCCTCCCAAGTAGCTGGGACTACAGGCATGCACCACCACGCCTGGCTAATTTTTGTTTGTTTGTTTGTTTTTTAATAGAGACAGGGTTTCACCATGTCACTCAGGCTGGTCTCAAACTCCTGGACTGAAGCAATTTGCCCACCTCTGCCTCCCAAATGCTGGGATTACAGGCGTGAGCCACCAGGTCTGGCATGTATTTATTTTATTCATTATGAGATGGAGTCTCACTGTGTTACCCAGGCTGGAGTGCAGTGGTGTGGTCTTGACTCACTGCAACCTCTGCCTCCCAGGTTCAAGCAATTCTCCTGCTTCAGCCTTCTGAGCAGCTGGGATTACAGGCACACACCACCACACACAGTTAATTTTTGTATTTTTGGTAGAGACAACGTTTTGCCATGTTGCCCAGGCTGGTCTCGAACTCCTGACCTCAAGTGATCCACCTGTCTCAGCCTCCGAAAGTGCTGGGATTACAGGCATGAGCAAACACACCTGGCCTAAATTTATTTTTCTTTAAAAAAAAATGTGGCCAATGTTTGGGCCCAGTGGCTCATGCCTGTAATCCCAGCACTTTGGGAGGCTGAGACGGGTGGATCACCTGAGGTCAGGAGTTCGAGACCAGCCGGGGTAACACGGCAAAACCTCGTCTCTACCAAAAATATAAAAAATTAGCCGGGCATGGTGGCAGGTGCCTGTAATCCCAGCTACTCGGGAGGCTAAGCCAGGAGAATCACTTGAACCCGGGAGGCAGAGGTTGCAGTCAGCTGAGATAGTGCCATTGCGCTCCAGCCTGGGTGACAGAGTGAGACTCCGTCCCCCACCCCCACCCCCCCCAAAAAAAGGGGCTGGGCGTGGTGGCTCACACCAGTGATCCCAGCACTTTGGGATGCTGAGGCGGGCAGATCACCTGAGGTCAGGAGTTCGAGACCAGCCTGGCTAACATGGCGAAATCCCATCTCTACTAAAAATACAAAAATTAGCCAGTTGCGGTGGCAGGCACCTGTAATCCCAGCTACTCGGGAGACTGAGGCAGGAGAATCGCTTGAACCCAGGAGGTGGAGGTTGCAGTGAGCCGAGATTGTACCACTGCACTCCAGCCTGGGTGATAGAGCAAGACTCCATCTCAAAAAAAAAAAAAGAAAAATGTTTTGTCCAGGTGTGGTGGCTCACGCCTGTAATCCCAGCAGTTTTTGGGGCCAAGGCAAGCAGATTACTTGAGGTCAGGAGTTCGAGACCAGCCTGGCCAATCTGGCAAAACTCCATCTCTACTAAAAAATACAAAACTTAGTTGGGCATGGGGGCGGGCACCTGTAATCCCAGCTACTCGGAAGGCTGAGGCAGGAGAATCGCTTGAACCCAGGAGGCGGAGGTTGCAGCGAGCTGAGATCATGCCACTGCACTCCAGCCTGGGCGACAGAGCGAGACTCTGTCTCAAAAAAAAATGTTTTGAGACAGGGTCTCTGCTCCCCAGGCTGGAGTGCCATGATGACATCACAGCTCACTGCAGCCTGGACCTCCCAGGCTCACATTATCCTCCCACCTCAGCCTCCCTAGTAGCTGGGTCCACAGGTGTGCGCCATCACACCTGTCTAATTTTTAAAATTTTTTTGTACAGATAGGGGGTCTCAATATGTTACCCAGGCTGATCTTGAACTCCTGGAGTCAAGGGATTCTTTCACCTCAGCCCCTGAAAGTGCTAGGATTACAGGTGTGAGCTACTGCGCCCAGCCTAATTTTTTATTTATTTATTTTTTGAGACAGAGTCTCGCTCTGTTTCCCAGGCTGGAGTGCAGTGGTGTGATCCAGGCTCACTGGAACCTAAAACTCTGGGCTCCAGTGATCCTCCTGCCTCAGCCTCCCAAGGAGTTCCTCTTTATTTTTAATAGTAAATGGTGTCATATGAAAAGAAATAAGATACAAATACCTAAAAGAGCTCCTACAGATCAATAAGAAAAAGATAAATCACCCTGTGAAAAACAGGCAAAGGGTCTGATCAGAAGGCAGCGGGGACGAAGCCCGGGGGGCAGCAAGCATCAGGCTGTGCCCGTGATCACTGGCACCAGGGACCTTACGTCAGACCTCATGCATGTGCATTCCTCGGGTGAACAGGCAAACGTTGGTAAATGTGGGCCGAGTACACTCTGCATCCACAGTTGTGGGCACGCTCATGGTGTGCCTGGGAAGCGGCAGGTCTGGACTGGTTCCACAGCCTCCTTGCAGGCCATCTATTGTCCATGGCTCTGTACAGGTCCCACTGCTTTGAATTTCCCTTTCTGTTTTCCTCCACGTTTCCTTTCCATGTTCTTAGGGTTTGCTCCCTAGTGCCCCCTTTTGGCTTCCTTTCCACAGTCTTCCCTCCAGAAGGAGGGAGACGTCAGGCATGGGGCGGGCAGAGGCACCAGTGATGGGTTCAAGAAGCAGGATCAGGTCAGGCATGGTGGCTCACACCTGTGATCCCAGCATTTTGGGAGGCCAAGGTGGGCGGGTCACCTGAGGTCAGGTGTTCAAGACCAGCCTGGCTAATATGGTGAAACCCTGTCTCTACTAAAAATATAAAAACTAGCCGGGCGTGGTGGTGGGTGCCTGTCATCCCAGCTACTTGGGAGGCTGAGGCAGGAGAATCACTTGAACCCAGGAGGCGGAGGTTGCAATGAGCTGAGATTGCGCCACTGTACTCCAGCCTGGGCGACAGAGCGAGACTCTGTCTCAAAAAAAAAAAAAAAGAAGAAGCGGGATCGGCCAGGTGGTGTCACTGGGAGCCACTCATGCCCATCTTGGGCGGAGGGGGGCTCTCACCCCAGGCAGGCCATGCACAGGCTGCCCTGGCCTTACAGAGGAGGCTCCTGGGAATGAATGATTGGGGAAGCCTGCTCCATTCCTCCTGTCTGGGAAACAGGTCCCTTCAGTCCGGGCTGTCACCAAATGATGTGAGTCTTTAATATCAGAAATGTGGGAAGGCATTTCTTCCCAATCTTGTGGGAAAACTCACTGACATGCACCATTAGTGACACGTGAATACCAGAGTCCTCTCATTTAAATCCCCATGGCAGGACGCCAAGAGTGCTGAGGATGGGTGTCCTTCCAGACACTTGGGAAAGCACCGGCCCCGCTCAGCACAGGTGGGCAGCAGACTTGACGCCCTGCAAGGCCCGAAGGTGAGAGTGGTGGCACCTGAGCAAGTGCGGCTCTGTGGGGTGTGGCCAGCAGGGAAGCCAGGGCCTGCGTGCTCTGGGCCTCTCGGAGGGGCCTTCGCTCTGCATGCCTGCCTTTGTGCCGTCACCAGGGACTGCTTGCAATGGCAGGGTGAGCTGCAGAGCGTTGGCCGGGTGGTCCCACAAGGGTGGTAAGGGTGTTGGGAGGGCCCCGGGACCCCTAAAGCACATGAGGCCCACGCTGGCCCTTCCTTTCTGTGCCCCTCAGGCTATCTTCCCTGCATTTCAGCTCATTCCCCATCAAAACGGGACAGCCTCTGCCCTAGACATGTTTTGTCATTTAAGTGTTGAGACGAGCACTGAGATTCAGGCCCTGCCCACACTCAGCGTTCCCAGCGCTGAGACTCGCTCCCCGGATGCATCCCTGTCTGTAGCTGCCTCTCCTGGGTGATCCTAGGAGCATCTGCCTGGGCCTTTAAGGCAGGCCCACTGTCTCCTTACTGCTCCGAGGGGAGTGGTTGTGGGGGGTCTTGTGGCCTCCTCTGGGTTCAAGACGATGATGTCTTTTCTAGAGACAACACAGCATCCACACGGTGACCTGTAAATCACCTCGGCAGAAAGAAGACAGGTCCCCACAGCCACCCCAGGCTCCCGAGCGCCCTGAGGAGCATGGTCGCCAATCCCACAGCTCCTCCTCCTTTGCCAGTGGTGCCCTCCAGGACACGTGGAGGTTGCTAGACCTGGGATCCAGCCCTTCTGGTCTCACCTCCCAGGGTGACTCAACTCCAGGTAGGAGACTGCCCTCCCCAGGAGCTGCCCACAGCTGACAGCTGGCAGCTGGCGGAGGCCACCCTCTCCGAGGGGCATGTGGAGAGTCAGCACCCTGAGTGCCTCCTGCACCCTGATATCCCTGCACTTTGGTTGAGTAATGGATGGAGTCTCCTTACCTCTCATTTGGCACCTGAGTGTTTCCCGGGTTATGGTGCAAAGCCCTGAAGGGCAGAAACCATGCCATTTCCTAGCGCAGCACTGTACACCCGGGCGCACGCTGACTTAGAATGGAGCACCGTGCACCCGGGCGCACGCTGACTTAGAATGGAACACCGTACACCCGGACGCACGCTGACTTAGAATGGAACACCGTACACCCGGACGCACGATGACTTACAATGCAGCACCGTACACCCGGGCGCACGCTGACTTAGAATGCAGCACCGTACACCCGGGCGCACGCTGACTTAGAATGGAGCACTGTACACCCGGGCGCACGCTGACTTAGAATGGAGCCCAGGTGAGACGCGCAGGCATTGGCGCACTTTAGACGGCCCTGCTCCTGGGGAAGAGCCAGGCCACCCCATTGATGCTCCCGGGGAAGAGCCAGGCAGACCCCAGTGATGCTCAGCCTCATGGGCCAGACAAGTGTCAGCCGCATCCTCAACCTCGTCCTGCTTTGCGGCACGGACGTTGCCACCCTGAGACTCTTCTCTGCACCTAAGTCATAGGCCTGGTAAACTCAGCAGGTCATAGTGCCAGCTCCTGCTAGTGGTCTCAGGAAGTTTTCAGGAAAGTCTGTTTGAAGGGTGCACCTTGCGGGGACTGCATGGGTCTATGATGTAGCGAGAAGGATGGAGGGAGACAGATGCTGCTTCGAGGCAGCTGGAGTTGCGGGACGTGTGATGTGGTTGGGGTGGGAGTGTGCGTCTGTCCTGTGTGCCTGCATGGAGGGCGTCCCCTTCTTACCTTACAGCTTCCCTGTCTTCCGTCATGAGGATGTGCCTCATTCATTTAATCATTCTCTCCTTCATGAGCATTTTAGGCTATTTCCAGTCCTTTACCATCACAGATACTGTTAGAATAGTAACCTCACAGGCTGCGGTGTGTGTGAAAACACACGTGTAAGCGCCCCAGGGGCTTGCGTAGTCAAGGCTGCCCGCGTGCCACGTGTGGTGGACAGCATCACCTCAGCCTCCACCGCCCACCCAGAGGCTGCTCCCAGCAGCAGTGTCTGAGAGTCATATAGCCACACGCAACTTTTGCCGGTGACAGCGGGATTGGCATCAGCGCCTCTGCTGGGAGGTCGTGCATCTTCGTGTGTGTTTAGGAGCCACTTCCTTTCCCTGTTCTTCAGTTCTCTGCCCATTTGTATATTAGATTGTTGTCTTTCTTACTGATTTGTAGCAGCTCATTATATGTGATAGAAATTAGGCCTTTTCGCTGACAACAATTTAAATGTTTTCTCCCAGTTCTTCATGTTTTTAAATGTTTCTTATGGTGTTTTTTTATGTTCATATTTTTTATTTCTATGTAATTTAATGTCCTTGTTTTTTATCTTGTCTGGTTTTTTTTTTCCTTTGAGTCGGAGTTTTGCTCTTGTTGCTCGGGCTGGAGTGCAGTGCGCGATCTCGGTTCACTGCAAGCTCTGCCTCCCGGGTTCAAGTGATTCTCCTGCCTCAGCCTCCCCGGTAGCTGGAGCTACAGGCACCCGCCACCACTCCAGGCTAATTTTGTATTTTTAGTAGAGACGGGGTTTCACGATGCTGGCCTGGCTGGTCTCGAACTCCTGACCTCAGTTGATCCGCCCACCTCGGCCTCCCAGAGTGCTGGGATTACAGGGGTGAGCCATCACGCCCAGCCAGAACCACTTCTTACTAACCCCCAAAGTGGCAATGGCTCCCAGTTTTCCATCGCTCATGCTTCCCATGTATTCGGACTCCCACCTTTGTTATGATGCTAAATGTTCCATGTGCGTTTGGAGCTATAACCGGACGGTTCGTTCAGCCGCTCTCAGTCTGTTCACAGGCAGTTCCATCGGGTCAGAATCAGTGCCACTTCCTGGTCCTTTTACATGTCTGGCTGATGTAGGATCTCCTCTTTACCCTTCTCTCTCAGGATTTTCTTAGTTATTTGCATGTATTTGTTTTTTCTTTTTTCTTTCTTTTTAAATTTAGTAGAGGACTGGAGGTGGTGGCTCGTGCCTATAATCTCAGCACTTTGGGAGGCTGAGGCAGGTGGATCAGTTGAGGTCAGGAGTTTAAGACCAGCCTGGCCAACATGGCGAAACCCCATCTCTACTAAAAATACAACAATTCACTGGGCCTGGTGGCGCATGCCTGTAATCCCAGCTACTTGGGAGGCTGAGGCATGAGAATCACTTGAACCCGGGAGGTGGAGGTTGCAGGGAGCTGAGATTGCACCACTGCATTCCAGTCTGGGTGACGGAATGAGACTCTGCCTCAAAAAAAAAAAAAAAAAAAAAAAATTTAGTAGAGATGGTGTCTCCCTATGTTGCCCAGGCTGATCTCAAATTCCTGGGCTCAAGCAATCCTCCCGCTTCAGCCGCCCAAAGTGCTGAGATTGCAGGCATGAGTCACCATGCCCGGCCTATTTTTGTATATAATTTTTAGAGTTGGCTTGTCTGAGTCTGGTTCCCCCAGCCCCTCCCCACAAACACTATTGTAAGTGTCCTTAGGATTGACGCAGCTTCCCTTCTGCCTTAGGAAGGAATGGGGTTGTGTGGCTGGCTTCCGTTCCCCGTGTGCTCCAGTGCTGGCATCACGAATGTGGCGTGTCCCACTCTGATGGCTCCCCTCTGTGCTCAGGATTCTCGGGGCGCCGCCTCCTTGCGTTTTTAATTCACCACAAAACATTTTGTCCAAATTTTCATCAACTCAATGGAAAGTTCTTCTGGAGACGTTCGTGTTCATTCGTTTGCTTGTTTCCTTTCTCCTTTTCTCTTGGAGCACTTTCGTTTCTTGCCTCCCCCCTCATTTTTTTTTTTTTTTTTCTTTTTAGAGACAGTGTCTCATTCTGTCACCCAGGCTGGAGTGCAGCGCTGCAATCTCAGCTCACTGCAGCCTTGACCTCTTGGGCTCAAGTGATTCTCCCACCTCAGCCTCCCAAGTAGCTGGGATCACAGGGACACGCCACCACACTCAGCTAAGATTGTTTTAGTTTTTTGTAGAGACAAGGTGTCGCTGTGTTGCCCAGGCTGGTCTCAAACTCCTGGGCTCAAGCGATCTTCCCACCTTACGTTCTCAAAGTGCTGGGATTACAGGCATGAGCCATTGTACCTGGCCTCATCTTTAAAACAGGTAAATTTTTACTTGACTAGCTATTTGAAAAAGTTTGTATGGAAAATGAAGCCAGAGCCATATTCCAGTCTAGCAGAGTTTTTGTTGTTGATTTTAGCTTTAAGTACAGGTCTTCACCTATCAGGCTTTTAACAGCTGATACAGCTTCTCTTTTCCCTTTCCCCACAGATACTGCACTTTGCAGATAGGGCCTGTTCTGTTCCTGGTTCACTCTCCCTCCTCTCTTCCAGGAACGGAACAAGGTCAGGGAAGCACTTGCTGCCAGCCCATGTTCCTACTCCTGAAACAAGGAATTAGGTCCTACCCTCAGGGCGTGCCCTTGCCTTTGAGAAATGCCCTCTGCTCTTTCTGCAGTCTGTAACGAGGCATCTGTATGTCTTTGACACAGCCCTTGCCGAGTTCCTGCGGCCTTTGGTAGCCCCCACCACCACCACCATTTCTAGCTCTTAGTTTTAATGAAAATGAAGTTTGCATTTTTGCTTTTCATTATCTTTTTTTTTTTTTTTTTGCTTTTGGATGATTTACAAGGATAGTGGAGGAGTGCTAGCTTCGTGATGCCTTCTTCAAGTCTGAAATCTGTCTTGTTTTCTGATCAATGCAGCCAAAGAAATGCATATTCCTCCAAGCGCTGCTTTGCTTTAACCATGTCTCATAAATCTCGACATCCTCATGTTTCCCTTGTCTTTCCCTTGTGGGACTTATAACTCAACTCATTTTGCTTTAACTTAAATGGAATTTTTCCTTAAGTTTCTAGATTTGTGGAATTTTATTTTTTTGTCTGTTACTGATTTCTAATATTTTTACATTCTGGTCAGAGAATTAAATTACTATGACGTTAACTCTTCTGAGAGGGAAATATTAGTTCTTAAACTACAATTATCAATTTATCTGTTTTTGTCAATTGTTGCTTTATGTGTTTTGAGGTCCACTGTTAGGTGCATATATGTTTAGGTTTTTTGCCTTCTTGATCTTTTCCTCCCTTTAGTAAAGTATGTAACATCCTTCATAACCCCTCATGTTGTATTTCACCAAAAAACCTATTTTGTCTGACATGAAAATTGCTATAGGCCGGGCACAGTGGCTCACTCCTGTAATTGCAGCATTTGGGGATGCTAAAGTGGGAGGATCGCTTGAACTCAGAGGTTCCACACCAGCCTGGACAATGTAGTGAGACATCATCTCAGAAAAAAAAAAAAAAAAAGGGCCAGGCAGAGTCGCTCATGCCTGTAATCCCAGCACTTTGGGAGACAGAGGCAGGAGGATCACTTGAGCCCAGGAGTTCGAGGCTGCAGTGAGCTGTGATTACACACTGCATTCCAGGCTGGGTGAGGGAGCAAGACCCTGTCTCTACAAAAAAAAAAAAAAAAAATTATAAGGCGGGAAGGAGTGGTTTAACTGTGCAGTGGAACACTACGGGTAGGTCCAGTTAGGTCAGGACAGAGAGGCAGCCCCTGCTTTTTGCAAGGTGAAGGTCACTGCTGGTCTAAGTGTGGTCTTGCAGGAGTAGCAGAATTGTCGTTCAGTCCTTCCTGGCTTGGGGAGAGGATGGGAGATGGGATGGACAACATATCCAAGAAACTTCGCTCTGAAAATCAGCAGTGAAAAGAGGCCATATTTATGAAGATGTGGAGTCAAGAGGGGAGGCTCACAAGCTGTCATGTAAAGCCTGCCAGTAGGCAGTGGGAAATGGGATGACTCGGGAGAGAAGTCCTGGAGGAGGCAGGGGAAGGGGCTCAGTGCCCGTGTGCAGGGCTGGCCTTTAATAGGACAGAGGCAGAGGTGGGCACCGAAGCCAGAAGGTTGATGGCAGCCAGTGCTGTGCACTTGCCCAGCCTGCAAGCTGACAAGCAAGCCTAGCGGGAGACAGGAGGCTCCTGGGTCAGAGACCAAGGGCTCTGTCCACATAGCAGGCAGCTGGGCAGGCAGTGGCTGCAGGTGCAGTGGGTGTGCATCTCAACTGAGGAACCCAGGCCTGGGGACCGAGTCCTAGAGCAACCACAAGCACCTGCCCTCCAAGTCCTAGAGCGCCACAAGCACCTGCCCTGGGCCTGAGGGAGATGCTTGCTCCGACTTCTGAGCTGCTTGCTGGACAGACACCCTTGAAAAGGGTCTGCAGCAGCGGCCGGGGCAGCCTCCACCGTGCGGGAGTGCACAGGCCCCAGGGAGGCTGTCTGTGGCCCCAGCAGCTGGCCTGGTGGTGGGAAATGGTTCTGGCAGATTCCTTTCATTTCCTCTTACATGCTCAGCATCCAGGCTGAGAGCCCGAGGCCGGCCACAGGCTCTGAAGGAAGAAGGAGCAGTGTAGGAGGCTTGAGAAAGCAGGTTGTAAAATGGTGGGTTGGCGCCTCAGGAAGCAGATCCAGCAGAAAGTGAAGAGGGCCACCAAGCTCTCCGTGAGACCAGGGAGCTGGTGACCACAGGAGTCACCTGGGGCCAAGGCCGTGCTACAGGAAGGAGCGTTCCTGACACAGCGGCACACGTCCACCGAGGCTGAGAGTGTGGGTGGCCTGGGAGGGAAGGCGGGGCTGGTGTGGATCAGTTAAGATGCTTTTAGCTACAAGTCACAGGACAGGATATGAAAGTGACGTGAACCAGAGCTTCCCAGCCTTTATCTCCTCGTGGTAACTGGAAAATGACACGCTTTGCTAAAATAAGGAGAGAACTGAGGGGTCCGTATCCCAAGTGCCCAAAATGGTCTCAGCAGGCGGCATGCACGGCCCTGTGGCAGGATGCGCTGACTGAGGCACAGGAGCTCATCAGAGCCCTCGGTCCCAGGTAAACGGGCCTCAGGTGGCCCCCCTGGGATTCTCTTTTCTCCTAATAGCTCCGCAATGGCTGCAGAGACTCTCACCATCCCCTGAGAAGGCCAAAAGGTGAAGGGCCTCTCTCTCCTGATTCTTTTTCTTTTAATCAGGGAGGGAGAAGCTGCCCAGAGCCCTCAGCAGACCTGCTGTCCATCTGCTGGCTGTGGGGCTCATGTTGACTCCCTATGACCCGGCTGCAGGAGCCTGTCTTAACAGAGTCTTAGACCCTGAGCCCTGTGAGTGAGTCCATGTCCCTGAGAGCCTGCTGCCTGAGCTGCCAAGAGGCAGGAAAGCTGGGGAAGCACTGGGGGCCTCAGCAGGTGGAGGAGGTGGCCAGACGCAGGCCCTGCCGTGCCCCTGCCTCCCTAGGCTGAGACAGGGTGGCTGCTATTTATTTTTTCTTTATTATTTATTTTAGAAACACGGTCTCACTATGTTGCACAGACTGGGCTAGAACTCCTGTCCTCAAGCAATCCTCCTGTCCCAGCCTCCTGAGTAGCTGGGATTACAGGCGGGAGCCACCATGCCTGGCAACGGCTGGCATTTCTTAGCAGCGGTGTTGCAATTAAAAAGCAAGCAAGAGGCCGGGCGCAGTGGCTCACGCCTGTAATCCCAGCACTTTGGGAGGCCGAGGTGGGTAGATCACGAGGTCAGTAGATCGAGACCATCCTGGCTAACACGGTGAAACCCTGTCCCTACTAAAAATACAAAAAATTAGCCAGGCGTGGTTGCAGACGCCTGTAGTCCCAGCTACTCGGGAGGCTGAGGCAGGAGAATGCTGTGAACCCGAGAGGCGGAGCTTGCAGTGAGGCGGCATTGCACCACTGCACTCCAGCCTGGGGGACAGAGACTCCATCCCAAAAAAAAAAGCAAGCAAGAAAGATACATTTCAGCATAAGTCCATGGGCTTTTGATTCACCCTGTGAAGGATTTAGGAAAAGACTAAAGTGGGTAATGCAGTTGAGTTGTTTAATGATCTGCGAAGTGTCTTGATGTTTTCCTTGTGTTTTGAATATTTGAGCATGCTTAACTGAATTATCTGTGTGATATTTTTACTTCACGTAAGAATACTTTCCTTAAAACCTTGGAAACTGCATTGGTGAAGTAAGGGGTACCACTTAAGGGCACCAGGTTTCTGGTTAAGATACGACACTGCGCCCTCCAGTGCACTGACACTAGGACAGAGCGCAGCTCAGGAGTCGCTCACCAGACAAGCAGTCTGAAAGCTCCATTCTAGAAACGGAGAGGGAGTTTTCTCCTCTTTTTTAAACATGTTTCATGCATTGTAGGTAACAGAGTATGCACACTACACAGTCATGATTAGAGTTTAAAGTAATAGTGTTCCTAGGCACAGTGACTCAGCCTGTAAACCCAGCACTTTGGGAGGCTGAGCTGGGCGGATCACTTGAGCCCAGGAGTTCAAGACCAGCCTGAGCAACATCTCTGCAAAAAAAAAAATAATAATAATAATGAAATGATACTGAAATAGTTAACAATTTAGTGGCATCTAAATTAATGACATGAACAACTATTGTAGGACATGGTGTTTAGTCACAACGTCACACAGCTGTGTTGAACAGCCATACTCCTCTTGGACCTGGGATAGGCCCCGAGCCACCCTCCTGCTCATGTCCTCAGCCCTCCTTTGCCAACCTATCCAGACCCAGCAGTCACCCCGTCCCAGGGCACAGCCAACCTCTGAGGCTGGAACAGCTGCCTGGAGTTGGGGCTCCCCCATACACCCTGGATGCGGCTCTTTGGAGGACCCACCTCCAAGCCTAGCCTCCTGCGTTTGGAGGTGGCCTAGCCTCCTCCTCTCTTTGGAGGACCCACCTCCAAGCCTAGCCTCCTGCGTTTGGAGGTGGCCTAGCCTCCTCCTCTCTTTGGAGGACCCACCTCCAAGCCTAGCCTCCTGCGTTTTTATGACAGCCTCAGATAGGTCTCCCACACAGACTAGTGGGTCCCAGCACATCCAACCTCATCTCCCTCCCTTCTTCCCCCAGCCACCTGCACTCCAGCCTGCCTGCACCTGTGGGTGCCCCCCAACCCCTGTGTACCTGTGGGTACCCCACCTGCAGACCCTGCAGCACCTGCAGGCACCCTCCTTGTTTGCCCAGCACCTGCCTCCTCCAAAGGCTACACAAGAGACCTGTCCCCCATCCAGCTTCCTTCCTTCCTGCACCAGCCCCAGGCCATGCCATTTTTCTTCCTAAACTTGATTCCATCCGTCTGCTTCAGAATGTCTCTGAGGGCAGGGGCATGGTCTGCAGGTGGGGTACCCGTTAGGTGCACAGGGGTGGGGGGGCACCCACAGGTGCAGGGGCATGATCCTTGATTCCTGTCCACTTCACGTACAGGGAGATAACTGGGAGGGATGGGAGCATGGGAGGCCCCAAGTCTACAAAACCCAGGAGTCTCAGAAAATGTTAGCCTCAGATAATGCTAGAGAAACTACCAAGCATTATCCAAAAAAATGTGAGGCTTGAAAAAATGACACTTCCTGGATGGAAGCATTAAATATACAAACGCAGCAGTTTTCTCCAAAGTAAAGTAATCTGTAGTGTCATTCTAATCAAAATACAGACATAATTTCTCACCACCCCCGCCCCCACCCCCACCTCCGGCCGCTCAGTGGAGCCTGGTAGATAAGAATGTAGTTGTTCTCCAGGAGCCAAGGAAAGAAAGAACTATTCAACAATTGGCAGGGTGGGAACACAGCTCCCTCTGATCTCCGCTTCCTCTCACGGGGACCACACACTACCAGCCATTCCAGGCCGAGGGAGGGACTCCAAGGCAAACCACTAAAATACGCAGAAGTAGAATGGAGTATTTACAAATGGCCGGAAGAGGGTTAACCTTAGATACGGGTGAAGAAATCACAGATTTCTAAGGTAGTGTTTTTACCCGAAAAATCATCAAACTGGAAAGATATTCTTCAGCAGCACAACAAAAGTCAGCGTACATAAAGAGCACGGCAGACTGAGTGGCACCCAGTGAGGACGGAAGCTCTCCCTAAGGCAGTTCCAGAGAAGCACCCAGGAAGATGTCTGACCTCACCCCAAAGAAGTACCTGCTTCTGAAGCTGACCCCCTGCAGCAGGTCTGCCTCCACCTCCTTAGAGTGCACCTTATGCGTGTGTATCAAGTGCCCAAATGTCCTTTCAGGACCCGGTACAGGGACCAGCCACCCAAGAGTCTGTCCCACATGTGTGGGCAGCTAAGCACCGCAAGTTCCGGAGCACCTCGCTGGGGCAAAGGATGCTCCAAACCCCATCTCCGGATGCGTGGGGCATCCTGCACTAATGAATAACACCACATCAGGTTTCAGTCCTGCACTAATGAATAACGCCACATCGGGTTTCAGTCCTGCACTAATGAATAACACCACATCGGGTTTCAGTGGACTATGTTCCTTCTCCCTCTTCTCTTACTCCCTCCCAGTCCCTACCCACCAGGCCACAACTGCCCAGTCCCCCTGCACCCCTCCAGACTCCCCAGCCACCCTCAGAACAGAAGTGGTTTTTTAAATATATGTGTATATCCTGTTTTCTTTTCAATTGCATGTTGTGTGGGCAGCTTGCTTTTTTATCTATGTCTGCAGTGTTTTTCTGTGTCAGTGCACACAGAGCTGACAGATCTTTCTGGTAGTTTTGTGAGCCGCCGGTTCGGCTCACCTCCCTTTGTTTTGGTGTCTGATGTTTGTGGACACTTGGACGGCCTGTCGTTTTTAGCTCTTAAGACAGTGAACCTCCTGTGCGTGTGCCCTGCGTGCTCACAGAGGCTGCTGTTAGATCAGGCTGCTGTTAGATCAGAAGGGAAATAGCTGGGTCAAAGGTAGGGGCAGTTTGAGTTCTGAGTGCTGTTACCCAATTGCCCCCAGGACATTGGCCCCCTGCTCCTGGTTGCAGGCATGAGGCACCTTTCCTCACTCAGTATTGGTGGATTTAGCAAATGGTTTGGGTGTTTGTTTGTTTGTTTGTTTGTTTTTTGGCCAATCTGATAAGTCAAAACTGATACTTCGTTATTGGTTTTAATTTGCCTTTTTTTTTCTAGTCCATTTTATTTTATGTATTTATTTTGAGATGGAGTCTCACTCTGTCGCCCAGGCTGGAGTGTAGTGCCGCAGCCATGGCTCACTAAAGCCTCAACCTCCCAGGCTTCTCAACCTCCCGGGCTCAAGCATTCCTCCTTCCTTAGCATTCCGAGTAGCTGGGACCACAGGCACGTACCACCACACCGGGCTAATTTTTTACATTTTGTAGACAGGATTTTGCCATGTTGTCCAGGCTGGTCTTGAACTCCTGGGCTCAAACAGTCCTCCCACCTTGGCCTCCCAAAGTGCTGGATTACAGGCATGAGCACCTGGCCTAATTTGCCTGGTTGTTGTTTGAGTCAGGATCTCCCTCTGTCATCCAGTAGAGTGGTGCAATCTCAGCTCACTGCAAACTCCACCTCCTGGGCTCAAGTGATCCTCCCACCTCAGCCCCTGGAGTAGTTGGGATTACGGCGTGCGCCACCATGCCTTGCTAATTTTTTAATTTTTTTGTAGAGATGGGTTTTCCCCATGTTAGCCCAGGCTGGTCTCGAACTCCTGGGCTCAAGTGATCCACCTCGGCCTCCCAAAGTGCTGGGATTACAGATGTGAACCATCGCACCTGGCCCAATTCGCCATTTTTAAATGATGAGGTTGGTCATTTTTCCTATCAATTGGCCATCTTATATGTGGTTTATGTGTTGTTGCCATTTTTGTCCCTTTCAAAGGGGACTAGGAAAGCTGGCAACAGAAAAATGGGTGTTTGTTGTGACTTCTGAAAGTCAGGGACTCGAAGCGAGACAGGAGCTTTCCGGAGAGGGCCCTGCTGTGGGGGGACCTAGACTGGAGACCAGAGGGAGGGCTGCAAGCCTGGTTTACAGATACATGTAATCGGAATGGTTCTGTGTGTTTTCCTTGAGTATTTGTTGAGTGCCTACTAAGTGCCAGACACCATACCTGGTATTTCACCTGTGCTCAGGTCTTTAGGCTGAGGCTGTACAGCTACTACCATCCCATCATCAAATGCAGAAACTGAGGCCCAACACTACATGGCCACAGAGCCCATAGCTGAGGGTCCCAAGACCCAGCCCTCGCTCTGCACCCTGGAGTTCTGGAAGGGACTCGTCTGATTAGAGCAGGGGGAGGGCCAAGCATGTCCTGGGGTCAGAGGAGATGATGGGCCGGAGCTTCTGAGGAATTTGGCTGTGCTGTGGGGGTGGGGAAGACTGCATAGGAGAAGTGGGTAGGGCCGCCACGTGGGGCCTCATCGAGATTGGGGCCAGGGCTCAGTGGGCCGCCCCTGGGCTGCTCCCTGGGGGTGGGAGTTGGAGGCGGTCCCTGCCATGCACCCTGTGGGTGGGTGGAGGTGAGTGATTTTGTTTTCTTCTGGGTGGAGGCCCCCCTCCCTCCCACCCTCACTCCCCACCCCACTCTCCAGCTGCAGAGGATGGTTTAGGAGCAAAAATGGTCACAACTTTAAAGGGGGTCCCATGTTAATGCTGGCTTTTTTTTTTCTTTAAAAAATTTGTTCTTTTGAAATTTATATTTGTTTCTCCACAAATTTTGAGATGTTTCCTTTAAAAAAAAAAAAAAAAAAAAAAGGTTGTGGCCAGGCGCGGTGGCCCACGCCTGTAATCCCAGAACTTTGGGAGGCTGAGGCGGGTGGATCATGAGGTCAGGAGTTCAAGACCAGCCTGGCCAAGATGGTGAAACTCCATCTCTACTAAAAATAAAAAAAATTAGCTGGGCACGGTGGCAGGCACCTGTAAACCCACCTACTCCAGAGGCTGAGGCAGGAGAATCGCTTGAACTCGGAGGGTGGAGGTTACAGTGAGTCAAGATCTCGCCACTGCACTCCAGCCTGGGCGACAGAGTGAGACTCCATCTCAAAAAAAAAAAAGAAAAGGTTGCATAAATTTTTTGTATTTTTGAGACAGTCTCCCTCTGTTGCCCTGGCTGGAGTGCAGTGGTGCGATCTCAGCTCACTGCAGCCTCCACCTCCCAGGTTCAAGTGATTCTCCTGCCTCATCCTCCTGAGTAGCTGGGACCAGAGATGTAAGCCACCATGCCCAGCTAATTTAAAAAAACTTTTTTTGTACAGACAGGGTCTTACTATGTTGCCCAATATGGTCTTGAACTCCTGGGTTCAAGCAATCGTCCCATGTCAGCCTCCCTAAGCGCTGGGATTAGAGGCGTGAGCCACCATGCCTGGCCCATAAAATGTATCTTAAGGTCGCATAATTCTGTTAACTGGCTGCTAACTTGGTTAATTTTTTTAAACTGTTTATAGAATTAGAGCATTTCTGGGCAGTTTTGTGTGTTGAAGACACCTTGTAGCCAGGCTTTTCTCATCTAAAGATCCAAAGGGAAAGAAGGACAAAAGCCGCCCCCTCTTGCCCCCTCTTGCCCCCTCTTGCCGGACAGCCCGAATGCTGGTGGAGCCTCCGCCGGAGATCACACAGGGCTCCAGTGACTGCGCCCTGCTCGGCCCCAGTGGTTGCTGCAGACTGGGGCTCTTTGCTCAGATGAAGGCCAAGTCCGGTCACAGCCCCAGCTGGTGGAGTCAGGATCTGAATCCAAGCCCTGGATCCAGTCCAGGCCAGAGCCTCCTCTGCAGAGAAGGTACTAGGTGCCCATGCACAGGGTGACTGACAACCTCGTGGAGTGGAGGCAGTGGTGTTCCTGCGGGCAGGCTTGGTCTTCTGAGGCCATGTCAGTGCCACCCCAGGGCCGCCCTCCATGGCAGTGTGGGGCCAACAAGCCTGTCTTCCCATTTTTCTGAGAGAGGCTGGAAATCCTGTTCTTTTTATATATAAAGTGTTTCCTTTTCAAAATATTGGCAACTAAGTAAATCCAAACAGAGTATGGGCCAAATCAAGGCACACTCCTGCCCTACAGGTGGCCCTCCAGCTAAGAGTCATGTTTACAATTTTAGAGGTTTGGTGGGCTCCCGTGGGACCACGCCTGGGGATGGAGTGGCTATGGGGGAGTGTGTCTCCACTCCCACACCTCGCCGCTGAGAAGACAGAGCATGGGATTGCAACACCCGAGCTCCAGCCACCCTCCACCTAGTCACTGTGGCCCTGCAGGGGCTGCCAGCCTCTGCATTCAG
Organism: Pongo pygmaeus; assembly: GCF_028885625.2. Classification (NCBI taxonomy): domain Eukaryota; kingdom Metazoa; phylum Chordata; class Mammalia; order Primates; family Hominidae; genus Pongo; species Pongo pygmaeus. The sequence continues at coordinate 100,385,852 of NC_072392.2, read as the reverse complement.
GAGCCAGTGGGCGCCGAGGACACACTCCCTCCATCCCCTGCCTGGTGTCCTGTGCTTTTGAGCTGAGACTGTTCTGGGCCTTTCCTGAAAGGATGGTGGAACTCCAGAGTGGTATTTCAGTGTGATTGGCCTCTGCAGGACCAGCTGGGCTCCCAAGACATAAAAACATGCCCTGAGCATTTGGCCTCAGCACCAGCTCATCCTCACGCCCCTGCCCCTCCCCGCTCACCCAGCCAGAAGCCCCCATGCTGCCTCCGGCCCCCACCTCTGCAGGCACTTTTGTGCTTCTTGTGACACCCAGGGCTTTCGTTCATTTCATTCAGGAGAGCAGGTCAGGATGGCCCCGCCATGGATGGGTGAGGAGCCAGCTGTGACACGTTAAGGAACGGGGGACAGTGAAGAATAGTCTGTGCCTCCTCTGTAAACGCGCAGGGAACGTTAAGTCCACTCTTCCATCTGTGGTCTCACTCTGTACTGACGAGGGAACCCCCTCAGGGCCCAGGTAACCTGCACTAGAAGGTGCACATCAGGCTCCTGATGGCCAAGGTGAGATGGACAGCCCAAGACAGCTGCAAAACCAAGCTGCAGGGCAGGCAAGGCGGCCTTGGGGCTCTTATTTATTTACTTTATTCTCGCTCTGTTGCCCAGGCCAGAGTGCAGTGGTACAATCTTGGCTCACTGTGGCCTCAACTTTCCAGGCTCAAGTGATCCTCCTGCCTTGGCCTCCTGAGTAGCTGAGACTACAGGTGCACATCACCACAGCTGGCTAATCTTTTTACATTTTATTTTTTGGTAGAAACGGGGTCTCACTATGTCACCCAGGCTGGTCTCGAACTCCTGGGCTCAAGCGGTCCTGCCGCCTTGGCCTCCCAAAGTGCTAAGATGACAGGTGTGGGCCCCATGCCCGGCCTGGCGTGGAGCCCTTCACCCAAACATGAACCAGGAGGTGAGCTTGGTAAGGAGCACGTGGGCTCCAGGAACGCAAGGGGGAATGAATGGAGGCAGCTCCTCAGTGTGCAAAAACATGCAGCGCAGGCCTCACTGGTCACTGTCCCGGCAGCCTTGCAGTGGGATCAGGACAGTCCTGCTGTCCAGGAAGGAGAAGACCCTGCTCTCTTGTTTCTCAGTACCTGCCCCTGTCCTTCTAGCCCCATTGCTGCTCTCAAGACAAGCTGTGACTGAGCGGGTCACGCTGGTGACATTTTATGAGGCTGGACGCACAGCCCCACAGCACCTTGTCACTGAAGCTACAGGAATCCAAGAACCGGTGCTCTGGCCAAGAAGGGAGCACTGGGGTGCCCTGAATGGCGCGGACAACCCCAGCCCCCCGCCTTCACTGATTGTTATGACCTGTGGCTTCTGAAGAAGGACAGGGCAGTCTCAGAACTTTCTGAGAAACGGATGGTCAAGTAGATGTTTGTTAGCTCTTTTCTTGAAATTGTAATGATGAAACCATGACTGCCACTTAGGAAAGTAACTTGTGTTGAAATAACTTTTAGAACAAAGTAAATACATTAAGAAATAACCAAATCGGCTTACTTTCTGATAATATTTATTCTATGGCCACACAACGGCTGGCACTCACTTCTGCTTCTGGCCAGGCTGTAGTTATAAGGACCAGACTTTAATGTTCCTCCATAAACAACTAGAAAACTGGACAAAGTATATGAAACAACTGTTTGCAGACATTTGACAACTGGTCAAACAAGACCGAGATCCCGAACAAGACCGAGACCCTGGACAAGTCCGAGATCCCGGACAAGACCGAGACCCTGGACAAGTCCGAGATCCCGGACAAGACCGCCACCCCTGTGGGAAGGGAGACAGGCAAGGTAAACCCTGGGGCCCTGGCCTTCTGCCTGAAGGCCGTTTCTGGGCTGCCGGCCCAGGGAGGGAAGCAGGGCCTGAGCAAAGCTGAGCGCCCTTACGGAGCTGAGACTGCACTGGGGTCTGGGGAGACAGAAGGAGCCGGCATTTCAGGGCAGAATCCCGCAAGGAGGAAACTGCAGAAAAGAGCTCCAGAAATCTGCACAGGGTTCTGTTGAGTGTACTGAGGACCAGCCTGCACACGTATAGAAGAAAACTCCACAAAGCCAGGCAAAGAGGAGAAAGGAGCATGTAAGGTGAACAACTTCCAGAGCTCGCACATGGTCATGACATACTGAAGCTACAGCCGGGGTGATGGGTCCCCAGTGATCACTGTGGACATTCAGTGGAGACTCAGGAGGAGCCACACCGTGGGAACAGGGCTGATGCTGTCTGCAGTGAAGGCTCGTCTAGAACCTACCTGAGAAACTGCAGCTACAGAAATCCAAGGCCGGGCCTGGTGGCTCACTCCTGTAATCCCAGAACTTTGGGAAGCCGAGGTGGGCAGATCGCCTGAGGCCAGGAGTTCACAACCAGCCTGGTCAACTTGGTAAAACCCCATCTCTACTAAAAATACAAAAATTAGCCAGGCGTGGGAATACAGGTGCATGCCTGTAATCCCAACTACTCGGGAGGCTGAGGCACGAGAATCACTTGAACCTGGGAGGCAGAGGTTGCAGTGAGCCGAGATCGCGCCACTGCACTCTAGCCTGAGTGACAGAGCAGACTCTTGTCTCAAAAAACAAAACAAAACAAAACACACCACATAACCCAACTTTCACCCAAAACAAGGCCCAACACTCTTTAGAAGACAAGAAGGCGAGCACCATGGCTCACGCCTGTAATCCCAGCACTTTGGCAGGCCAAGGTAGACGGATCACTTGAGGTCAGGAGTTCACGACCAGCCTGGCCAACTTGGTAAAACCCCGTCTCTACTGAAAATACAAAAATTAGCTGGGTGTGGTGGCAGGTGCCTGTAATTTCAACTACTTGGGAGGCTGAGGCACGAGAATCACTTGAACCTTGGAGCTAGAGGTTGCAGTGAGCCGAGATTGCACCACTACACTCCAGCCTGGGTGAAAGAGCAGACTCTGTCTCAAAAAACAAGAAAACATGTAACCTAACTTTCTATCAAAACAAGGCCCAACATGCTTTAAAAGATAAGAAGACTGGATGTGGTGGCACATGTCTGTGGTCCCAGCTGCTTGGGAGGCTGGGGCAGGAGTATCGTTTGAGCCCGGAAGGTCAAAGCTGCAGTGAGCCGAGATCACGCCACTGTGCTCCAACCTAAGCGACAGAGCAAGACAGCCTCTCAAAAAAAAAAAAAAAAAAGCCCAGGCACTGAGAGGCCAAGGTGGGTGGATCACGAGGTTAGGAGATTGAGACCATCCTGGCTAACATGGTGAAACCCCGTCTCTACTAAAAAAAAATACAAAAAAATTAGCTGGGCGTGGTGGCGGGCGCCTGTAGTCCCAGCTACTCGGGAGGCTGAGGCAGGAGAATGGCGTGAACCCGGGAGGCGGAGCTTGCAGTGAGCCGAGATCACGCCACTGCACTCAAGCCTGGGCAACAGAGCAAGACTCCGTCTCAAAACAAAACAAAAACAAAAAACAAAAAAACAAAGTCTGTCTTTGATTCTCTTTTTGTGCTGAGGAGATGATGAGGCTGTCTTCTGTCTACTTCTTCTCCAGCACATATGCTCTTTTTTCTTTTCTTTTTTTTTTTTTTCTTTGGCTCACCACAACCTCCACCTCCAGGGTTCAAGCGATTCTCCTGCCTCAGCCTCCCAAGTAGCTGGGATTACAGGCATGTGCCACCATGCCCAGATAATTTTTGTATTATTAATAGAAACAGGGTTTCTCCATGTTGGTCAGGCTGGTTTCCAACTCCCAACCTCAGGTGATCTGCCTGCCTCAGCCTCCCAAAGTGCTGGGATTACAGGCATGAGCCACCGCACCCGGCCTCTTTTTCTTTTTAAATAGAGCTGCGGGGGGCCCTGGAGCGGTGGCCATGAACACCGGTCTCATTCTCCAAAATGAAGGCTGTGGGGCTCAAGATTTTCCACTCATGAGAACAATCGCTGTGTGACTTGTCAGTATAACCTTCATCAGGTTCGAGATCTCGGCCGGGCGTGGGGGCTCACACCTGTAATCCCAGCACTTTGGGAGGCCAAGATGAGTGGATCGCCTGAGGCCAGGAGCCTGGTCAACATGACGAAACCCTGTCTCTACTAAAAATACAACAATTAGCCTGGCACGGTGGCAGCATCTGTAGTCCCAGCTACTCGGGAGGCTGAGGCAGGAGAATCACTTGAACCCGGGAGGTGGAGGTTGCAGTGAGCTGAGATTACATCACTGCACTCCAGCCTGGGCAACAGAGCAAGAATCCATCTGGAAAAAAAAAAATTCCTGATTAACTAGAACTTCCATTAAAGTTAGGTGTTAAACTTTGTAAGATGTTTTTTTCTGTGTTAAGATAATCATATGATTTTTTTATTTTCATGTGTTAATGTAATGAAATACGATGATAGATTTTCTGATGTTGAATGAACCTTGCGTTATTGAAATACACTTGAGGCCGGGCGCGGTGGCTCACGCCTGTAATCCCAGCACTTTGGGAGGCCGAGGCGGACGGATCACGAAGTCAGGAGATCGAGACCATCCTGGCTAACATGGTGAAACCCCGTCTCTACTAAAAAATAGAAAAAATTAGCCGGGTGTGGTGGCAGGCGCCTATAGTCCCAGCTACTCGGGAGGCTGAGGCAGGAGAATGCCATGAACCCGGGAGGTGGAGCTTGCAGCGAGCCAAGATTGAGCCACTGCACTCCAGCCTGGGCAACAGAGTGAGACTCCGTCTCAAAAAAAAAAAAAAAACAAGAAATACACTTGATAAATATACTTGAGAAATATTTTTAAATACTTTTTTGATTTGACTTGCTCATGTTTTTATATACAGTTTTTGCAGCTATGTTTATAAGTTAAATAGGCCTACAGTTTTCTTTTCTTGTGTTGTTCTTTTCTGGTTTGGGAACCAAGATTACTTTACCTCATAAAATGAACTGGGCAACTTTTTCTACTTTTTTAAATAATTTAAATAAGATGGGCCAGACGTGGTGGCTCACGCCTGTATTCCCAGCACTTTGGGAGGCTGAGGCGAGAGGATCGCGAGGTCAGGAGTTCGAGACCAGCCTGGCCAGCATGGTGAAATCCCGTCTCCACAAAAAAAAAAAAAAAAAAAAAATTAGCTGGGCATGGTGGTGGGCACCTGTAGTCCCAGCTACTCAGGAGCCTGAGGCAGGAGAATTGCTTGAACCCAGGAGGCAGAGGTTGCAGTGAGCCGAGGTCGCACCACTGCACTCCAGCCTGGGCAACAGAGCGAGATTCTGTCTCAAAATAAATAAATTAATTAATAAGATAGGAATTGACTATTGAAATTTTGGTTTCCTTGAAAATTCAACAGAACCACCTGTAAAACCATCTCAGCCAGGGGATCTTTTGGGATGGGAAGTGTTTGATTGTCATTTCAATTTCCTTAACAGTTATTGGGGCTGGGCATGGTGGCTCACACCTGCAATCCCAGCATTTTGGGAGGCTAAGGTGGGAGGATCACTTGAAGCCAGGAATTCGAGACCAGCCTGGGCAACAAAGCAAAAGTCTGTCTCTGCTTTAAAAATAAAACAGGCAAGGTGCGGTGGTTCACACCTGTAATCCCAGCACTTTGGGAGGCCAAGGCGGGTGGTCACTTGAGGCCAGGAGTTTGAGACCAGCCTGGCCAATATGGTGAAACCCCATCTCTACTAAAAATACGAAAATTAGCTGGGTGTGGTGGCCAGCGCCTGTAATCCCAGCTACTCGGGAGGCTGAGGCTTGAAATTCACTTGAACCCCAGAGGCAGAGATTGCAGTGAGCCAAGATCACACCACTGCACTCCAGCCTGGGCGACAGAGCAAGACTCTGTCTCAAAAAAAAAAAAAGTTATTGAGCATTTCAATTGGCTTTTTTTGTTGTTGCTGATTTTGGAACTTTTCGTTTCATCTAGCTTACTGGTTTAATTTACGAATTGCATTTGACTCACTAGTGAGTGGCCTCCTGGCCTCGCTGTGCAGCTCTGTTGTCTCCCCTCTGGTGTTCATTTGCTCTCCCTTTTTTCCTTTTTTTGTGTTTTTGCTCTTCTTCTTTTGTTTTGTTTTTTGAGATGGAGTCTCAGTCCGTCACCCAGGTTGGAGTGCAGTGTCCCTATCTCAGCTCACTGTAACCTCCACCTCCCGGGTTCAAGCGATTCTCCTGCCTCAGCCTCCCAAGTAGCTGGGATTACAGGTGCCTGCCACCATGCCCAGCTGATTTTTGTTTTTTGTTTTTTGTTTTTTTTTTTTGAGACGGAGTCTTGCTCTGTCACCCAGGCTGGAGTGCAGTGGTGCAATCTTGGCTCACTGCAAGCTCTGCCTCCCGGGTTCACGTCATTCTCCTGCCTCAGCCTCCCGAGTAGCTGGGACTACAGGTGCCCACCACCACGCCCAGCTATTTTTTTGTATGTTTTTTGAGTAGAGACGGGGTTTCACCGTGTTAGCCAGGATGGTCTCGATATCCTGACCTCGTGATCCACCCGCCTCGGCCTCCCAAAGTACTGGGATTACAGGCGCGAGCCACCGTGCCCGGCATAAATAATTCATTTTATGATTTTCTTTATAACCAAAAATTATTCAGTAGTAGGTTTTACAATTTTGAAGCAGAAGCAGGATGAGAGGTTTTGATGTTGGTTTCAAATTTTATTGTGTTACGTTTGAAATGAATTGAGACTTGCTCTGTGGCCTGATATGATCAGATTCTAGACATGGTCTGTTTGCCAAAAGAGAAAGTAAATCATCTGCCTGCAAGGTTAGACCTCCTGTGCCTCATGACTCAAGTCAACCAGTCCCTGTTGATTAATGAGTTTTTTCCAGGAGTACGTGGGTTTGTTTGTTTTTGAGGAACATGGATGAGTTAACACCTTCATCTACTCTGTTACCTCTTTCCTGCAGCTCTGTCCGTCAGTACTTGACATGTTTTGAAGTTGTACCTTTTTATTTATTTTTTCTTTTTTTCTGCATCTGAAGTCTTACCTTTTAAAATACAGAGTTCTGGCCAGGTATGGCAGCTCACGCCTGTAATCTCAGCACTTTGGAGGCCGAGGAGGGTGGATCACTTGAGGTCAGGAGTTCAAGACCAGCCTGGCCAACATGGTGAAATCCCATCTCTACAAAAAATACAAAAATTATCTGGGCGTGGTGGCAGGCACCTGTAATCCCAGCTACTCAGGAGGCTGAGGCAGGAGAATTGCTTGAACCCGGGAGGTGGACATTGCAGTGAGCTGAGATCACACCACTGTACTCCAGCCTGGGTGACACAGCGAGACTCTGTCTCAAAAAAAAAAAACAGACTTCTTTGCCTTTTATGACATTTTCTGCCTAATTCTATTTTATTTTTTAATTTTTACTTTTTCTGTCTTTTTAACTGGATCTTTTATTGTTGGATTTTTTTTTTTTCATTTTTTATTTTTTTGAGACGGAGTCTCACTCTGTCTCCCATGCTGGAGTGCAGTGGCGCAATCTCAGCTCACTGCAAGCTCCGCCTCCCGGGTTCACGCCATTCTCCTGCCTCAGCCTCCCGAGTAAGTGGGACTACAGGTGCCCGCCACCATGCCCGGCTAATTTTTTATATTTTTAGTAGAGACGGGGTTTCACCGTGTTAGCCAGGATGGTCTCGATCTCCTGACCTCATGATCCACCTGCCTCAGCCTCCCAAAGTGCTGGGATTACAGGTGTGAGCCACCGTGTCTGGCCGGATCTTTATTTTTAAAAAATTCCATCTAGGAATTCTTTTTAATTAGTCAGTTTACTCATCTATAAATATCCATTGAACTATTGTCTACTGGAACTTAATCTCCATATTATTTATTTTCCATTTGTTTCATTTTCCTACATTCTTGTTTTACACTGGAGAAATCAAGTTTTCCTCTGCTGTTTTACAAGTTACACATTCTAATTTTGTCCTGTGGTAACATCTGCCAGCTCACACCAGGCTCACAGAACCTTATGCCTCGCAGCCGCCTCATAGGCCCCTCGCAGGCGTGTGCTCCACACGCTCCCCTCTGCGCCACCCCAGCCCTGGAGTCTGAGCTCTCCTGTGGGGCGCTGGGGCCACTTGGTTTCCTGTCCATGTCTTGCTCTCTTACGGCTTATTCTGAGCTCTTTCTCCTCCGTCCTTCAGTGACTCCCCCAGGACTTTCCGTGTGGGCCTCGGGCAGAACAAGGCTGCATATCCCGCCTGTGTAGGAAGCCCTGTTATTGTATCCCTGTAGGTATTTGGAGGTTGATGTTTAACATGTTTTGATATGAAGATGTAGAAGGATTTTGTGTAGGTTTGGCCTTATCCATATCCTGTCTTCATCGGCCTCCTCGAAGAACTTCATTCTGTCCTAAAGGAAGCAGTCGCAGCTTAAAGAGTGTGAGCACGCGCCCACTTCACACAGACACACCCGGCCTGCCCCGCCCCGCCCCACCCTGCCCTGGAGAAAGCGAGGCTCCTTCCTTTCCAGGACGCCCCTGGAGATGCCGGCCATAGATCTTCAGTGAAACGCTTCATTCTCTGTTCATACAATTAGGAAACTATAGCTGTCCCAGCTAAATTTCAGGACAAATTAGCCCAGCTGGTCACGCTCACAGTCACTGCCTCCACCAGAACTGATGCGGACCCCTGGGAACCGAGGTGTTTGCTCTGTGACTTGGGAAGGACAGCGGAAGGTATTTCCATTTAGCTCTTGTGGCCAGATTTTTTTGTGAATGAAAATCTGTTGTGCATCTTGGACACCGTCACATGTACTACCCTGTGTATTTCCGTTTAAAACTCAGAGCCAGTGACAACATGACACCAATGCAACACAAGCAAGAGAGATCCTGCCCTGAAACTCACTGTTGTTTTAGGCTTTTGGCGGACCCTGCTATAAATGTGCAAATTTTATGCCCAGTCTGTGACCAGGGCTGAACCTCCTTCCTGAGGGGCTGGGGGACTCCTCCAAGGAGCAAGAACAGCCCGGCTGTCCACAGAGGAGCCCGTTTTCAGGGGTGGGAGCACAGGTCAGGCGCTCTCTCAGCAAAACTCCAGGACCCGGGCAAGCCATCACACTAGCAGCCAGAGCGGCCGCAGGTCACTCATCTCTGCCACTTGCTCTCTGAGTGCTCCAGAGTCAAGGACTGCGGCTTGGCCAAGGGGACAGTGGCCTGTGGCCTCTGACTCTGAGCTTGGAGAAGGCTTGCTGCTCCAACATCACGTGGACAGAGGCAAGGAGGCACGTGGGATGGGGAATGGGGATAGAGACCAGCCTGCCCCAGGAGCAGGTGGGTCCACCAGAAATGCTCATGCATTTTCTGACCAGGACTTCCATCCTGAGGTGTGTGCAGAGTGACCCAAAGCCCCCTCGTCCGTGCCGTGACTCTGGGCCCTGGAGCCCACCCCCTTTCTGTAGAAAAGCCTATTCTGGAGGCATCTGTCCTAAGAGCACCCGATGGCACTGTAGGATGCTGAGAGCAGCTGAGGCAGGAGGGCCGGCGGCTGTTCCCTCCCAGAGTCCCATCTCAGGTGGACGCCAGTCCACGACTTCCAGCCCAGGGGCTAATGTGTCTTCTCCAGTCCACGTGGCAGGTGTTGCCAGGGGAGCGGGCAGTGCAGCTGTTGGACAGCAGGGGGTGTTTCTTCAACCCAGGCTGCCCTCCTCCTCCTGCCACAACAGGGCCCCATTCATTCTGGAACCTGCAGACCAACTCCATCCGCTCATCCTCACAGTGTGCCGAGCGCCAGGCCCAGAAGCACGCACCTACCTGGGGGCCTCTTCCTCCTCCTTTCTGGCGGGGGGCCGCTTTGGCCCCTGATGCTAACCTCGCCCTGTGTGCCGTGCAGCTGGAGTCAAACGGAGGTGCAGAGACGCCATGGAGGGCGACAAGGCACACAGCAGTGTCCGAGGCAGCCACTCCCCACTCCCGCAGCATCCGTGCCCCACCCGGGTGCCAAGCCGCTGTGCCATGCACCCCCCCACCCCCAGCCTGCTGCAGGCGTGTGGGCCTGTGCCTCTTTTCCCAGGGGAGCCAAAAACCCTGGGATCCAGAGGGTCATTGCCCAGATCTCTGGAGAGCAACTCCAGGGGCCTGGTCTCCAAGGGAGAAGAGGGAGTGGGGAGAGGCCTTTGGCCAGGTATGTGGCCCTCAGTGTCCCGAGCAGGTCAGGCAGCTGATATGTGTGTGGCTGGCGTAGCTCCTGCAGAGCCAGGCTCCCTGGAGGAGCGTGTGGCCTCCTTCCCAGCTGTCCGTCCTCCTGCCGAGACATGCAGGGAGCAGCCCTGAGACATGGGTCTCAGGCAAAGTGAGTGGCAGGCAGTGCTGTTCCCCAGGGACATGGCGGTGACCTTCTGGTCTGTGGCCCTGAGATGCTAGGGTGCCCACCTGGAGCTGTAAGCTGGCCTGGCAGACCTGGGAGGGCCCCATGGGCCCCTTTTGAAAGTTTCCTTTTCATGAATTTTACCCAGACTCTCCCCTGCAACTGGCCCATGCTGCTTTTTGCTGTCCCCAGACAGTGCCAACAGAGACCACGAGTTGTCTAAACACCACCCCAAGCACTCAGCACTCAGTGCAAAGTCTTGGCCCAAGGGGCATGAGGCCAGCATTCCTCACTTTAGGACCAGGAAACAGTTCCCATGCCTCCGAAACAGCGGAGACAGCTGCCACTTCCTGTTGCCCCAGCTCAGCCTCTGCCTGTCACTTTCTTTCCGGGGCCTCAGGGCCTTCTTCTGCCTTTACTCCTCTGAAAGGTAGGAGAAGGGTGGGGTGCGGAGATACCCAGAGGCCATCCAGCTCGCAGGCCACTGCCTGGCCCTGGTTCTTACCGTCCCAGCCTCCTAGTGGCCTCCTCGGCACCCACCAGCCTGCAGCCACCTGTGCTTGGGGTTTTTGGCACCTCCCCTTCCTGTGGGCTGAGCTCAGATGGGCTCTGGCCGGAGCCGGCCCAGGAGGAAGGCCATGCGTCCCTGGGTCTCTTCTCGCCCAGGTGAGGCCTGTGTGCCCACCTTCCGCGATGCAGCCTCCGGTAGAGACAGACCACGTCTCTCAAAGCCTTATGCCCACGATGTGTTTCCCTTAAATTCCCTTCCTTGGGGCTCTGGCTTGCACCCCACTACTAGGCGACCCCTCTCAAGGGCTGGGATGGGGCCCACATTGGGCAACACTGACAGGCTGTAGCAGACAGGCCTGGACAGGCTCAGCAGCAGCAGGGGACCTGCCGGTGCCGTTGGGGGAGGAGCCACAGGCGCCCAGAGGAGGTGCTGGCATGAAACAAGGGGTCAGCCTGTGGTTGGCGCCCAGGCCCCTGAGGTCCCACCTCTCCTCTGCTCCAAAGGCCAGCAGGCGGGGCCTGAAGGATCCGGGGTTTCCTGCTGGCCCTGCCTCACCAGGCTGAGTGATGGGTGGCAGGACTGCCCAGAGCCCTGGAGCCTGCAGTGTCCAGTACCCTCCCCTCTTGTGCATCTGCCCAGTGGGGGCTCCGGGCTCCATGTGCCAGTGAGGCGGGGAAGGCAGCTGGACATAGCAGGCCCAGAGCGTCCCCCTGTGGAGGGACCGTGGGAACCAGATCACGTGGGCCTCCCTCCCCTGTACCCCATAGCTCTCCTGTTGTCACACTCAGTCCCACAAAGGCAGCCCCGGGGCCACTGTGACCCCCAGGGCTAAGCTCCAGGAGCTCGGGGTGAGGGTGTCCATTAGGAGACTTTAGCAGGTGAGGGTTGATGCAGGCTGGGGAGACACGGGTGGGCGTGGCCTGTGAGCTTCCCAGGCGTGGGGACCCTGGAAAGGTGCACACAGCTTCTGGAGATTCGGGGTGGGGGAAGCCAAGTTGCATTCGCTGTCACTGTCTGCACTAAAGGCCTGGGTGCCGTGCTGACAGTGATGGGAAAAGCCTTGCTCCCAAGAGACTTGGAAATAATTAGATGCATTTGAGAAGGGTTGATCTTGGGTGCGTGAGGACTCCTGTGGCAGCCAGAGGGGGTTCAGCAGAACAAGGTGAACCAGAGAGAGCAGCGGAGGCTACAGGGAGATGGAAGGGCCTCTGCTACAGAAAGGACTTGAGGCCTGAGCTGCCATCAGGGCCAGGCCCTCCCCAGCCCCAGGGCTGGAGAACCAGGGAAGGTGTGGGCTCACCATCCGGCCCTTCCCAAAGCCCTAGGAAGCCAGGTAGGTGTGCCCAGGGCACTCAGAGAGCCCGGAGCAGCCTGGAGAATGAGCCACCAGAGGCCAACTTGGTCAAGAGCTGGGCTGAGGCTCAGGTGCAGGAGAAGAAACCCACAGGGTGGCCAGAAAGCTGGGGACCAGCTCCATCCCCTTTGTGCTCAGAGTTCTCCTGCCCCCAGGCTGAGACGGGAGCGAGGGCCGCACCTTCCCTGCAATAGGACAGGCTATGTCCTCCCTGAGATTCCACCAGCTTTGAACCTCCAAGGCCGGGCTTGGTGGCCCACACCTGTAATCCCAGCACTTTGGGAGGCCGAGGTGGGTGGATTACGAGATCAGGAGATCGAGACCATCCTGGTTAACATGGTGAAACCCCGTCTCTACTAAAAATACAAAAAACTTAGCGGGCCGTGGTGGCGGGCGCCTGGAGTCCCATCTACTCGGGAGGCTGAGGCAGGAGAATGGCGTGAACCCGGGAGGCGGAGCATGCAGTGAGCCGAGATCACACCACTGTACTCCAGCCTGGGCGACAGAGCGAGACTCCGTCTCAAAAAATAAATAAATAAAAATTTTAAAAACCCTCCAAGTATGGTGCAGCCGCCTGAGGGGACGGAGCCCAGCCCAGGGGGCCCAGCCTCAGCACACACCACGCCCTGGGAGGGGCAAGCAGGCCCCACTCCCCCTCCCCTGGTTAATCACTGCAAGGCCTTGGATGTTTCAGGAACTTTCCAGAAGCTCTGTTCGGGGCCAGAGCACCAGCAGCCCGTGGGGGAGGGGTGCAGGACCCAAGAGGCGCGTTCCTCAGGCTGTGCCCGGCAAACTGTGTGTCCACATGGTTTCCCTGAGGCCCAGTCAGCCCAACGCAGAAAGAGCAGAAAGAGAAATCCCGGCCAGGCTCGGCAAAACAGGTCAGGCGAGAAGGAGGGGTGGAGAGTGGTGGAGGCCAAGAGTGTTTTTACACACCAGTTACTGGGTTGACCTCAGATTAGCATCAGGTAGAAGAATCCGGGGTCACAGGGAGTCACGCCTGGGGCAGCCGCCTTGACACATCCAGCTCCGTGCCTCTGACCTAGGACTGGCTAGGCTGGGGCTGTCCGCTGCCCTGGGGTCCTGGGCTCATGGCCAGTTCCCTGCCACCATCACTGAGGAGGGCTCGGCAAGAAAAGGACCACTGAAGAAACCAGAGCCTGTAAAGTGGATATTCTGAGCTAGGGGCCAGCTCACCCTCCCTGCTCCTCCCTGCCCCGGGGACTGGGACCCACTCACACCTCCCTGCTTCGCTCCAGGATACAGCCAGGGTCCTCCCAGCAGGGCCAGCTCAGGCCTCCCGAGCAAAGGGGCAGGCCCTTCACCCCCCTCCCTCAGCTCACTTTTTCTGAAAATCCCCGCAGGCTTTGTCTCAGGAGGATCAAGCTGGGCAAAGCCCCCAGAAATCCCTGAGCATTACAGAGGGACAACCAAGGCCTCTGGGTTTGAGGAGACGCCTCAGGGTCACAGTGGAGCAGTAGGGCCTGGTCAGAGGACCAGCTTCCCAGCGGGAAGCCCTTTCCACGGGATACCCCACCCTCTGCCAGCCGGTGTGGGGGGATGGGGGGAGGGAGTGGGGATGGGGGTGTTGGCCGGGACCAGGAGATCGGGGGGGGCTTATTGTCAAGAGATAAGGGGTGGGAGCCTTTGTGTGAAGAGGAGAAATTCCTCTGGGCGTTGGAAGCAAAGGGAGCAGGCAGCGTCCAGGGCCCCCCAGGACCCCAGGAGGGGGCCAGGGACTGTGTGACTGTGTGACCCCAGCAAGGCTGCAGGGAAAGGAAGACTGGTTCCAGGTGTCTTTGAGACCCCAAGAGTGGATCAGAGTGGAAGAAGCTGAGATGGGAAGAGGGGCCCAGGGCCAGGGCCGGGAGGGTGTGGCTGCCCCCATGGGCACCGCGCAGCCCAGCTGAAAGTGTGTCATTGCCGGTGTCCCCAAAGCACAGACGCTTCCCAGTCACCCAGGCTGCACACAGACCACACAGGCTGGGCTCCAGCAGGAGGCCTTGGCCGCCCGCTGACCTGCCCGGGTCAGCCTGTCCAGACTGCCCACCGGGCCACACTCAGCCATGTGCTGGAGCCCTCTAGACCTCACCCCAGCCACAATGTGGCCATGCAGTGGACGCTGAGCTCCCATCTTACTGTGGGTTTTTTTTTTTTTTTTTGAGATGGAGTTTGCCCTTGTCCGCCCAGGCTGGAGTACAGTGGCGCAATCTCGGCTCACTGCAACCTCTGCCTCCCGGGTTCAAGCGACTCCGCTGCCTCAGCCTCCTGAGTAGCTGGGATTACAGGTGCCCGCCACCACGCTCGGCTAATTTTTTGTATTTTTAGTAGAGATGGGGTTTCACCATGTTGGCCAGGCTAGTCTTGAACTCCTGACAGGTGATCCACCCACCTCGGCCTCCCAAAGTGCTGGGATTACAGGCGTGAGCCATCAAGCCCAGCCCTTGCATGGATTTTTAATAACATTTTGCTGTTGTTTTACCAAAAAAACCCCACATTCTTAATTCAAAAAATGAAAAATAGAGAAAAACTGGCCAGATAAAGAAGATCCTCTACAACACCCCTCTGCGAAGACGGTTTTAGCTGATGCTTTGGAAGGGCTACCTGGCATTTAGGCCCCAGCCTCTGTGTGTAGCGCACTCCTGGGCCCTTGGCCTGTGCCCGGCCACGTGGTACCCACCAGCGCGGCCTTTCCTTTGGCCTCAAAAGCCTGGCACTGCTGGCCCATTGGGGAGGCGGGGGCAGGCAATGTGTCTCAGATGGTAGGGACACCTGGGGCAGCCTGGGAGGAGGAGCTTTGAGTCAACCATTTACCCCAGCACCCCTGCCCCCTCCTGGGACCCATTACCACACAGCACCCCTGCCCCCTCCTGGGACCCATTACGAAATGGTCACAACAGGACCATTTTCAGAGCCACATGTCCAGGTGCCCAGTGGAGGGGCAGGCCCAGGCCCTGCCAAGCAGGACCCACTGAGCAAGGCGAGGCCACAGCTCTTTGGTCACTCCAGGAGGATCCTCTGGCCTTCATGGACTCCTGGAGGAAAGCCAGGCCAAGGGTCACAAGGCCCCCGCTGGCCGGGGACGCAGAAGCGTTGCACATGTGCAGTGCGTGTGAGCACAGCCTCCTGCTCCTCCTGCGCTCCTGACGCATGCTGTTTTTTTCTCTTTACCTGACAGAGCTCCCAGCTCCTCCAGCAGCCGATAGGAGCCCCGTCAAGATGCAGGCAGGTGTTGCCACCCCAGGGATGAAGACAGCAGCCCAAGCAAAGGCCAAGCCCACAGGAGCCTCCCGGTCTCATCCTGCAAAAGCTAAAGGCTGCCAGAGGCCCCCCAAGATCCGTAACTACAACATTATGGACTGACTTCCTCCCCCCACCCCGCCCCACTCGGGGTGTTCGGGGCCTCCGCGTGGTGCCTGTGCTTTCACCTCCGTGTTGGGGGGGTGTGGAGGCAGGGAGCTGCAGGGCCGGCTCCCAAATGCTGCTGAGGCGACCCTGCTGACTGAAGGCCTCCCTGAGCACAGGGCCCATTAAAACCAGGTTCCTCCCTGGGGCGTCTGCTTGGCCGTAGCATTGTTTATCTGTCCTGCTTGGGAAATGCAGTATCAAGTGCCTGTGCCAGAGCCTGGCCTGCCCGTGTCACCACCCACAGCCATCTACACACCGGTGGTGTTGGGGGCAGTGTGGCCTTCCTCAGAGCCTGGTAGCAGGTAGGGGGCAGATCAGAAAGCCCACCCACAAAGCAGGCATCTCCTGAGAGTACCATGGGAGGGGCCCTCCCAGAAGGAGTGAGAGCCTTGGATCGCAGTGAACCTCGCCAAGGTGACCCCCGGAAGCCAGGTGGGCACCTGGGCCTCATGCAGGTTGGGGTGCGCATGTCAGGTGCTGACAGGGTGGGGGCCAGCCGGGGACAGCGGTCACCACTGGGCCTTCCACGCCCACACCCAAGAAGGATAACAGCAAGATGTCCCTGTCACCTGAGTGCCCGGGGCCAAGTACCTGCAAGGATGTGAAACGCACATGTAAACTGACGCCCGTCCGCCCGGAACACACCGCACTACGCTGCCAAAAAGCACTTCCAAGAGTCCTCGCGTGTCCTCCACGGACGCAGTGCTCTGCGACCAGCAGGAGGGTGACGGGGGGGTTCATCACACGGACGCAGTGCTCTGCGACCTGCAGGACGGTGACTGGGGGGGTTCATCACACGGACGCAGTGCTCTGCGACCGGCAGGAGGGTGACTGGGGGGGGGTTCATCACACGGACGCAGTGCTCTGCGACCGGCAGGAGGGTGACGGGGGGGGTTCATATCCCACCCCCACTCCTCTAGAGCCCAGTCTCTGTCCTCCACGCCCCCCGCCCAGCACCCAGGCCTCGTCACACTCTGCTCACAGCTTCTCTGGGAAGACGATGGGAGAACGCTGCTCCCAGCCCTAACTTGCCGTGCCACCTTGGCAAATCGTGGGACCTTTGCAGCTTTGGTTTGCACCCCCGTGTAAAATATAGACAGTGCCATCAGCTGGCCTAGCTCACAGGTGTGCGGGCCGGATAACTGTGACAAGCAGAAACCACACCACACAGACAAAGCCTGTGGCCCCAAGGCAGGGGCGTTTGAGGTTAGCCTCCCTCACTTGCTCCATGGGAATCCAGAGGAGTTGGGGATGGGCTGGGGGCTCTCAGTGCTCTGTGGACTCCCACACACGTCCCCTGGAATCGAGTCACGGCCCTGTGAGGTTGTTTTGTTTCTTTTTTTGAGACAGAGTCTCGCTCTGTCGCCCAGGCTGGAATGCAGTGGCGCAATCTCAGCTCACTGCAACCTCTGCCTCCTGGGTTCAAGCTATTCTCCAGCCTCAGCCTCCCGAGTAGCTGGGACTAGAGGCACCCGCCACCACACCCGGCTAATGTTTGTGTTTTTAGTAGAGACGGAGTTTCACTATGTTTGCCAGGCTTGTCTGCAACTCTTGACCTCGTGATTTGCCCGCCTTGGCCTCCCAAAGTGCTGGGATTACAGGCGTGAGCCACCAAGCCCGGCCGCTGCCGCTCACTTTCTGTAGAAGCCCTCAGGGTGCTTCTCCTCCTTGGGAGCCGGCCAGGGCTCCCCTGTAGCTGGCCCAGCCCCCGACAGGCTGCAGAGAGCAGGGCCCTGCTGGCCACTGACCACCAGCACTGGCAGCCAGGGCCACCTGTGAGGTTTGGAGCATGGAGAGCCGGAGCTGTGTGCCCGCATGCCTGAGGCTGACACAGGGCCTCACTCACCCTGAATCAGAAGAACCCCCGCAGTGGGGACAGCAGTGCGGGGACAGCCCCGGCCCTGTCTTCCCTTGTCCTTCCTTGACCCTCGGCCCCACTGTGCGTGAACCACAGCCCCAGAAGGGAAAAGACGCGGAGTGGCCGCCTGACCCTCAGGCCTGCTCTCAGGAGAGGGAGGAAGCCGGACACTTGCAGAGGGCCCAGGGTCCCCAGTCTCCGGTTCCCCTTCAGCGGCCCGGGCTTCCTGAGCCCTCAAAGTAGGACATGCAGCCAGAGACACCTGTGGCCTCACAAGGCCCGCTTGCCCCCCATGGGGTGCGTGGCCCCGCAGGCGCGAAGCGGTCAGAAAAGGGAGGCCGCGCTTCAGGGCTCAGGCCGCCCAAGGGGCAACGATTCGAGGAATCACTCGGGAGGGAGGGAGCGCGCGAGGGCCGGGCTGACCCCCCGCTCGTGGGTGCGCGCCTGGAAAACTCGCAGCCTCCGCCCAGGGAAGCGAGGCAGCGGCTCCCTTTGTTCGCACCACACCAGGTGGGTGTCCCGGCCGACCCCGCTCGCCACGTGGCCGCGCCCCTCCCCTCCGCCAAGCTCCAGCGGCCCGGGGTGCGCTCGCCCGTTCGGCCCTGCGCCTCGTCCCGGTCCCCGGGAGGCTGCCAAGGAGGGGCCGTCGGGTGGGTGGACGTCTGTCTGGGGTCTGAGTTCCCCGCCGGCCCCGCGAGGAAAACCGGGCAGGCGCTGCGATGACCGGCAGTAACCCCGGCCAGGGCGCCCGCGGCCGGGGTCAACGCCCGCGCTTGCGCCGCGGCCCGCGAGGCATCCGGGACCGCCCCGCCGCCCGCCCATCACCCTATCGCCTAGCAACGCCCACCCGCGCGCCGCCATTGGGCCGGCGCGAACACCCCTGGCGCCCGATTGGTTGCTGCTGCCGCCGCGCCACGCCCTCAGCCGGCTCCGCGCAGGCAGCGACTGCGGCGTGGAGTCGGCCGCCGAAGTGCGGGCACGCGGGTCCGTCCGTCCTTCCGCGCGCCTGTGGGTCCGAACGCCCCGCCGCAGCCGGCTGGACCCCCGGTGTGGCCACGGTGTAGTCCCCAGTGTGGCCCAAGCATTCCCATCCCGCACACGTGGCCCCGGCGGACACGGGGGTCGGGGACGGCCCCGGAGGCGCGCCGCGGGCTCGGTCCCAGCCGCGTGCGCGTCGGGGCCCGCGCGGCGGGAGGCGGAAGTCGGGGGGCGGTGATTTCCCGCCCGCCCGCGCCGCCCCCGGCGCTCCCCAGTCCCAGCCCCACCCCCCCGGCGCGTTCCCGCGCAGGGTCCCGGCTCGGGCGGCGGCGCGCACGGGCATCACCCCACCGGCGGCGGCGCGCCGGGTCCCGGGGCGCAGCCCCGACGCTCATTGGCCTGGGCGGCGCAGCCAAGCTGTCAGCCCATGTGGCGTGGCCGCCCGGGGATGGCCGCGGTTTAAATAGCGTCGGCGCCGGCCTAGAGGGAGCCAGAGAGACGGCAGCGGCCCCGGCCTCCCTCTCCACCGCGCTTCAGCCTCCCGCTCCGCCGCGCTCCAGCCTCGCTCTCCGCCGCCCGCACCGCCGCCCGCGCCCTCACCAGGTACGAGCAGCCGGCGCTGGGGCCGGGGCACGGGTCGTGGTCAGGGCTCGGCCCGGGGTCCCCGGGGCGGCCCGGCTCCTCATCCTCCGCTCTCGGGGCGCGCGTGGCCTGGCCCCGTATCCAGTGGTCGCCTGCGCGGCCTGTCCGGGTCTCGGTGTTCGTGCCCCTTCGGAGGCGCCCGGGGCCCCGCGGAGTAGGTGGGCGGATGGCGGGGGAAGGACGCCGGGGAAAGCCGCCAACAGCCGCCTTCGCTTCCTGGTGGGGAGGCCGCGGACCCTGAAGGGCCTGGAGGAGCCACCGGCTCGGCCTCCCCGCGCCCACAAAGGCGCCGCCGCATCCTCCTCCCGGGGCCGCCTCGTAGCCGAGGCCCAGCCCGAAGGGGACGCCGCGAGGGAGGAACGGGGGGGGCGCAGGGGCCGCGCCGGGACCGGCCTCCCCATCACGTGGCGCAGCCCGGCCGGAGCGCAGGGGTCCCGAGCAGCCCCCGCCCGCGGCGAAGGGAGGCCGGGCGCGCCGCGGTGTTCCCACCCCCAGGCCCCTGCCTGGCCGTCAACCCCGCGTGAATAGCAAGCGGCGAGGACCCAGCGTGCGGGCCTGGAGCCGGCCCGGGGCAGCCAAGCCTCTGTGAATCGCGGTGGGTGGGAAGGCGGCCGCCTCTTTGCCGGGACGGCCCGAGGGAGGCCGCACTGCCGAGGGGCGGCGCGCGCATCAGGCCCTGGGGCCTCGTGCAAGTGGCCAGACCAGCGCTGGCCTCCGCCCCCTCCCCCCAGGGCTGCACGAGCCCCCATGCCGGAGGAGGAGCCGGCGACCTGGGCACCCGTTCGGGGTCTTAGGGACCTGGGCTCCAGGGAGGGCCTCCTGTGGTGTGGGTCGGTCTGGGGAGGCAAACGTCTGTGGGTTCACCCGCGCAGGTGAAGGGTGCCAGGCAACACCTGCGTGTCCTGGCCAGGAGTGGTTCTCCAGGTTGGACCCTGCTGGAGGGGTTGGACTGGCTGAGTCGGTCCACAGTGGGGCAGGGGCCACCTTTCCCCCAGAGCACAGGCTATCCCCATTTCGTCCCTCCCCAGCCCTGGTGGCTCTTGGGCTGGCCTGGACAGCGGGCCCCCACCCCAACACGGGTGAGCATGGGTGCTGAGTACCCCCTCTAGGGCTCCCTGCCACCTCCATGCCCCAGCTTTGGGACCCTGCCTCTCCGTTTCCTTGATGGCCCTTAGCAGGCCACCTGAGGCCTTGTCCCCATCTCAGGTGACTCTGCCTGCTCCTCACTGTGAGCCCCCTAGTGCCCTAGGGATGGCCTGGGACAAGCTCCAGGAGCCTTGGAAGGCTGAGACTCAGCCGAGCGGAAGCCGACACAGGCGCAGAAACCACTAACTGCTGGGGGGGCCAGGGCTGCAGGGCTCCAGTGGGGTACCCCAGCCAATACTCTGAACTGAATGGGTCAGGGCCCAGAGGCGGGCCTGTTCCCAGAGCACGCAGCCCCTCCCAGCGAGAGCGGGGTCAGGGCCCAGGAATTGGCCACATGAGGAAGGGAGCTGCAGGAGCCAGGGCCCACATGGACCCTCAGGGTGACGCTTGGCCCCATGGGTGTCCACCTGTTCTGGGTGCCGAGGCTGCTGACAGGGGTGTGGTGGCCGGGATGTGTGGGGCACTCATACCGCCCGCCCTGCAGAGCAGCCATGGAGGAGGTGGTGATTGCCGGCATGTCCGGGAAGCTGCCGGAGTCGGAGAACTTGCAGGAGTTCTGGGACAACCTCATTGGCAGTGTGGACATGGTCACGGACGATGACCGTCGCTGGAAGGCGGGTATGTGCCTGCGGGGCTCCGCGTGCCTGGGGTGGGAAGCTCCATCTCCACCTTTGTCCTCACACCAGCCTCCCTGCTGCGCTGTGTCCTCATCACCCAGACACTGGCCTGAGGCCGGCCGGTCCCAGCTGCAAAGCCACTGGTCACCCATGGGTGAGGCCAAGCTGCAGCCTCCTTCTTGGACATTGCACCAGAGTGGCCTAGAAAATGCGCCCAGCCCGCCAGGAGGCTCCCCCAATGACTGCAAGGCCGAGGGCTGGCCCAGGCAGGGCCCATCTGCTTGTTACGGAGGAGCCAAGCTCAGAGGATGGGTGGCGGGCTGGGGTCTCTCACCCATGCCGGGGGTGCGGGGGGCCAGAGCCCTTCCGGCCAGGCTGCCCCCGCCCGTGTCTGTCCTGAGCTGGCAGTTTGCATACCAGGTGTGCTCCGGGAGGCTGGAGCAACTGCCCCACACCCAGTAGGCTCTTACACAGAGCAGCTCTACCTGACGGGCAAGCTGTGAGTCAGCATGGTAGAGCCGAGGCATCAGCCAGGCAGATGGTCCCCCAGCCTCACTCTCACCGAGCTCTGTCTGTTCTGTGGCCCGTCTCAGGATTGGGGCTTTTGGGTCTTGTGCAGCAGACCTGGTCGTACCAGTCCCCGCTCTGGGGCCATGGTCTTCCCCTCCTGGGGATTCTGCTCCATTGTTTGGGCCTCCCAGGCATAGCAGAGAGTTCTTAATTCCACCATGGGCCCTCGGGGGTCTGCAGCACCTCACAGGGCCCCCACTTACGGGCAGCTTCCGTCAGAGAGTTAAACACCTGCCTGTCCCACAGGGCTCTATGGCCTGCCCCGGCGGTCCGGCAAGCTGAAGGATCTGTCTAGGTTTGATGCCTCCTTCTTCGGAGTCCACCCCAAGCAGGCACACACGATGGACCCTCAGCTGCGGCTGCTGCTGGAAGTCACCTATGAAGCCATCGTGGATGGAGGTGGGTCTGGCATTCGAGACTGCTGCCCCGAGGGCTCCTGCTGCCCATGTGGAACAGGCAGTGTTCTGTCTTCTTGCTTCTGGTAGAACCAGGTGCTGGCACCACCTACCCTCCCCGGCTGTGCCCCTGGCCTGGCCAACGGGCTCAGGGAGGTGTGAGCCGTGGGGTAGGCTGCAGTTTCACAACTGCACCCCAGAGGTGTCGCGGGTGTGCCCTGACCTGAGCGTACCAGTCTCCTCGCTTCTGATGTCTGGCTGGTGCTGGGGCCAGGGCCGGGGCTGGAGTGACGAGAGGCAGAGCAGGAGGTTCTTGAGGGGCCCTCCGGGCCCCCACCCCCACCAGCCAAGCAGCGGACAGCGCCGGCCCTGCTGTCTCTCCCCACCACCCTCTCCCACCACCCTCTCCCACGTCCCCCACCCAAGGCATTTCCACCCCATCCCGCCAGCCTGGCCCTCGCTCTGGCTGGCATTTGACCTCGGACAAGCGCCACACCGTTTCTTTTTTTTTTATTTTTTATTTATTTTTAAGAGGAGTCTTACTCTGTCACCAGGCTGGAGTGCAGTGGCGCGATCTCGGCTCACTGCAAGCTCTGCCTCCTGGGTTCATGCCATTCTCCTGCCTCAGTCTCCTGAGTAGCTGGGACTACAGGCGCCCGCCACCACGCCCTGCTAATTTTTGTAGTTTTAGTAGAGATGGGGTTTCACCATGTTTGCCAGGATGGTCTCGATCTCTTGACCTCGTGATCCACCCATCTCAACTTCCCAAAGTGCTGGAATTACAGGCGTGAGCCACCACACCCAGCCGTGCCCTTTCTTAAGATCCAGGTGCTCCTTCCCCGGGCGGAGAAGGACCTCCTGAGGGGGAGGCTGAGCCCTGGGCTGCCCTTGGGTGTGAGTGGTTCATACACCCACCCACCCTAGGGCAGAGCCAGCCCGCCAGGGGCGAGGAGCGGCCCTGCTGGCCGAGAGGTGGAAGCCCTTCTCTTGCGGGCTTCCTGCTGCCAGGCCCCACCCCAAGACTAAGGTTCTGCTCCCTGGGGGTGGCCGGTGTCCGTCTCTCCTTCCCGAGCTTGGACACTTGGCCTTTGTCTCCTCGGCTCCTTATCACGGCCTGTCCTGGCGCAGGCTGCCCTTGGTGCTGGAAAGGCCACTGGCCGACGGGCTCATCAGAGCTTGCCGGTGACACCAGGGGCCAAAGGCGTCGCCTGGGGACAATGCTGCCCTCTGTCCTTCCCGGAGCCACTCTGGCCGCGCCTGGTGCCCTCCCCTGGGCCCGCCTGCCCCTCCGCCTCGTTGCCTCTGTGACCTGGTTCTTGTTTCAAGCCTCACCTGGGCTGGCTGCTGGCCACAGGCTCTGCTCCGGTCCCTCTGCAGGACACCTCACTCTCCTTAGGTCCCTTCCAGGGTCCCACTGGGATGGACCCCCCCCCACCCCAAGCGAGTGAGGCCGAGATGGGACCTTCGCCCCAGAGCCGGGTGGGTGGGCTGGCTGCACTGTGGGGCCCAGCCGTGGCGTCTTGACCACTGTTTGTGGCAGGCATCAACCCAGATTCACTCCGAGGGACACACACTGGCGTCTGGGTGGGCGTGAGCGGCTCTGAGACCTCGGAGGCCCTGAGCCGAGACCCCGAGACACTCGTGGGCTACAGCATGGTGGGCTGCCAGCGAGCAATGATGGCCAACCGGATCTCCTTCTTCTTCGACTTCAGAGGTGGGTCCTGCCCAGCCTCCTGCGATAGTGGGTGACCTTCAGGTCCCCACATGCTAAGCAGAAACCACGTGGCATGGGCTCACTCCGTGCAGTGTATGTCCAGCCTGGTGGCAGGAGGTGTGCTCAGGGGTCTCGTGTGCTCACAGCCCCAGCTGAGCCGCAGCGCCCTTCCTTGCAGGGCCCAGCATCGCCCTGGACACGGCCTGCTCCTCCAGCCTGATGGCCCTGGAGAACGCCTACCAGGCCATCCACAGCGGGCAGTGCCCTGCCGCCATCGTGGGGGGCATCAACATCCTGCTGAAGCCCAACACCTCTGTGCAGTTCTTGAGGCTGGGGATGCTCAGCCCCGAGGGCACCTGCAAGGCCTTCGACGCAGCGGGTGAGTGTGCGGCTGCGCGGCCGGGGCAGGCGGGACAGTGGCACAGGAGTGTGCGGCCGGGGCAGGCGGGACAGTGGCACAGGAGTGTGCAGCTGCGTGGCCGGGGCAGGCGGGACAGTGGCACAGGACGGCCCCCCGCACACTCCCCACAGCTCCCGGGATCCCCCACCCAAGCACCCACCCCACACCCCAGAGCTCCTCCCGGTGGGGTGGGGGCCGGCGTGGGGCTGAGCCCAGGGCCTGAGGTGCTGCTACACCCAGGGAACGGGTACTGCCGCTCGGAGGGTGTGGTGGCCGTCCTGCTGACCAAGAAGTCCCTGGCCCGGCGGGTGTACGCCACCATCCTGAACGCCGGCACCAATACAGATGGCTTCAAGGAGCAAGGTGGGCTCTGCCGGGGTTCCGGGGTGCTGGGGGGCAGGTGAGAGCCGGGGCTGGGGCTGCAGAACTGAGCCGAGCCCTCCGCAGGCGTGACCTTCCCCTCAGGAGATGTCCAGGAGCAGCTCATCCGCTCGTTGTACCAGTCGGCCGGAGTGGCCCCTGAGTCATTTGAGTACGTCGAAGCCCACGGCACAGGCACCAAGGTGATGCGCCCCCCCCCGCCACTCACCACCCCATGACCCTAACCTACACCCATGCCTGGAGAGGTGACCTGGCCAGAGCCCCTCACCCCCCATGTTTCCCACAGGTGGGCGACCCCCAGGAGCTGAATGGCATCACCCGAGCCCTGTGTGCCACCCGCCAGGAGCCGCTGCTCATCGGCTCCACCAAGTCCAACATGGGGCACCCGGAGCCAGCCTCGGGGCTGGCAGCCCTGGCCAAGGTATGTGGGGCTGGGCTTGGGGGTCCCTCAGGCTCCTGCTCCCTGGGACTGGGTTGCGTCATGGCTGGGCACTGCTGCTTCCTCTTTGCCAAGTGGAGGCGGGGGCTTCCCCACCACGAGCCCTTGTCCCCCGGGCTATGCTGCGGGTCTGAGCAGAGGCACTGAGGCTGACAGCAGGGAGAGCTCATAGCCAGGCTCGCTGGGCCTTCCCTGGGGGTCTGATGCGGGGGCAGAGCGCCTGCCGGACAGGGAGCCGAGCTGGAGGAGTCGCTTGGGTGGGAAGAGCAAGGCAGGAGCAGGCCTGGGGGTGTCCACGGCGCCATCAGGGTCTCCCATGTCGCCCACCCGTCCCTACAGCTTCCCGACCCACTAGCAGAGGCCTGGGGCCCTTCAGAGAGACCAGGCACAGGAGCCCCAACACCCACAATCACTCACGCCCTCTGCCCCCCAATTTCTGCAGCCTCTGAGATGAAACATCTGGGCCAAGGGGGCCTTAGTGTTCAGGCCACAGCCAGGCTTTGGTGGGTCCGCGTCAGGCTGGGAGGCAGCAAGGCCCGAAGGGGGGGAGGTCTTGGACCAAGCTGAGGGCAGGGCCACGGCGGCTCAGTCATCGGACCCCTGTGCCATGGCAGAATTAGGTTGGGGACAGAAAGTGTGTCGGAGAGGGCCCTGGAACCCTGGCCCCACATGAGAGTCTCAGGGAGGTGCCTGCCTCCAGCTCAGGCAGCGGTACAGGGAGTGGGGTGGCTGCCCACCCACCACGTACCCCCGCAGGTGCTGCTGTCCCTGGAGCACGGGCTCTGGGTCCCCAACCTCCACTTCCACAGCCCCAACCCTGAGATCCCAGCGCTGTTGGATGGGCGGCTGCAGGTGGTGGACCAGCCCATGCCCGTCCGTGGCGGCAACGTGGGCATCAACTCCTTTGGCTTCGGGGGCTCCAATGTGCACGTCATCCTGAGGCCCAACACGCAGCCACCCCTGGCACCCGCCCCACATGCCACCCTGCCCCGTCTGCTGCGGGCCAGCGGACGCACCCCCGAGGCTGTGCGGAAGCTGCTGGAGCAGGGCCTCCAGCACAGCCAGGACCTGGCTTTCCTCAGCATGCTGAATGACATCGCCGCCGTCCCCGCCACTGCCATGCCCTTCCGTGGCTACGCCGTGCTGGGTGGTGAGCGCGGTGGCCCAGAGGTGCAGCAGGTGCCCGCTGGCGAGCGCCCGCTCTGGTTCATCTGCTCTGGTGAGCCCACACTCTGCCCCCGAGGTGGTCCCTTCCCTGGGGAAAGGCAGGCGAGCTGGAGCTGGTGGTCCCCTGAGGTGCTCTCTGGGACGGGGATGGGCACACAGTGGTGCGGGATGGGGCTGAGCCTCGTGACATGCTGTCTGGGACAGGGATGGGCACACAGTGGCGCGGGATGGGGCTGAGCCTCATGCGCCTGGACCGCTTCCGAGATTCCATCCTGCGCTCCGATGAGGCTGTGAAGCCGTTAGGCCTGAAGGTGTCACAGCTGCTGCTGAGCACAGACGAGAGCACCTTTGATGACATCGTCCACGCCTTCGTGAGCCTGACCGCCATCCAGGTAGGGCCCAGCCTGCCAGCGTGTGAGCAACGCCAGCCCCAGGGCTCTGGCGTTTCTTGGAGCCCAGGAGCTGCAGTGTCCAGTCCGGGGTCCCTGACAGCCCCTTTGCTGGGCAGAGCCTTGTGCTGGGGGCAGGACGGGAGGGGAGGAGGGGTCTCAGTGGGGCTGTGTGGGGGCCATAGGGGCTTCTTTCCTATCAGGAGACCTGGGAGGGTCAATGGGGCGCGAGGGTGGAGATGGCCTAGTGGGGCCGGGGGCCGCCCCCAACAGCTGTACCTGTTGGAGGTTGCGACCTGAGTGTCCTGTTCCCACCCCAGATAGGCCTCATAGACCTGCTCAGCTGCATGGGGCTGAGGCCAGATGGCATCATCGGCCACTCCCTGGGGGAGGTGGCCTGTGGCTACGCCGACGGCTGCCTGTCCCAGGAGGAGGCCGTCCTCGCTGCCTACTGGAGGGGACAGTGCATCAAAGAAGCCCATCTCCCGCCGGGCGCCATGGCAGCCGTGGGTAGGTGTCCCTGAGGTCTCCCGGAGGGGCCCCCAGCACCTCCAAGAAAGGAGGCTGCCTTCTCGCTGTGGGATCTTCACCTGCAGCCCTGGCCTGGCCCCCGTAGGATAGAGTGGCCCCCGCTGGCCCGGGGACACCCAGCTCAGACACAGCTGTGCGCGAGTGCCCATGCAGCTGCCCCACTAGCCCCACACCTGGCAGCCTTGGGTCTAGGCACGTGTCCATGGGCATCAGGCCTGCGTGGAGCACCCGTGTGATGAGCACACAGCCCCAGCGTAGCAAGAACCCAGGGGCTCTGGTGAAACCAACACACAGGTCATCAGGGTTCCCTCAGACTGGTACCCTCTGTTGGCACCCATCTCTGAGCCTCAGGGGCCACACGTAGGCAGGGCCTGGAAAGAACCTTGGCTGCAGAGGACTGAGGGGACCACCATCTGGGGACCGGGCTCCCAGGAGCTGCCCTTGGAGTGGCAGCTCTGTAATGACACCTCCACCCACGGGTCAAACACAGCAGGGGGCGGGCCTTTCTCATGAAGGCTCCAAGGCTGCCATTACCACGCCTGTCATTACTGCCCCCAGCTGCAGGCGGTGTCCTGGGTGGGTGGGTGGCTGGGTGGCTGGGAGCGGCTCGGTCCCCACGCTAAGCCTCTGAGGCTGGCTCTGCCATAGGTTTGTCCTGGGAGGAGTGTAAACAGCGCTGCCCCCCGGGCGTGGTGCCCGCCTGCCACAACTCCAAGGACACAGTCACCATCTCGGGACCTCAGGTGCGTGCTGCGGCCCGGGCGGGCTCCTCTGTCTCCTGCGCCTGCCATTCCAAGTCTGGCAGGGACACGCGGCCACGGTCTACGCCCCACCAGGCTCTGACGGGCCTGGGGCATGGGGCAGGTTTGTCCCCAGGTCCCTTGCCCATTCCCTCTCGGTTCTCTCGGGGTGAGGTGAGTGTGTCCTACCTCTCCGAGCCTGAGGTGGGTGCCCAGCCAGGATGCTTATCCAGGCTCCCACGATGCCCAGGCCCCGGTGTTTGAGTTCGTGGAGCAGCTGAGGAAGGAGGGTGTGTTTGCCAAGGAGGTGCGGACCGGCGGTTTGGCCTTCCACTCCTACTTCATGGAGGCCATCGCACCCCCACTGCTGCAGGCGCTCAAGAAGGTGGGCTAACACGGCCTAGGGGGGTGCGGGGCGGGCCGGGGGGCCCACAACCCAGCACTGACTTGGCCCATCATGCAGGTGATCCGGGAGCCGAAGCCACGTTCAGCCCGCTGGCTCAGCACCTCTATCCCCAAGGCCCAGTGGCACAGCAGCCTGGCACGCACGTCCTCCGCCGAGTACAACGTCAACAACCTGGTGAGCCCTGTGCTGTTCCAGGAGGCCCTGTGGCATGTGCCTGAGCACGCGGTGGTGCTGGAGATCGCGCCCCACGCCCTGCTGCAGGTAGGCCCAGCCTGAGGGCAGCAGGCACCGGGAGCCTGGGATGGGCGCCTCAGCTGAGCACCAAGAGAGCCCACCTGCTCTGCCACACCTAGGCTGTCCTGAAGCGTGGCCTGAAACCGAGCTGCACCATCATCCCCCTGATGAAGAAGGATCACAGGGACAACCTGGAGTTCTTCCTGGCCGGCATCGGCAGGCTGCACCTCTCAGGGTGGGTCCCTTCCCAGCCCGGGTCTCGTCTCCTAGAGTCGGGGACGGCGTGGGGTGGGTGAGCAGGGCTGCGGGCCCCTCGCTGACCCAGGCCAGTGGCAGCAGCCCTGGATGGTCCACCGCAGGGAGTGGGTGGGCTGAACCCAGAGCCCCTGGACCC
Organism: Pongo pygmaeus; assembly: GCF_028885625.2. NCBI lineage: Eukaryota > Metazoa > Chordata > Mammalia > Primates > Hominidae > Pongo > Pongo pygmaeus. The sequence continues at coordinate 100,357,307 of NC_072392.2, read as the reverse complement.
CGGTGATGGGTGTGTCGCCCGTGCCTCCCCTCTCCATAGCATCGACGCCGACCCCAATGCCTTGTTCCCACCTGTGGAGTTCCCAGCTCCCCGAGGAACCCCCCTCATCTCCCCACTCATCAAGTGGGACCACAGCCTGGCCTGGGACGTGCCGGCCGCCGAGGACTTCCCCAACGGCTCTGGTTCCCCCTCGGCCGCCGTCTACAACATCGGTGAACAGGGGCCCGGCGGGTGGGCAGGCTCTTCCCTCCCCACAGACGCCAGCTCTGTGCTGAGGCCTATGCCCTCCCGCAGACACCAGCTCCGAGTCTCCTGACCACTACCTGGTAGACCACACCATCGATGGTCGCATCCTCTTCCCTGCCACTGGCTACCTGAGCATAGTGTGGAAGACGCTGGCCCGCGCCCTGGGCCTGGCCATCGAGCAGCTGCCCGTGGTGTTTGAGGACGTGGTGCTGCACCAGGCCACCATCCTGCCCAAGACTGGTGAGGGGCACCCCAGGACCAAGGCGGGGGTAGCTGGGGGGCAGGTGCTGCTCTCTGATCTCCAACTCCCTTGCTCTGCAGGGACAGTGTCCTTGGAGGTACGGCTCCTGGAAGCCTCCCGAACCTTTGAGGTGTCAGAGAACGGCAACCTGGTAGCGAGTGGTAAGCAGGGCTGGTGGCACGGGAGCTGCGGAGGCTGTGCCCACTGGCCATGCCACCCGTCCTCAGGCCCTTCCGCACCTGCCTTCCCACAGGGAAGGTGTACCAGTGGGATGACCCTGACCCCAGGCTCTTCGACCACCCGGAAAGCCCCACCCCCGACCCCGCGGAGCCCCTCTTCCTGGCCCAGGCTGAAGTTTACAAGGAGCTGCGTCTGCGCGGCTACGACTACGGCCCTCACTTCCAGGGCATTCTGGAGGCCAGCCTGGAAGGTGGGTACTGACTACACTGCTGCCCAAGCCCCCGGGGAGGGTGGTCGTCATTGTGGGGACCACAGAGGGCACCCACGGCTGGGCATGCAGCCTGGGAGGGAGCAGAGGGGCCCCGTGGGCTCTGGGAGGTGGCCCCAGGGACCTGGGAGTTCCACAGCACCAACCAGGCCCTGTGTGCAGGTGACTCAGGGAGGCTGCTGTGGAAGGATAACTGGGTGAGCTTCGTGGACACCATGCTGCAGATATCCATCCTGGGCTTGGCCAAGCACGGCCTGTACCTGCCCACCCGTATCACCGCCATCCACATCGACCCTGCCACCCACAGGCAGAAGCTGTACATGCTGCAGGACAAGGCCCAAGGTAGCCCCAGCCCCAGCCCCAGCCCCAGCCCCAGCCCAGTGTCCCCAGCCAACTATGCCGCACTCACCCAGCCTGTCCCCACAGTGGCCGACGTGGTGGTGAGCAGGTGGCTGAAGGTCATAGTGGCCGGAGGCGTCCACATCTCCAGGCTCCACACTGAGTCAGCCCCGCGGCGGCAGCAGGAGCAGCAGGTGCCCATCCTGGAGAAGTTTTGCTTCACTCCCCACATAGAGGAGGGGTGCCTGTCTGAGCACGCTGCCCTGCAGGAGGAGCTGCAACTGTGCAAGGGTGAGGTCCCGGCCCTGCCGGCTTCGGACACCTCTGGCAACGGGGAGTGATCGCCTCCCCTTCATGTTGACCCCAGACTTGTTTCTCCACGGGGCCCCCTTTGGAGTCAGCGACCCTAGCCCAACCCTCCAGCCGGAGCTCACGGCGGCGGCCTCCCTCCCTCCCCCAGCCCCCAGCCTTCCTCGTCCCTGGTCACTGTTCCTCAGTCTTGAAGGGGTACTTGGGGGCAAAGATGACAGATTCAGCCCAAGGTCACACCTTGGCTAGGCACAGAGTAGCCCCTGCAGCTGAATCCGGCCCCTCACTGTGTCTACAGTGAGCAGGAGTCAACATCCCAATGGTGGGCAGCCCCTTCCTCCACCCTCAGCTATTTCTCATCCTGTGGGCAAAGCTGGGTGGTGGCCCCAGAAGGACGGAGTGGGTCTGAGAGCCCATGCCAGGCAGATGCCCTGGGGCTTTGGGAACACCAGGCCTGCCTCCCTCCCTCCCCAGGGCTGGCGCAGGCACTGCAGACCAAGGTGACCCAGCAGGGGCTGAAGATGGCGGTGCCTGGACTGGATGGGGCCCAGGTCCCCCGGGACCCCTCACAGCAGGAACTGCCCCGGCTGTTGTCGGCTGCCTGCAGGCTTCAGCTCAACGGGAACCTGCAGCTAGAGCTGGCACAGGTGCTGGCCCAGGAGAGGCCCAAGCTGCCAGAGGACCCCCTGCTCAGCGGCCTCCTGGACTCCCCAGCACTCAAGGCCTGCCTGGACACTGCCGTGGAGAACATGCCCAGCCAGAAGATGAAGGTGGTGGAGGTGGGTGCCTCCTGGGCAGCCAGGCCTCTGCCCCGAACATCGTAGGACCCACCCCGACATCAGTTGCAGGAGACAGCACCACAGACACGGGGCAGGCCCTGGGCGGTGGGTGGGTCCGGCCAGTTCCCATTGTGGTTCTGTGCAGGTGTCCTGTGCGGCCCACACAGCCACCGTGGAGGGCCCGCCCGTGGGCTCCAAGAGGTACACCCTAGGCAGGACCCCAGGGACAAGACCAGTGGCATCTATGTGCCCACGGCTGGCACCGTCATCAGGTTGACAGGGAAGCCTTTCTGCTAGACTGTGGCCTCATGGACATTTTGCCCAGTCCCAGGTCAGGGGCACCTGCCTGGTGTGGGGCTGATTCCAGAATTTACCCCCTACAGGTGCTGGCTGGCCATGGTCACCTGTATTCCCGCATCCCAGGCCTGCTCAGCCCCCATCCCCTGCTGCAGCTGAGCTACACGGCCACCGATCGCCACCCCCAGGCCCTGGAGGCTGCCCAGGACAAGCTGCAGCAACACGACGTTGCCCAGGGCCAGTGGGATCCTGCAGACCCTGCCCCCAGCGCCCTGGGCAGCGCTGACCTCCTGGTGTGCAACTGTGCTGTGGCTGCCCTCGGGGACCCGGCCTCAGCTCTCAGCAATATGGTGGCTGCCCTGAGAGAAGGGGGCTTCCTGCTGCTGCACACACTGCTCCGGGGGCACCCCCTCGGGGACACCGTGGCCTTCCTCACCTCCGCCGAGCCACAGTACGGCCAGGGCATCCTGAGCCAGGTGCGGCCGCCGGGCAGGGGGACGGGGTGGGGGCCGGGTGAGGGCCAGGCCGGCAGGGTGCTGACCACCACCCCCACAGGACGCATGGGAGAGCCTCTTCTCCAGGGTGTCGCTGCGCCTGGTGGGCCTGAAGAAGTCCTTCTACGGCTCCACGCTCTTCCTGTGCCGCCGGCCCGTCCCGCAGGACAGCCCCATCTTCCTGCCGGTGGACGACACCAGCTTCCGCTGGGTGGAGTCTCTGAAGGTCAGGCCCCGCCCCACCTCCAGGCCCCGCCCCACCTCCCAACTTGCTGAGTGTGGCCTGACCCTCCCCGACCCGCCGTAGGGCATCCTGGCTGACGAAGACTCCTCCAGGCCTGTGTGGCTGAAGGCCATCAACTGCGCCACCTCGGGCGTGGTGGGCTTGGTGAACTGTCTCCGCCGAGAGCCCGGCGGGAACCGCCTCCGGTAGGAGCACGGCCCCTCACCGCTTCCCCTTCCCCACCAGCCTCCCCCTCCCCAGCCTGAGCTCCCTGCCTCTGCCCCCAGGTGTGTGCTGCTCTCCAACCTCAGCAGCACCTCCCGCGTCCCGGAGGTGGACCCGGGCTCCGCGGAACTGCAGAAGGTGTTGCAGGGAGACCTGGTGATGAACGTCTACCGCGACGGGGCCTGGGGGGCTTTCCGTCACTTCCTGCTGGAGGAGGGTGAGCCCCCGACGCTGCCCTGCCCCTCCCGGGAGACTGCACCTGAAGGCCCCGCAGCAGCCCCACCTCCCTGTTTCCCTAGACAAGCCTGAGGAGCCGACGGCACACGCCTTTGTGACCACCCTCACCCGGGGGGACCTGTCCTCCCTCCGCTGGGTCTGCTCCTCGCTGCGCCACGCCCAGCCCGCCCGCCCTGGCGCCCAGCTCTGCACGGTCTACTACGCCTCCCTCAACTTCCGCGACATCATGCTGGCCACTGGCAAGCTGTCCCCTGATGCCATCCCAGGTATGGTTGGCGTGGGGCCGTGGGAGTGGACTGGGCCGGGGAGCAGAGACCCCAGCAGCCAGGACCTGCCTGGGAGCCCCTCGGGAGGGAAGGGCGGGCGGTGAGGGGCTCCGTGCCGTCTCCCCCAGGGAAGTGGACCTCCCAGGACAGCCTGTTAGGTATGGAGTTCTCGGGCCGAGATGCCAGCGGCAAGCGTGTGATGGGACTGGTGCCTGCCAAGGGCCTGGCCACCTCTGTCCTGCTGTCATCGGACTTCCTCTGGGATGTGCCCTCCAACTGGTGAGTGTGTCAAGGGTGTGAGCCCGGGCCCCACGTGGATGGCGGCCAGGCCTGTGCTGACCCACCTGCTGTATCCCCAGGACCCTGGAGGAGGCGGCCTCAGTGCCCATCGTCTACAGCACGGCCTACTATGCACTGGTGGTGCGCGGGCGGGTGCGCCCCAGGGAGACGGTGCTCATCCACTCGGGCTCGGGTGGCGTGGGCCAGGCCGCCATCGCCATCGCCCTCAGTCTGGGCTGCCGCGTCTTCACCACCGTGGGTAAGGCCCCGCCCCCGGAGCCGCCTGCTGCCCTCCCGGCCCCGCCACCCCGGCTCACCGGCCGCGCCTCCTCTCTTCACCAGGGTCGGCTGAGAAGCGGGCGTACCTCCAGGCCAGGTTCCCCGAGCTCGACAGCACCAGCTTCGCCAACTCCCGGGACACGTCCTTCGAGCAGCATGTGCTGTGGCACACGGGTGGGAAGGGTGAGTGGCCCCCACGGCCCCACGGCCCCCACCTGCCTCCTGCTTAGTCTCCGGCCCAGGGAGAAGCAGTGTCTGGCCCTCTGGACTGTGGTGGCTGGGCCTGCAGTGGGTGTGACTGTCAGGCCCCTCTGGCCCCCTAGGCGTTGACTTGGTCTTGAACTCCTTGGCGGAAGAGAAGCTGCAGGCCAGCGTGAGGTGCTTGGCTATGCACGGTCGCTTCCTGGAAATTGGCAAATTCGACCTTTCTCAGAACCACCCACTCGGTGAGGCTGGCAGCACCTGGGCGGGGGTGGGCATGGATGGGTGTGGGTGGACGTGTGGAAGGCCCTGGGTGAGCACGGCCCCTGCCCGCAGGCATGGCCATCTTCCTAAAGAACGTGACATTCCACGGGATCCTGCTGGATGCGGTCTTCGACAGCAGTGCCGACTGGCGGGAGGTGTCGGCGCTTGTGCAGGCCGGCATCCGGGATGGGGTGGTACGGCCCCTCAAGTGCACGGTGTTCCCCAGGACCCAGGTGGAGGATGCTTTCCGCTACATGGCCCAAGGGAAGCACGTTGGCAAAGTTGTCGTGCAGGTGAGGGGAGGAGCCCCAGCGCCTCAGGCATCCAAGGCTCTGGTCCCCAGGCAGTGCCTGAGCCGGTGGGTGCTTGGACGCAGGTGCTTTCGGAGGAGCCAGAGGCAGTGCTGAAGGGGGCCAAACCCAAGCTGATGTCAGCCATCTCCCAGACCTTCTGCCCGGCCCACAAGAGCTACATCATCGCTGGTGGTCTGGGTGGCTTCGGCCTGGAGTTGGCGCAGTGGCTGATACAGCGCGGGGTGCAGAAGCTCGTGTTGACCTCTCGCTCCGGGATCCGGACAGGTGAGTCGGCAGGGGTGCTTGTGGACCAGCCTGGGCCAGGCACAGCCCTGGGCCCCCGAGTTCTCTGCAGCCCACCATTGTGGGCTGTCACAGTGCCTGGGGTCTGTCCACCTCCATCTTGTGCGGGGCTTGCTGGACGGGGCTCTGCGGCTGCTCCCCACTTCCCCAGCCCGGCGTGTGGGGAAGAGACTGTACCCTGGCCCGGTCCAGCCCACAGTCCTGTGTCCCGCAGGCTACCAGGCCAAGCAGGTCCGCCGGTGGAGGCGCCAGGGCGTACAGGTGCAGGTGTCCACCAGCAACATCAGCTCACTGGAGGGGGCCCGGGGCCTCATTACCGAGGCGGCGCAGCTTGGGCCTGTGGGCGGCGTCTTCAACCTGGCCATGGTGAGGGAAGGCCCCAAGTGGGGCCCTCAAAAGCCCCGAGACCAAGAGGGGGACCCTGGGTGGGCGGGTGAGGCCCTGGAGCTGCAGGGAGTGCTGAGGATGCCTCCCCCAGGTCTTGAGAGACGCCATGCTGGAGAACCAGACCCCAGAGTTCTTCCAGGACGTCTGCAAGCCCAAGTACAGCGGCACCCTGAACCTGGACAGGTGGGTACCGCACAGCCCTGCCCCCGCCTGTGCCGGGGTCTGGGCTCAGGGCCATGGGAGCCAAGGTGGTTTGTTGACAGCCCTCTCTGGTCTTTCCTGGGGATGGGACATTGGGGGCTCCTGGGGGTGCTGGCCAATAGGGAGTGACACACGTGCCCACAGGGTGACCCGAGAGGCGTGCCCTGAGCTGGACTACTTTGTGGTCTTCTCCTCTGTGAGCTGCGGACGCGGCAATGCAGGACAGAGCAACTACGGCTTTGCCAATTCCGCCATGGAGCGCATCTGTGAGAAACGCCGGCACGAAGGCCTCCCAGGTGGGCCCCACCCTCTCCCCTCGGCCCTGCCCACCCCACCCTCTCCCAGTGGCCACTCCCCACCCCCACCTTCTCCCCGCAGCCCTGCCCACCTGCCCCGTCGCCCACAGGCCTGGCCGTGCAGTGGGGCGCCATCGGCGACGTGGGCATTTTGGTGGAGACGACGAGCACCAACAACACGATCGTCAGTGGCACGCTGCCCCAGCGCATGGCCTCTTGCCTGGAGGTGCTGGACCTCTTCCTGAACCAGCCCCACATGGTCCTGAGCAGCTTCGTGCTGGCTGAGAAGGCTGCGGCCTACAGGGACAGGAACAGCCAGCAGGACCTGGTGGAGGCCGTGGCACACATCCTGGGTGAGCACTCCCGGCAGGAGCCACACCAGGCGGTTCCCCTGCTGGCATCAGGGTCTGGGGACATAGCAGTCGTGGCCCTGTGCGCCTCAGTTTCCCCATCTGCAGAGCCAGGGTGCGGGCGCAGGTGTCACTGTGGTGATGGTGCTTTGGGAGATGCACAGCCCACACACCCCTGGGTGTCAGCCCTGCCCCACCCAGGCCGTCCCCATGCCCCCTCTGGAATTGCCGACCCAGCGCATCCCTTCCAGGCATCCGCGACTTGGCTGCTGTCAACCTGGACAGCTCACTGGCGGACCTGGGCCTGGACTCGCTCATGAGCGTGGAGGTGCGCCAGACGCTGGAGCGTGACCTCAACCTGGTGCTGTCCGTGCGCGAGGTGCGGCAGCTCACGCTCCGGAAACTGCAGGAGCTGTCCTCAAAGGCGGATGAGGCCAACGGTGCGTGTGGGCGGCCAGGCAGGAGTGGGGTCCCCGGGCCTCCCCAGCCCTTCCTCCTTGCTGTCTGGACCATGTCCCAGCAGGCATCCCACCCTTCGTCACGGGTGCCGTTCTGAGCATTCCCACCCCAACTCCCATCTGACGTAGCACCGTGGGGACCTGCATGCGTGTCTGTGTGTCCTTGCGTGGGTGCCAGGGCTCTGCACCCAGACCAGCCTGGCATCTGCCCCGTCTTCACAGAGCTGGCATCCCCCACGCCCAAGGAGGATGGTCTGGCCCAGCAGCAGACTCAGCTGAACCTGCGCTCCCTGCTGGTGAACCCGGAGGGCCCCACCCTGATGCGGCTCAACTTGGTGCAGAGCTCGGAGCGGCCCCTGTTCCTGGTGCACCCAATCGAGGGCTCCACCGCCGTGTTCCACAGCCTGGCCTCCCGGCTCAGCATCCCCACCTATGGCCTGCAGTGCACCCGAGGTACTCCCGGGCCCTCCTCTGGAGGCGGTGGTCAGTGCTGGCCATCACGGGGCCCATGGCTGCCGCCTGTACATGCTGAGTGCCCGGCACTGCCATTGCAGCTGCGCCCCTCGACAGCATCCACAGCCTGGCTGCCTACTACATCGACTGCATCAGGCAGGTGCAGCCCGAGGGCCCCTACCGCGTGGCCGGCTACTCCTACGGGGCTTGCGTGGCCTTTGAAATGTGCTCCCAGCTGCAGGCCCAGCAGAGCCCGGCCCCCACCCACAACAGCCTCTTCCTGTTCGACGGCTCGCCCACCTACGTACTGGCCTACACCCAGGTGAGAGCCAGGCCGGTCCTAGAGGCCTACGGCAAACGTCTGGGCTCCCCACCTGTGCCCTGGCTTTGGGGGACCATCGCTCAGGAGGCCCCGCCCTTTCCATCTGCTCAGCAGCCCCTCCTTTCTCTCAGAGCTACCGGGCGAAGATGACCCCAGGCTGTGAGGCTGAGGCCGAGACGGAGGCCCTGTGCTTCTTCGTGCAGCAGTTCACGGACATGGAGCACAACAGGGTGGGTCCTGGACACCCCTGAGGCCACAGGACCCAGAGCACTGGGCAGGAATGGAAGGGGGAAGAGAAGGATGGGATGGGACGCGAAGAGCGTTAAAGGCCCCCCAGCTTCACCCCTTTTAATAGCCAATTCTGTCCGGATGCGGTACCTCATGCTTGTAATCCCGGCACTTTGGGAGGCTGAGGCGGGCGGATCACCTGACATTGGGAGTTCGAGACCAGCCTGACCAACATGGAGAAACCCCTTCTCTACTAAAAATACAAAAATTAGCAGGGCATGGTGGCACTCACCTGTAGTTCCACCTACTCGGGAGGCTGAGGGAGGAGAATCGCTTGAACCCAGTAGGCGGAGGTTGCGGTGAGCTGAGATCGCGCCACTCCATCTAGCCTGGGCAACAAAAACGAAACTCGTCTCAAAAAAAAAAAAAAAGCCCACCCGCAGTGCAACACAAGGCAGGCCGGTGCTATGGGTGCTGCGGGTGCTGTGGGTGCTGCTGGCACCTGCTCAGAGCCCGACCCCGCAGGTGCTGGAGGCGCTGCTGCCGCTGAAGGGCCTGGAGGAGCGTGTGGCAGCCGCCGTGGACCTGATCATCAAGAGCCACCAGGGCCTGGACCGCCAGGAGCTGAGCTTCGCAGCCCTGTCCTTCTACTACAAGCTGCGTGCCGCTGAGCAGTACACACCCAAGGCCAAGTACCATGGCAACGTGATGCTACTGCGCGCCAAGACGGGTGGCGCCTACGGCGAGGACCTGGGCGCGGACTACAATCTCTCCCAGGTGCGCAAGGGGCCTGACGGGAGCGGGGACAGGGATAGGAGTGGGGTGGGGCGGCAGCTGATCGCATCCCCTACAGGTATGCGATGGGAAAGTATCCATCCACGTCATCGAGGGCGACCACCGCACGCTGCTGGAGGGCAGCGGCCTGGAGTCCATCGTCAGCATCATCCACAGCTCCCTGGCTGAGCCACGTGTGAGCGTGCGGGAGGGCTAGGCCCGTGCCCCCGCCTGCCACCGGAGGCCACTCCACCATCCCCACCCCACTCCACCCCACCCCACCCCACCCCCGCCATGCAACGGGATTGAAGGGTCCTGCCGGTGGGACCCTGTCTGGCCCAGTGCCACTGCCCCCCGAGGCTGCTAGACGTAGGTTAGGCACGTCCCACCCACCCGCCGCCTCCCACGGCACCTCGGGGACACCAGAGCTGCCGACTTGGAGACTCTTGGTCTGTGAAGAGCCGGTGGTGCCCGCAGGAACTGGGCTGGGCCTCGTGCACCCATGGGGTCTAGGCTTGGTCTTTCTGTGCTTGGATTTGCATATTTATTGCATTGCTGGTAGAGACCCCCAGGCCTGTCCACCCTGCTAAGACTCCTCAGGCAGCGTGTGGGTCCTGCACTCTGCCCCCATTTCCCCAATGTCCCCTGCGGGCGCGGGCAGCCACCCAGGCCTGCTGGCTGCGGGCCCCTCTCGGCCAGGCATTGGCTCAGCCCGCTGAGTGGGAGGTCGTGGGCCAGTCCCCAAGGAGCTGGACCCCTGCACAGGCACATAGTGCCTGGCCACACCCATGATGCAGGGCTGCCTCCAACCCTGCGGACCGGGCCGGGCACCAACTCCGTGTTTGCTGTTTGTCTGTGTTTGTTTTTCAAGAAATGATTCAAATTGCTGCTTGGATTTTGAAATTTACTGTAACTGTCAGTGTACACGTCTGGACCCTGTTTCATTTTTACACCAATTTGGTAAAAATGCTGCTCTCAGCCTCCCACAATTAAACCGCATGTAATCTCTACCGCCGTCCTTTCTTCCCTGCTCCCTGACCCGGCAGCCGCAAGCTCTCCAGCTCCGCCCCACCCAGAAGGGGATGCCCTCTGTCCTCTGGTCCCCAGTTCCCGCACACCCCTAGGCCATGTCCCAGAGCCGGGGCTGGGCCAGAGGGTGAGGAAGGAGCCCGCGTGGCAGCCCCCGGGCTTCCCGGGAAAGCTCTGGGACTGGGGGGGCGTGTACCAAGGCCCTGGCCAAGAAACACCACCGGTGAGAAACGTGTGGGAGGTACAGACACTGGGAAGTTGTCTTCAGCTGACGAGGAGAGGCCCCTCGTGGAGAATAGTATTTGCTTGAAGTCAGCAGATTGTAGGCATTCGCCCCGCCAAAGATGCCGTCACAGCCTCACTAAGACGGTGTCAAAAGCGCCACCGGCTGGCCAGGTTGACACAGAAGACTTGGGTTTAGGCGAAGGAGTGGAGGCTGGGAGGGAGCAAGGGACCCCCAGCATCGAGGGGTGGGGTGGACACAGCCTCCAGGACCCATAAGGGCAGCACCCTACGGGTGGCTGTGCGGGGGCCGCTGGGTGGACATGAGCCTGGGGTAGAGGCATGGGCAGGAGCAAGAGCCAGGATTGGATTTCAGGAATGGGCAAAGCAGGCCAGCCTGGGGTTCCGGAAGGCACGGCATGCCCACAGAAGAGGCCCTTTCAGTGTGACTGCCAAGGCACAGAGGTGGGTGGGGGCTGGGAGGGCCCCTGCTGGAGAGGCAGGGGAGGGGTGGGTACAGGGGCCATCTTCCAGGGCAGGGCAGTGGGCCAGGACTACAGTGAACACCAGGGGCCTGCTGGGGGGTGCGCCTGGTGCAGCGGCTGCAGGTGGGCAGTGTCCAGGCGTGAGTGTGGACAGCAGGCGGGCATCGGAGCAAGGCTCAGCCACACCCCTCCTGCGGTCCCCCAACACTAGGCAGCTGCTCCCTTCAGCCGTGGTCCCCTCTGGCCTCTCTCCACCCCTCCTCCAGCCACTCCCACCCCAGCCTTGCACACAGGCTCAGGGCCACCAGGCAGGACAGAGGCTCACAGGCCTATCTGGGGATGGCCTGGGGCTGATCTGGCCTCAGAACCCAACTGCTTTATCTCCACAGCCTCAGGCCCTGCAGGGCAAGGCGGGTCGTGCCCAGCACATGGGCTCTTGTCACCCCTCCTGCTTCTCCCGGCTCTCCGGTACCAGAATGTGGTGTCCAGGGGTCTCTGAAGTTCCTGGCTCAGCTCCTGCCAGGGGAGGAGGTGCTCTGATGGGCCTGAGGTGCATCCAAGTTGCAAATTAGCTTCAGGGAGACCTAAGAGAAACCACCTATCTTTATTATGAAGATACAGTTACCTTAAGTCACACAATTATCTTCACTTCAGTTATTTTTTTCTTTCGAATTAAAATGAAAATTAATGTAACGAATTGGAAATCTGATCCAGAGAGTAGCAAGGCCTGGATTCACCACCGGAAACAGCTGAAAATCCAGGCAAAGGATAGGAGGTGCTGGCTGGGGGGATGCCAGGCCTCGGCCAAAGGAGGACAGTGACCCCTGGGTGGGAACGAGGTGCCGGGAGCCCTAGAGTAACCTCAGCCTTCTGCCTGGCAGCTTCCAGGCCGGGCACAGTGAGAGGTGGAGTCCAGCAGACTCCCTGAGTTGAGGAAGTGGAGCTGAGAGTCTGGGGGAAAATGAGTCTGAGGATTGCAGGACAGAGCACCCGGGAGGAGCTGGCAGACAGTGGCGGGGTGCAGGGGCTGCAGGGGCTGTCCCAGGACCGCCAGGCAGGAGGCTATGGGGGCTCTCCTGTGAGCACTAGGCCAAGCACCATCAATGCGTGCGAGCAGGAAATCAGCAGAAGAATTAGAGAGAACAGTGTCAGATATTGCACAGGTCTGGAAACCAGTGCCTGTTCCTAGCAACCAGACTAGAAAACCTCAGAATTCATAAGACATTGAATACTCAGATGGGTTTGTCTCAAGGCCCAAGATCTATTAGCTAACTAGTTACTAGTTAGCTCTGGTTCACCTAAAACAAAACAAAAATCTTAAAAACAAGACCCCAAAGCATCAATTTTTTTTTTTTTTTTTTTTTTTTTTTTTTTTTTTTTTGAGACGGAACCTTGCTCTGTCTCCCAGGCTGGAGTGCAGTGGCGCAATCTCAGCGCACTGTAACCTCCACCTCCCAGGTTCAAGCCATTCTCCTGCCTCAGCCTCCCGAGTAGCTAGGATTATAGGCACGCACCACCACGCCTGGCTAATTTTCACATTTTTAGTAGAGATGGGGTTTCACCATGTTGGCCAGGCTGGTCTCAAACTCCTGACCTCAGGTGATCTGCCTGTCTCAGCCTCCCAAAGTGCTGGGATTAAAGGTGTGAGCCACTGTGCCCGGCCTCAAATTGTTTCCAAGTAAACTTACTCCATCCCAGAACAAAGCCCAAAAATATTTAGGAAAAATTCACAATCCCTGGGGCAACTAGTGAAAAATTAGCAGCCAAAGAAGCAAGAAAACAAGACCCACAAGGGAGAGAAAATCAGTCAAAACTGACCCTGGCCGGACACTGATGTTGGAATCAGCAGCCAAAGACATTAAAGTACTTATCGGCTGGGCACGGTGGCTCATGCCTGTAATCCCAGCACTTTGGGAGGCCGAGGTGGGCGGATCATGAGGTCAGGAGATCGAGACCATCCTGGCTAACACGGTGAAACCCCATCTCTACTAAAAATACAAAAAATTAGCCAGGCGTGGTGGCGGCCGCCTGTAGACCCAGCTGCTCGGGAGGCTGAGGCAGGAGAATGGCGTGAACTCCAGAGGCGGAGGTTGCTGTGAGCCGAGATTGCGCCACTGTACTCCAGCCTGGGCAACAGAGCCAGACTCCATCTCAAAAAGAAAAAAAAGATAAGGAGAAATAGGAGTATGTATGTGTGTGTGTCCTTATTTTTGCAGAAAGAAACACAGGAAGGATAAGTCCAGTGTGAGTGGAAAGGAGTTGAAGAAATAGTAGTAAAAGGGACCTTTCTCTGAGTATACCTTTCAATACAGTTTTGATGTTTTGTAAAGTCAAAACTAACCCTAACCCTCACCTTATATATGTGAAAAAAAATTAAGTCTACAAACAGGGGGACAAAACTAAAGTTAAGGATAAACAGAAACAGATGAACCAAACTGCACATTAAACTGATGTGGTAACCACACGGAAGAGAAAACCTGAACCACCTTCCGCGGGTATGTTCTAAAGATAGAAAGAATTCCAAAAAAATCTAGATTTTTTTTTTTTTTTTTTTTTTTTTGAGACAGAGTCTCACTGTCACCTAGGCTGGAGTGCACTGGTGCAATTTTGGCTCACTGCAAACCTTGACTCCTGGGTTCAAGCAATTCTTGTGCCTCAGCCTCCTGAATAGCTGGGATTACAGGCGCCTGCCACCACGCCCAGCTAATTTTTGTATTTTTAGTAGAGATGGGGTTTCACCATGTTAGTCAGGCTGGTCTCGAACTCCTGACCTCAGGTGATCTGCCCACCTCGGCCTCCCAAAGTGCTGGGATTACAGGCATGAGCCACCGCCCCTAGCCAAATCTTGATCTATTTTAGAAGATGTATTGTAAATGGGACAGAAGAGAAATACAGAATGGCAGAAAGAAGATAGCGGAGGTGATGGACTGTGACTGAAGGCATCAGTCCTCAGTAGACCCATGCCTTTAAAACGATATACGTGTGCACATGTGTGCATATCTATATTTATATCATTTTAAATTTGGTCTGCTAAAAAAGCCTGAAAATAACAATAGCCCCAAAGTAATGAGGACACCTGATACTAAAATCGTGCTCTTTAAACACCATTACCACTGACAAAACCAGGGCTCCCTACAAAACATGCTTGATTCCAGGGTTGGGGCAGGTAAAGTACAGAAAACGAGGAAGCGCTTAGAAAACAAAAACAAAAAAAAACAGTGATGTGAACACAGGAGCCAGACTGCATGCAGGGGCTTGCACTGGCCAAATCTAGGACGATTTGAGCATCAAAATGAATCACAGCAGTAATAAGTTAAACATACATCAAATTGGCCGGGTGCAATGGCTCACGCCTGGGAGGTCGAGGCAGGTGGATCACTTGAGCTCAAGAGTTCAAGACCAGCCTGAGCAACATGGTGAAACCCCATCTCTACAAAAAATACAAAAATTAGCCAGGTGTGGTGGTGTGTGCCTGTAGTCCCAGCTACTTGGGATGCTGAGGTGGAGTGCCACTGCACTCCAGCCTGGGTAACAGAGCCAGACCCTGTCTCAAAAAAAAAAAAAAAAATCAAAACATCACGTCAGGCTGGGCATGGTGGCTCACGCCTGTAATCCCAGCACTTTGGGAGGCCAAGGCAGGAGGACTGCTTAAGCCCAGGAGTTCCAGACCACCCAGGGCAACATGATGAAATCCCTTCTCTACAAAAAACAAAAATTAAATTAGCTGGGTATGGCTGTGCCTGCCTGTGGTCTCAGCTACCTGGAAGGCTGAGATGGGAGGATTGCTTGAGCCTGGGAGGCCAAGGCTGCAGTGAACCATGACTGCGCCACTGTACTCCAGCCTGGGTAACAGAGTAAGACCCTGTCTCAAAAAAATATATATACAATATTATATAATATTATATATAAATATATATAATATATATTTTATATATAAATATATATAATATATATTATATTATATATAAATATATATTATATATATTATATTATATAATATATATAATATATATATTATATTATATATATATATAATATATATATTATATTATATAAATATATAATATATATTATATTATATAAATATATATAATATATATATTATATTATATAAATATATATATTATATATTTATATTATATAAATATATATATTATATATATTATATTATATATAAATATATATATTATATATATTATATAATATATAAATATATATAATATATATTATATAATATATAAATATATATAATATTATATATAAATATAATATAATATATATAATATTATATATAATATATTATATATATAATAAATATATATAAAAATATATTATATATAATATATTATATATTATATAAAAATATATATATATTATATATTATATAAAAATATATATATATATTATATATTATATAAATATATTATATATATTATATATTATATAAATATATTATATATATTATATATTTATATAAATATATTATATATATTATATATTATATAAATATATATATTATATAAATATATATATATATATATAGTTGAAGGGAATCCACGCTTTCAGAATGTTGATGCGTGGAGCTCTGCAGGCTCTCTCCTCAGCAAAATAACCCCAACTGGTGAAAACATTTTAGTTTGAAAAGTCTCTGGAAATTCATTGAAAATCTCTGGAAATGTCCTAAGGGCACACAGCAAAAGGAGAAACATAGTTCAGGAGAATCCAGTAAATCCTGGCAAGATCAATGGGTCACAGCACCTTGATTCCCTTTGCTCCCCCTGCTCAACATGATGGCAGCTCCACTCAGAGGAGAGGCAGCCACGGACACGGGCTCTCTTTTCCCCAGCGGCCGGCCAAGGGCTGCAGCATCTCCCAGAGAGGGGCCGGCCACCAGCACATCTCACCCCCAAGTTCTGTATTGCAGAAGCTCTGTTCTGAGGAAGAGCAGCTGAGAGGTCTAGAGCTCCCTTCTTTCAGCCAAGCCCTCTGGTGGGGCGAAAGCTCAATCCTGGGGCCAGTGGCTGAGGTCCCCAGCCCCCTTACCCAAGCTTGCCTGTAGGGTGGAGAGTCCATGCCAGGAGAGGCCAGTTGAGAAGACCACGGGCTGCTGCCCCTGCTTAGGGTCCCATTCATAAGCCTGGTGTGCCACTCAAAGCAACGGCCTATGCCGCTACCAGCTGTGAAGCCGTGCTGGAGAGGGTCTACCAGGGGACAGTCAGGCCTCAAGAACACAGAGCTCCCCAGTCCTCCCCAGGGAAACCCAAGGGAACAAAGCTGAGGGGATGTCAAGCCCACGGCACTATCAAAAAACAATGGAGGCCGAGCATGGTGGCTCACTCCTATAATCCCAGTACATTGGGAGGCCGAGGCGGGTGGATCACTTGAGGTCAGGAGTTCGAGATCAGCCTGGCCAACATGGTGAAATCCCGGCTCTACTAAAAATACAAGAATTAGCCATGTGTGATGGTGCATGCCTGTAATCCCAGCTACTCGGGAGGCTGAGGCAGGAGAATCACTTGAACCTGGGGGGTGGAGGTTGCAGTGAGCCGAGATCGTGCCATTGCACTCTAGCCTGGGCAACAGAGTGAGACTCCATGTCAAAAAAATAAAATAAAATAATAAAATAGAGATTTTGGTGGCAAGCAATTTGGAGGCTGATAGATGAAGAAAGTGAGAACGGGGCAAAATTTTTGAAAAAATAATAGCTGAAAATTTGCTAAATATGTTGAAAACACTGATTTATAGGTGCAAGAAGCTCAGCACCCCCAAACAGGTTGAATCCAAACAAAACCACCGCCAGGCGTGTCCTAGACAAACTGCTGACAACCAAAGATAAAGAGAAAAGTCCTGAAATGGGGGTGGGGGTGGAGAACCCCACACACAGGGGAGCAACAGTAAAAATAATCTCTGGCCTCTCACAGAAGACAATGGAAAGCGTTCTGTCCCCCAACCAACTACCCACTTCTCCCCAGCAACCTCGAATCTCCCTCCGGTTTCTAAGAACTTACCCATTCTAGATATTCCATATAAGTGGAATCACTTATATAGAATTCATCCTTTTGTGGAAAGTCATTTATAAAGATAAAAATGTCAATCTTGAATTCTATAGCTAGCAAAAAAAATCCTTTAAAAACAAGGGTAAAATAGAGATATTTCTCTTTTTTTTTTTTTTTTTTTTTTGAGAGGGAGTTTCACTCTGTCACCCAGGCTGGAGTGCAGTGGTACGATCTCAGCTCACTGCAATCTCTGCCCACCAGGTTCAAGTGATTCTCCTGCCTCAGCCTCCCGAGTAGCTGAGATTACAGGCGTGCACCACCACACCTGGCTAATTTTTGTATTTTTAGTAGAGACGGGGGTTCACCATCTTGGCCAGGCTGGTCTTGAACTCCTGACCTCGTGATCCACCTGCCTCAGCCTCCCAAAGTGCTGGGATTACAGGCGTGAGCCACCGCACCTGGCCTTTTTTATTTTTTATTTTTGGAGATGGAGTCTTGGTGTGTCGCCCAGGCTGGAGTGCAGTGGCACGATCTTGGCTCACTGCAACCTGCACCTCCTGGGTTGAAGTGATTTTTCTGCCTCAGCCTCCTGAGTAGCTGGGATTACAGGTGTGTGCCACCATGCCCAGATAATTTTTTTGTATTTTTAATAGAGATAGGGTTTCACTATATTAATAGGCCAGGCTGGTTTCAAACTCCTGACCTCAAGTGATCTGTCCACCTTGGCCTCCCAAAGTGTTACGATTACAGGGGTGAGCCACCGACCCAGCCAATATTTTCTTTTCCCTCCCTCCCTCCTTCCCTCCCTCCCATCTGTCTTTCTTTCTTCTTTCTTTTTTTTTTTTTTTTTTTTTGAGACGGAGTCTCGCACTGTCTCCCAGGCTGGAGTGCAGTGGTGTGATCTCGGCTCACTGCAAGCTCCGTCTCCTGGGTTCATGGCATTCTCCTGCCTCAGCCTCCCGAGTAGCTGGGACTACGGGTGCCCGCCACCGTGCCTGGCTAATTTTTTCTATTTTTTAGTAGAGACGGGGTTTCACCGTTTAGCCAGGATGGTCTCCATCTCCTGACCTCGTGATTCGTCCGTCTCGGCCTCCCAAAGTGCTGGGATTACAGGTGTGAACCACTGCGCCCGGCCTCTCTCTCCCTCCCTCCCTTCCTTCCTTTCTTTTCTTTCTTTCTCTCTCTCTTTCTTTCTTCTTCTTTCTTTCTTTCTTTTTCTTTCTTTCTTTCTTCTCTTTCTTTCTTTCTTTCTTTTTCCTTTTTCTTTATCTTTTTTGAGACAGCATCTTACTCTGTTGCCCAGGCTGGAGTGCAGTGGTGCCATCCATAGCTCATTGTAGCCTCCCAGGCTCAAGGATCCTCCTGCCTCAGCCTCTCAAGTAGCTGGGACTATATAGATGTGTACCATCACACCTGGCTAGTTTTTATGTTTTATATTTTTTGTAGAGACGGGGTCTTGCTATGTTGCCTAGGCTGGTCTAGAACTCCTGGGCTTAAGCGATCCCCCTGCCTTGGCTTCCCTAAGTGTTGGGATTGCAGATGTGGGTCACCATACCCAACCCAACCTATATTTTCAGATAAATGCAAGCTGAGAGAAGTTCATCTCGATCAGACCTGGACTATAAGAAAGGCTAAAGGATGTTTTTTAGCCTAAAAGGAAAAGATACCAGATGGAATTCAGATCTACAGAAAGGAAAAAGCGCCTGGAAGTGGTAAATAAGCAGATAAATATAAGAAATATGCTTTTTGTTTTCTCATCATTTTCTTACAAGATAAAAAAAGTTTTGTAGAGTGGCCTTCGTAACTCTTGTAGCTATAAAATATATGTCAACAAGGAACAAGGAAATATATGTCACCAAGGGCTCAAGAAAACTATACTCATAAATTTATTACATTTCTGCAGCTGGAAGTATGATAGAAAGAGGGAAGTGGCAGGTATGAATTGTATAATATTAATTCGAAAGAGATTTGGAAAACTTAGGATATATGTTGAGTAGCCCTAGAACAACTAGAAAGCAATAAAATGAAGAATCACTAAGAAGCCAATAGAGGATATAAAATAGAACACTAAAACAATACTATTTGGCCAGGCGCGGTGGCTCACGCCTGTGATCCCAGCACTTTGGGAGGCCGAGGCAGGTGGATCACGAGGTCAGGAGATCGAGACCATCCTGGAGAACACGGTGAAACCCCGTCTCTACTAAAAATACAAAAAAAAAAATCAGCCGGGTGTGGTGGCGGGCGCCTGTAGTCTCAGCTACTCGGGAGGCTGAGGCAGGAGAATGGCGTGAACCAGGGGGATGGAGCTTGCAGTGAGACGAGATCGCACTACTGCACTCCAGCCTGGGAGACAGCGAGACTCCATCTGTCTCAAAAACAAACAAACGAACAAACAAACAATTTTATTATCGCAGAAGGAGGCAGGAAAGGAGCAGCAAAAGAACACAAAACAGAAGAGACAAGTAGAAAGAAGAAGGGAGAGGATAGACATAAACTCAACCATGCTACTAACTGTGTTAAATGTAAATGCCACCACACCTGGCTAATTTTTGTATTTTTAGTAGAGACAGGGTTTCACCATCTTGGCCAGGCTGGTCTTGAACTCCTGACCTCGTGATCCACCCGCCTCAGACTCCCAAAGTGCTGGGATTACAGGCGTGAGCCATCGCACTCGGCCTTTTTTTATTTTGAGACAGAGTCTCGCTTCACTGGAGTACAGTGGCACGATCTTGGCTCATAGCAACTTCCGCCAATTAATAGGAAGAAGATGATCAGATAGAAAAACACAGTCTCAACTACATGTTGTCAAAAGAGTCAGATTTTTAAATATGCAGAGACAATTAGTTGAAAAAGAAAAATAGCCGGGTGCGGCGGCTCACGCCTGTAATCCCAGCACTTCGGGAGGCCAAGGCGGGCGGATCATGAGGTCAGGAGATCGAGACCATCCTGGCTAACACGGTGAAACCCCGTCTCTACTAAAAATAGAAAAAATTAGCCGGGCTTGGTGGTGGGCGCCTGTAGTTCCAGCTACTCAGGAGGCTGAGGCAGGAGAATGGCGTGAACCTGGGAGGAGGAGCTTGCAGTGAGCTGAGATCGCACCACTGCACTCCAGCCTGGGAGACAGAGTAAGACTCCATCTCAAAAAAAAAAAAAAAAAAAAAAAAAATCCAAGAAAACAGTAAGAATTAAAAAGCAGGTGTAACTATATTGTTAATGGAAAAAGTAGACTTCATGATAAAGGGAGAGTCTTGGAAGCTTGGCCAGTTCCAAGGGTCAACCCAGCCTGGCTCTGGCCCCCCAGCCTATCACCTCCATCACCTGGAGGGGGTGAGAAGGCAAAATCTAAAGGCAGGTGTCCCATCATGCGGAAGGAAGGCACCCCAAGCCAAGGGCCTGGTGACCAGTTTTCCATCTTTGTAATTCGGTTATTCCAAAAGCATTATATAAATGGAATCATATATACCTCTTGAGATGGCCTTTCTGTTTCACTTAGCATAACTTTGAGAACTATCCATGTTGTTTTATGTATCCGTAGTTTGTGCAAATAGGGACATTTCTGCTCTTTGTTTCTTTTCTTTTCTTTTTTTTTTTTTTTTGAGACGGAGTCTCAGTCTGTCGCCCAGGCTAGAGTGCAGAGGTGCAATGTCGGCTCACTGCAACCTCCACCTTCTGCCATTGCACTCCAGCTTGGGCAGTAAAAGCGTAAGAGCAAAACTCCATCTCAGGAAAAAAAAAAAAAGCATAGATTATTGATTTGAGATCTTTCTTCTTTTCTAACATAGGTGTTGATAGTTAAAACTTTCCTTTGTTTTTTCAAGACGAAGTCTTGCTCTGTCGCCCAGGCTGGAAAGCAGTGGCATGATCTCAGCTCACTGCAGCCTCCACCTCCTGGATTCAAGTGATTCTCCTGCCTCGGCCTCCCTAGTAGCTGGGATTACAGGCACCTGCCACCACACCCGGCTAATTTTTGTATTTTTAGTAGAGACGGGGTTTCACCATGTTGGCCAGGCTGGTCTCAAACTCCTGACCTCAGGTGATTCACCTGCCTCAGCCTCCCAAAGTGCTGGGATTACAGACATGAGCCATTGCACCCAGCCAAAAATTTCCTTTTAGGAACTGCTTTATTGCATCCCACATATTTTGAAATGTTGTGTTTTCATTTGCATTAATTTCAAAATATTTTTAAATTTTCCTTTTGGTTTCTTCTTTGACCCATGGGTTACTCAGAAGTGTGTTATCAGTTTTCAAGTATTTGTGCATACCTCAAATTTCTATTTTTGTTTGTTTCTTATTTATTTATTTAGACATGGTCTCATTCTGTTGCCCGGGCTGAAGTGCAGTGGTGCAATCTCAGCTCACTGCAACCCCTGCCTCCTGGGCTCAAAACATCCTCCCATCTCAGCCTCCCAAGTAGCTGTGATTCAAGCACACGCCAACACACTCAACCAAGTTTTAATTTTTTTTGTAGAGCTGAGGTCTCACTATATTGCCCAAGCTGATCTCAAACTCCTGGACTCAAGCAATCCTCCCACCTCAGTCTCCCAAAGTGCTGGGATTGTAGGTGTGAGCCAGTGTGTGTGGCCTGGTTTCTAATTTAGTTCCACTGTGGCTAGAGAATAGTTTTCCAATTATTTTAATTTTAATTTTTTTTTTTTGAGATGAAGTCTCACTCTGTTGCCCAGGCTGGAGGGAAAATGTTTTATTGTGTCTTCTTTAATGGCCTAGTATATGGTATAGCCACATGGGTGAAGTTTTCCATAAATGTCTGTCAAGTCAGATTGATTGATAGTGTTTTTCAAATCTCCTACATCTTTGCCAATTTCTTGTCTAGTTGTCCTATTTCATTATTGAGAGTAAAGTATTGAAATCTTCAACTATTATTGTTAAATTATCTATTTCTCCCTTCTTTTCTTTCACTCTTTTCATTATTAATTTTGGGGCCCTATTGTTTGGTGCGTATGTGTTTATAATTGTTATATCTTACTAATGAATGGACATGTTTATCATCATAAAATATCTGTATAGGCTGGGTGCAGCGGCTTATACCTGTAATCCCAGCACTTTGGGAGGTAAAGGCGGGAGGATGGCTTGAGCCCAGGAGTTTGAGACTACCCTGGGTGACAAAGTGAGACCGTCATTTCTACAAAAAAAAAAAAATTAGCTGAACATGGTGATGTGCATCTATGGTCCCAGCTACTTGAGAGGCTGAGGCAGGAGGACTGCGTGAATGCAGGAAGTTGATGCTACAGTGAAGCCATGTTCCCATCACTGCACTCTAGCCTAGGTGACAGAGCGAGACCCTGCCTCAAAAAAAAAAAAAAAAAAGAAAAGAAAAGAAAAAGAAAAAGAGTCTGTATGTGTCTCTAGTGATATATTTTATCTTCATGTCTATTTTGTCTGATATTAGTATAACCATTCCAGTTCTTTTTTTTTTTTTTTTTTTTTTTTTTTTTGAGACAGAGTCTCACTCTGTCGCCCAGGCTGGAGTGCAGTGGCGCGATCTCGGCTCACTGCAAGCTCCGCCTCCCGGGTTCATGCCATTCTCTTGCCTCAGCCTCCTGAGTAGCTGGGACTACAGGCACCCGCCGACTCACCCGGCCAATTTTTTGTATTTTTAGTAGAGACGGGGTTTCACCATGTTAGCCAGGATGGTCTCGATCTCCTGACCTTGTGATCTGCCCATCTTGGCCTCCCAAAGTGCTGGGATTACAGGCGTGAGCCACCACGCCCAGCCTCCAGTTCTCTTTTGGGTACTGTTTATATGGTATATCTTTTCTCATATTTTCACTTTCAACCGGTTTGTGTCTTTGGGTCTAAAGTGTGTAGATTGTGGCCAAGTGAGGTGGCTCACACCTATAATCTCAGCACTTTGGGAGGCCAAGGCGGGCAGACAACCTGTCAAGAGTTTGACACCAGCCTGGCCAACATGGTGAAACTCCATCTATACTAAAAATACAAAAGTTAGCCAGACATAGTGGGGAGTGCCTGTAATCCCAACTACTTGGGAGGTTGAGGCAGGAGGATCTCTTGAACCCAGGAGTTGGAGGTTGTAGTGAGCCAAGACTGCGCCATTGCACTCCAGCCTGGGCAACAAGAGGGAAACACCATTTCAAAAAGATAAATAAAATTTTAAAAAAGGTGTATGAATGTAAAGAGCATATAGTTGGATCTTGTTTATTTCTTAACCCACTCTGAAAATCTTGGCCTTTTACTTGGAGTGTTCAATTCATTACCATTTAATGGTATTATTGATACAGTTAGATTTACATATGCCACTGGTTTTTTTTCTTTGTTTAGTTTTTGTGTTGTTTTGTTTGAGGCAGAGTCTTGCTCTGTCGCCCTGACTGGAGTGTAGTGGCGTGATCTCAGCTCACTGCAACCTCCGCCTCCTGGGTTCAAGAGATTCTCCTGCCTCAGGCTCCCCAGTAGCTGGGATTATAGAGGCCTGCCACCACGCCCAGCTAATTTCTTTCTTTTTTTTTTTTTTTTTTTGAAACAGAGTCTCACTCTGTCACCCAGGCTGGAGTGAGATGGTACAATCTTGGCTCACTGCAACCTCTGCCTCCTGCGTTCAAGCCATTCTTCTGCCTCAGCCTCCCAAGTAGCTGGGGTTACAGGCTCGTGCCACCACATCCAGCTAATTTTTGTACTTTTAGTAGAGATGGGGTTTCTACTAAATTAGCCCTATGCCTGGCTAATTTCTGTATTTTTACAAAAATTATGTATTTCATATGTATTTTTTTATTCCTCTGTTCTTCTGTTATTGCCTTTGTTGTGTTAAATGGATATTTTCCACTGTACCATTTTAATTTCTTTTATATATAATATAATGTATTTCTTTTTTTTTTTTTGAGACAGAGTCTTGCTCTGTCATCCAGGCTGGAATGCAGTGGTGCAGTCTCCGCTCACCGCAAGCTCAGCCTCCCGGGTTCACGCCATTCTCCTGCCTCCGCCTCCCAAGTAGCTGGGACTACAGGCACCCGCCACCACGCCTGGCTAACTTTTTTGTATTTTTAGTAGAGACGGCGTTTCACCATGTTAGTCAAGATGGTCTTGATCTCCTGACCTCATGATCCGCCCGTCTCGGCCTCCCAAAGTGCTGGGATTACAGGCGTGGGCCACCGTGCCTGGCCTATATAATGTATTTTTTTCTTATGATTGCTATGGGGATTTCAACAAGCATCCTAATTTATCACAATCTTCTTCAGATTAATACTTACTTAATTCCAGTAAAACACAGAAACTTTGCTCCAATATAATTTCCTTCCCTCTTCCTTCCTTTTTGCTTTATTTTTCATATAATTATATGTCTTTATATGTTATAACCTCTTTATAGTTAGAAGTTATACACCATAAGGTATATTTTTATTATTTATTTATTTTTTTTGAGACAGAGTCTCGCTCTGTTGCCCAGGCTGGAGTGCAGTGGTGCCATCTAGGCTCACTGCAAGCTCTGCCTCCCAGATTCATGCCATTCTCCTGCCTCAGCCTCCCAAGTAGCTGGGACTATAGGTGCCCGCCACCACGCCCGGCTGATTTTTTTTGTTTTTTAGTGGAGATGGGGTTTCACCATGTTAGCCAGGATGGTCCTGATCTCCTGACCTCATGATCCGCCTGTCCTGGCCTCCCAAAGTGCTGAGATTACAGGCATGAGCCACCGCGCCCAGCTAAAAGGCAAAAGATTTATATGATCTGGGCTGGGCGTGGTGGCTCACGCCTGTAATCCCAGCACTTTGGGAGGCCAAGATGGGCGGATCACAAGGTCAGGAGATCGAGACCATCCTGGCTAACATGGTGAAACCCCGTCTCTACTAAAAATACAAAAAATTAGCCGGGTGTGTTGGCGGGCACCTGTAGTCCCATCTACTCGGGAGGCTGAGGCAGGAGAATGGCGTGAACCCAGGAGGCAGAGCTTGCAGTGAGCCGAGATCGCGCCACCGCACTCCAGCCTGGGTGACAGAGCGAGACTCTGTCTCAAAAAAAAAAATCTTTTATCTTTTACAATTACTGGTTCCATATTGTGCTTAAATATTCTGAACCAGTAGGGCCTCCAGCCTCTGCTGATGGCGCTGTGTGTGGGTTGTGGCTGCATTTGGAATTCAGGTAGTTTTTACAATTTGGCCTTGGCTTTTACTTTTTGCTTGCACAAAGCCTCACGTTCGGCCAGGGCGGTGGACAGCTGGGGCCCTCACCTGTCTTTCCTTAGCGTGCACCCAACCTTGCAGACCACCAGGGACACCTGGCCACCTCTGAAGGCCACCAAGGCTGTTCTATCTGTGAATGCAGAAAATCTGAGACAGGTCTCAGTTAATTTGGAAGGTTTATTTTGCCAAGGTTGAGGACATGCCCGTGACACAACCTCAGGAGGTCCTGACAACATGTGCCCGAGGTGGCTGGGGCACAGTTTGGTTTTATACATTTTAGGGAGACATGAGACATCAATCGATATATGTAAGATGAACACAGCGGCCAGCTGCGGTGGCTCACGCCTGTAATCCCAGCACTTTGGGAGGCCGATGCGGGCAGATCACCTGATGTCAGGAGTTCAAGACCAGCCTGGCCAACATGGTGAAACCCCATCTCTACTAAAAATACTAAAATTAGCTGGGTGTGTTGGTGGGTGCCTGTAATCCCAGCTATTTGGGAAGCTGAGGGAGGAGAATTGCTTGAACCTGGGAGATGGAGGTTGCAGTGAGCCAAGATCACGCCACCACACTCCAGCCTGGGTCAGAAAGCGACTCTGTCTCAAAAAAAAAAATTGGTTTAGTCTGGAAAGGCGGGACAATTTAAAGCAAAAGCCATCAGGGAGGGAGCTTCCTGGTCACAGATAGGTGATACACAAACAGTTACATTGTTTTGAGTTTCTGATTAGCCTTTTTTTTGTCTTTTCCTTTTTGATCAGTCTTGCTCTGTCACCAGGCTGGAGTACAATGGCTTGATCTTGGCTCACTGCAATCTCCGCCTCCCGGGTTCAAGCGATTCTCCTGCCTCAGCCTCCGGAGTATCTGGGACTACAGGTGCGCACCACCAGTCCCCGCTAATTTTGTATTTTCAGTAGAGACAGGGTTTCACCATGTTGGCCAGGCTGGTCTCGAACTCCTGGTCTCAATGTGCACCACCGCGCCCAGCCTTCTGATGAGCCTTTTCAAAGGAGTCAATCAGATATGTATCTATCTCAGTGAGCAGAGGGTGACTCTGAATAGAGCGGGAGGCAGGTTTGCCCTGAGCAGCTTCCAGCCTGAATTTTCCTTAGTGATTCTGGGGGCCCAAGAGATTTCACATGTTTTATGTACTGATGTCGTGGTTCAACTTCTGGCTTCGCTCTCAGATATGGAAAGCTCTGACGAAGCTTCTTTTTACATCTGTTGGGTCTCAAATGCCTTCAGTTTAAAATAACCTTCATATCCACTCTGGGGTTCCAAGTGGGTCCCCACAGGTCGAAATAACCCAAGGAGGGTCCACGGGGGGGAGGAAAGTCGATCGAAGGCTGGCGGCTGCGGAAACCCAGGGCGGGCAAGGAAGGTCCCTGGAGGTTGATTTTCCGCAACGGAGCGGCTTTCAGAGGCGGCAGGTGAGTGGGTTCGAGGCAGGGCTCTGGGGCCGCTTTAGGAGAGAACGGGCTGAAGCCCCAAATTCGAACTTGGGGGCTGGACAGCGCAGGGCCTCAGCGCCCACGGTCTACCTGCGGCCCGGGCCTTATGTGCGCGAGGCCCAATTTCCACACGGCTGACGCCTCATTTCCAGCGAGCTGTCGGTGAGTCCCGGCGAGTCCCGACCCCTCTCTAACCAGACCCCTCTCTAGCAACGGCCTGACGGGCACGGTGTTGACCTCGGCCTCTGATCTCCGACCCCGCGCCGCGACCTCTCGTCGCCGGTCCCCTCGGAGCCGGGCGCGGTTTCCGGGGGACGCGTTTCCCGACGCACCGTGGGCCGCCCGGACCGCGCAGGACCGGGCAACTTCCGGTGGCGGCGCGGAGCCCTGGGCCCGGCTGCGGCCCGGCGGCGGCCCCGGCGCGGTGCGGGCGTTCGCGGCGCCCCGGGAGCGGCAGGGGCCCCGGGCAGCGGCGAGGCCGGAGCGGGGCGGGCCCGGGACACCGGCACCTGGCCCCCTCGGAGCCAAAGGCGCGCGGCGGACACGGCGGGGCCCTCGCGCGGTGAGGACGCGGAGGCGTGTGGGCTCCTGTCACTTCACATCGCAAACGCTGCCCGCCGCGTGGCTCCGGAGGAGTCTCGCGAGGGGCGCCCCTGTGGCGTTTCGGGCCAGCCGGGCCGCCTGGCCGGGTGCGGAGAAGGAAGCTCTGCCCTTCCCCTGGCCCGGCGCGGAGCCGATTCTCCCGGGAAGGGGCCGGGGGTCCTCGCAGGGCCGGACCGCGGCGTGGCCCTGCTGGGGTCCTAACTTCACCGCAGGGCGGCCTGCTCAGGGCCAGGCCCGCGGGGACGCTGGCGTCAAGGTTTCTTCCCCCTTCACGCCAGTCCTACCAGGCGGACATCGAGTCCCGCTCCCCAGGGAGGGTCAAGTCCCAGGGGTCCAGCGGCTCCCCCGAGGTCCGCTAGGAGGTGGCGGCACTGGAGTGGCCTTTCTCCAGCGTGCACCGACCCCCGCCTTTAGTGCCCCCGCGTGTGACCCAACAGTGGTACTGGAGCGGCCTTAGAAGAATGACCGCTGCCTCCGAGTTGAGTCTTAAGCCCCTCGTTGGGCCTGGCTGAACCCCGGGTCTGCGCCTTTCCCCCAGCCTGGAGACGATGCCAAAGCTGCAGGGCTTCGAGTTCTGGAGCCGCACCCTGCGAGGGGCCCGCCACGTGGTGGCCCCCATGGTAGACCAGAGCGAGCTGGCCTGGAGGCTGCTGAGCCGGCGCCATGGGGCACAGCTCTGCTACACGCCCATGCTGCACGCCCAGGTCTTTGTCCGCGACGCCAACTACCGGAAGGAGAACCTGTACTGCGAGGTGTGCCCCGAGGACCGGCCCCTCATCGTGCAGGTGCGCAGGAGGGGCTGTGGCTGCGGCCGTGGTTGGGTTCCCGGGCCCTGGAATGCCTGGGGAAAAACCCTTCCCTCTGTGGCTGGACACCACTTTCAGCCTTTCCAGAGACAGCTCAATTCCAGGAGGAGAGGGAGAAGGTGGCACCAGGCATGCAGAGTCCACGTGCCACAGCAGTGATTCCTGTGGTGGAGCCAGGGCTGCCAGGTGCACCTCCCAGAATCCAACCCCATTCTCTGGGAGCTGGCTCAGGCAGCCTGGGTGCTGTGAGGTTCGGAGCCCTGCTGGGGCCTCTGGATTGCTGCCTCACACTCACACTCCCTCTTCAGAACCAGTAGAGATGGCTCTGCTCTTCACAAGTCAGTGATTGTGGCTTCTGCCACAGTTCAGAAGAAAATCTGTAAATCCGGGTGGCTTGGGGACTCCTCCCGGCTTTGTCATATTGTAAGCCTCCACAGGACAGAGCACCCTCCTGCAGTGAACCTGGGCCCACACCCTCATGGGGTCACACCGGACCTCTCGTAGGGCTGGGCAGCAAGGGACTAGCGCCTGGCTGGGCCCATGGCTGACTCCTGCATCTTCTCCAGTTCTGTGCCAATGACCCGGAGGTGTTTGTTCAGGCGGCTCTCCTGGCTCAGGATTACTGTGATGCCGTTGACCTGAACTTGGGCTGCCCACAGATGATAGCCAAGAGAGGTGAGCTCCACGAGGAGCATGGGGGCACCCGGGGCAGGGCCAGAGCCAGCTCAGTGCAGCCCAGGTGTGGTGAGCGTGGAGGACGGCAGGCCCTGCCTCTGTCGTGACAGTGGCTCAGGCTGGAGCCAGCCGTCCTCTGTGCTCTGCCTCTGGAGGGTGGCTGTCCTCAGGCCTTGGGGGCTAGGGGCCGAGCCCTACTGGCTCTCTCTTCCGTCAGGGAGCTCCCTCTGCATAAACATGATTGCTGATATAGGGTCCCCATCACCCCCTTGCACTGCTGTGTGTGGGGCTGAGCCTGCTACCTCACCAGGCCCCTGAGGAGGTGTTACTTGGTTCCAGACCGTGCGGGGTGGGGGTTCCATTCAGCACCTTCTGAGCTTAGGCAGCTGGGCAAATAGAGCCCCTGAGTCTGACGCCAACAAACCACTGCTCTGACTGTCCCACTGCCCCAACTGGAGACACTGCTGGTTCTGGGGACCTGTGTCCCACCTGGCAGGGCAGCTCCTGGCCTGCGTGGATGCAGGTGAGGGTGCAGAGGGGGTGCAAGGCTTTGGCCCCACCAGCCTTAACACAGCTGCCAGCCAGGCCATGCTTGCTCTTTGCAGGTCACTATGGCGCCTTCCTGCAGGACGAGTGGGACCTGCTCCAAAGAATGAGTGAGTTGGCTGGGTGGGCGGTAAAGGACCCCCAGAGACCCTCAAGAGGGACACATGGGCACTGTCCACTTGGTTGGGGCTCAGGAGAGGGCAGGCATTGGCAGGAGGTCTCAGCATCACCCTGGGGCTTCCTGCCCACAGCAGCCTCTCTGATGGAAGGAGGTGGCTGTGAAGTTGCCTGTCCTGCGCCACCCACTCCTTAAAACCAGACAGTAGGTGCCAGGGTCCTTGCTCGGGCCCAGCCCCAGATGTCCTGGGAGACAGAGCCGGCCTTGGCCCTGCTTGTTTGAACTTCAGAGGGCTGGGGGAATGGCGGAGGGAGCCTGCCCAGCAACCTGAGGGAGATACCCAGATGGTGGCCCGGGCTGCCTCCCAGCCTCCCGGCAAAGCTTCCTGGACTCCGCTGTCTGCAGGGCCCTGGGCTCTGGGGTTTGGCCGCCAAAGTGAGAACAGCATGGCCCCTCAGAAACTGCCTCTCTTCTCCCCAGTTTTGCTGGCCCACGAGAAACTCTCTGTTCCTGTCACGTGCAAAATCCGTGTCTTCCCGGAGATTGACAAGACCGTGAGGTACGCCCAGATGCTGGAGAAGGCCGGCTGCCAGGTGAGCCCTGGGCTCGCGGGGGTGTCATGGGCCTCAGCTGGGCCTTTGTGCAGAGGACACAGCTGATGCTCTTCCTGTGTCCAGACACCGTGCACCGTCGGCCTCATGGGGGCAGTGGCCCTCTGACTGGCCTGTCCCCACTGGCTCTGAGTGCCACCACCCCAAGCCCAGGCCTCTACAACAGAAACTGCTTTCCTGGCTCCAGGGTTTTGTCCCTGTGGAGAGAGTAATGTCGGCATCTCTGACATGTTCTTAGTGTCACAGAGGCCGGCAGGGCCTCCTTTGGGGATACTCAGCATCTAGTCTCCCTAGAGGGTCAGGAAGGGGTCACCAGGCTGTCAACAGAGCTGCTCCCCTGCCTGTGTCCCCTGCACACTGAGCCTGGCCTGGCGCAGGCCTGGATGGGCTGCTGTCTCCAGGGGTGCCCCTCAAGTCACTCACCTTCTGAAGGCGGACAGCAACCTTGGTGACCCAGGGATGAGCTTGCCCAGGGGCTGCCGGGCCCAGGCCCCACTTTCCCCCCAGTGCCCCACTAGCCTGGAGTCAGCCTGGAGCCAGTCCCTCCCACACCTTTGGCCTTGGGCAGTGGGGATGCTGCCACTTCCCGGCCTGGCTCTTGCGTGGGCCTGGGCAGCACATGCAGCCTGAGGTTCCCACAGAGTGCAGAGGCCTTGGGGTAGGCCCCAGACGGCCATTCCTCAGCCCTGCTTCAGGAGCTGAGATGGTGAGGGAAAGGTCTCTGGAGTTGGGCATGGGGCACAGGGCTCAGAGGGGCGGAGGGGGCTCGGAGGGGCGGAGGGGGCTCGGAGGGGTGAAGTGGGGGCGGAGGGGGTGCGGACGGGCACAGGGGGCTCTGAGGAGCGGACTGGGGGCAGAGGGGGCGTGGAGGGGCGGAGGGGGCTCTTAGGGGCGGAGGGGGCTTGGAGGGGTCAAGTGACCACTGGTCTGTCTTAGTTGCTGACGGTGCATGGACGCACCAAGGAGCAGAAGGGGCCCCTGTCGGGTGCAGCATCCTGGGAGCACATCAAGGCCGTGCGGTGAGTGGATGTGGGCGGTGGGTGACACAGCCCTCAGTCCTTGGGGCTTTGCTAGGGGTCCCAGCTCCACACCTCAGGGTGCTCGGCACGCCTGACACCTCTGACCACCGAGGGGGCCGCGGCTGGGGACAGCATCACCTGGGTGCTGTCCCAGGTGGGTGGAAACAGGCGTTTCTCTGCCAACAGGAAGGCTGTGGCCATCCCTGTGTTTGCTAACGGGAACATCCAGTGCCTGCAGGACGTGGAGCGCTGCCTCCGGGACACGGGTGTGCAGGGCGTCATGAGCGCAGGTGGGCAGGGCCCAGGACAGCAGCCAGGGCCCCATGCACACGGCCTGATACCACTGCCCAGCTCGGTGCCTCCCACTGCCTACTGCCCTCCCCATGGTGCTGTTTGCAGATGGTGTTCATCGATCCCAGTCTGCTCTGATGGGCCTGAGCTGGGCTTGTCCCTTGTGAGGTGGCACAGAAGGGTGTCCTGAGTGTCCCAGGCCTTCCTGTGCCGTCCACCTAGAGCAACCCACGAGGTGTCCTTCCCTGCTCCTCCTCCCACAGAGGGCAACCTCCACAACCCTGCCCTGTTCGAGGGCCGGAGCCCTGCCGTGTGGGAGCTGGCCGAGGAGTATCTGGACATTGTGCGGGAGCACCCCTGCCCGCTGTCCTACGTCCGGGCCCACCTCTTCAAGCTGTGGCACCACACGTGAGTTGCCCCCTAAGGCAGAAGCCACGTTGGAGGGCTGCCCAGGCAGATACAGTCAGAGCCTACCTGGGGCATTTTGCAAGTTTTGTCAAAACAACTTGCTGCTAAGTCAGGTCTTGAGGGGCTGGGGTGACTTAGGAGCGGAGTTGGGCAGGAAGAGACACAGGTCCCCGTGTGCCCAGTGCTCAGCCGGGGGCCTGATGGTGGAGCCAGGAGCCCAGCCTGCGTGACAAGGCCTCTGTCTCAGGCTGCAGGTGCACCAGGAGCTGCGAGAGGAGCTGGCCAAGGTGAAGACCCTGGAGGGCATCGCTGCCGTGAGCCAGGAGCTGAAGCTGCGGTGTCAGGCAGGCGCTGGGGCTGGTGGGAGCCCGGCCTTGCAGGGGGTGAGGGGCTGGGGCCATGACCAGGGCCTTGGGCTTTTGCAGGAGGAGATATCCAGGCAGGAGGGAGTGAAGCCCACCGGCGACTTGCCCTTCCACTGGATCTGCCAGCCCTACATCCGGCCGGGGTGAGAGCCCAGCCAGCCCTGGGCGGGGATGTGCACCAAGGTGTGGGCTCCACCCTGTGCCCACAGTGCTGCACCTGCCCTGCTTGTCCTCAGCCATGATGGTCAGTCAGCTCCTACCCGAGGGAAAGGAGGAGGGAGGCCTCGGCTTCGAGCAGCACACACCTTCCACGTGCCCCTCGGTGTCCTTGGTGGAGGGTGCTGGTGGCTCAGCTGTGTCCTCCCTGAGTGGACACTCGGATTTTAAATCTTTTCTTCCATAAGATACTTCTCTGAGTTCCTCTGATCCTGGTGGATTTGCCCGTGGGTCAAGAGGTTGACCCCAGCTTCCGCTAGGTTCTCAGAGGTGAGGCCATCTGTGGCCACAGCCCTACCTGGAGCTGGTGGCTCAGAGCTTGGGGCTGCCCGAGCTGCGGACTCCATCTCAGAGGCCCCAGATCCCTAGTGGCCACTCCTGAGTGGGCTGCCCATGCTCCTCACAGCAACCGCACTCGCCACGGCCGTCTGGCCCCTCCTTAACCTGGGGCCTCACCCGGACTCAGACCTGTGTGGCTGTGGCTGCTGGGCCCGTCTCACGGTGTCCTTGGGCTCTGCCCACTGCCCTCCCCTCAGGCCCAGGGAGGGGAGCAAGGAGAAGGCAGGTGCACGCAGCAAGCGGGCCCTGGAGGAGGAGGAGTGTGGCACGGAGGTCCTGTCCAAGAACAAGCAAAAGAAGCAGCTGAGGAACCCCCACAAGACCTTCGACCCCTCTCTGAAGCGTAAGTGCTGCTTCCGCTGATGGGCCCGAGAGAGCCTCTTCATCACCCCCATCCTCCCTGTTGCCAGTAATAGGAACCCAGACTTGGTCAACAAGGCTCAAGGCCCAGAGCTGGAAGCAGACGCCTGGAGGGCTTGGCAGAGTGGTCAGCCAGACTTGGGGTCTGAGCACGGGGACCCTGTGCAGGCCGCAGCCCGTGCATGTGGGACATGGGCTCAGTGAGTCAGATGAGGCTGTGGGACAAGCCCTTCAGCCAGGTGCCACCCAGGTGGCCACCGAGGGGCTCGTCTACAGCTCAGGGCCTCGGGTCCCTGCGGCTGTCCCTGCCCAGCCTCACACAGGACACCTGAGCAGCTGCTGAGATGGAGGCTGGGGTCCCCAGGAGTGTGTGCATGGGTCTTGTTGCTGGGCCAAAGGCACGGGATGAGGCTGCTCACCCCTCTCCTCTTAGCCACCAGCGGCAAGGCCTCAGCCCAGTGCTGTCTCCCCTGAGACCCCTGGTGGCCGCTGGATCCTGGGCCAGCCCATCTGGGCCCTCAACAGGTGGCAGCCTCCCAGGAGATCTCTGACAGCTTTACAAGCTGCAGGGGAGACCAGCGATAACCCTGAAACCTTCCCATGTAACCCCCAGGGCGCTGGCCAGTCCAAGAGCAGCTGCCACATCAGCCTGGTGCCAGCAGTCCCTGCCTGCCACACTGCCCACCTGCCCCCCAGGCCACTGCATGAGGCAGCTGGGAGAGGCAGGAAGTGGGGCTTCGGGCTGAATTCTTGATTTGACCCTTCTTGGCCCTTTTGCTTGGGAGACCTGGAACTGAAGGGCATGGAACCCCCCTTGGACCCTGTGGGCGGGAAAACCACTCCCCTTGTCCCGGCCTGGGAGTGGGACAAATAAGGCTGTTCGTCCCGCGGGGGCCCCCAGCCCACCTGCTTCCTATCCGTTTCCTGCAGGATGGTGCCCCCTGCATCCCCTCACCCATCGCTCACGGAAGGAAAAGCAGACGTGGCCAGCCTGCATCCTCTTCCTTCCCCGAGCCTCCTGGCCTGGCTGGCCACAGCTGGCATGGACGCCATCAGCAGGCTCCGGGCAGGCAGACGGGGCAGCGCCCACAGCCAGGCCACCCTGGCCCTCACTCACCAGCACCCTTTTGTTCTTTTCCTAGCAAAATATGCAAAGTGTGACCAGTGTGGAAACCCAAAGGTGAGTGGGTTCCGGCTGCATGCCACCAAGGCTTCAGCTCCGGGGGTGGGCAGGGTGGTCTCCGCACTGCTTGCGGTGGCAGGTCTGGTGCCCACCCAGCTGGGTTTGCAACGTGGCCCAAGGTGGCGTGGATGCCTCAGGACGGCCCCTTGCTTCCAGCCAAGCCCCTGCCCAGGCCTGGAGTGGGAATGAGTCCGGGTGGGTTGGGGTGAGGGAGAGGCAGCTGGCTTGGGAGCAGTTCCCAGGGCTGCATCCAGGCTGTGGGCATCTGGCAGAGGCTTCCCCAGTGGGGCTGCTCCCCTGCTGGCCAGCCTGGCCCTGGGAGTGGTGCTGGCCACAGGCTCCCGAGCTTTCCTGTGCCCAGGGCAACAGATGTGTGTTCAGCCTGTGCCGCGGCTGCTGCAAGAAGCGAGCCTCCAAAGAGACTGCAGACTGCCCAGGTGAGGGCGCCTGCCACCCGCCCCGCAGCAGGCAAACAGACCCCTCTGCCTCCTGACCCCCGACTCCTCTCACTCGCTCTGCCAGGTCACGGATTGCTTTTTAAAACCAAACTGGAGAAGTCTCTGGCCTGGAAAGAGGCCCAGCCTGAGCTGCAGGAGCCTCAGCCGGCAGCACCCGGAACACCAGGTGGCTTCTCCGAAGTCATGGGCAGTGCCCTGGCCTGAAGGCCCAGAACCCCCACCCCCAGGACTGCTGCTGGAGCCTGGACACGTCCTACTTAAGAAAATGCCTTTTACTCAGGGAATCTCCTGCTACTTAATGTGGAAAGACACGCCCATGTCCCCCTTTGGCCCACTCTGGGGGCCTGGAAATGCTGCAGTGGGGAGCAGGCCCCAGGCTGGACCTGCCCTGTCCTCAGCACGCGTGTGCAAAAGTGAACAATAAATCATTTCAAAGATGCGAGAGCCCACAGCCTGTGACCACTGCCCCCTCAGACCCAGGGAGGCATGAGCCGGGGCAGGTGCGGTTGGGGCCAGTGGGGGCTTCTGAACAACAGGATACATCTAAATGAAGGCAGCATCTGCGCAGACGAAAGTGGGGGCTTAGGTCCCCTCCCCACCTCCCCTAGGCGCCTTCATAGGCAAGTGGGCAGAGCCTCCGGGAGCTTCCTGATGCCTCACAGCCTTGGAAGCACTGCCTGCGAGGCACAGTGGCTGCTGCTGGGGGCTGTTGAATCCGAGGGCCAGGCTGCTCATTTCTCTCACCAGGCCCTGCCTCCAAACCCAGCCCCAGGGAGACAGCCCTCAGGAACCCAAGGCCACCCAGGGGTGACCACAGCCTGCACAGCACAAAAGAACAGCCAAGAGCAACACTGAGTCTGCTCTTTAATGGACACCGCCCACTTGTCTGCACCTGACTGAGGCGGGAACAGGAGGGGTCTGGGAAATGGTGCCGCTGGGCCTGGGTGCCACACAGTCTGCTCCCTGGGGACAGAAACCCACAGGGTCGAGCCCTGCAGGCCTCTCCTTCCAGGAAGGGCCACAACTAGCAGCCGCCTGCCTCCTCAGCCCCAGCAAGGGCACACAGGCTGGGTGGCACCCGGCGCCCAGGCCCCTTAGCTGGGCCGCAGGCAGCACTGAGCCGCCTGGAGGTCAGGAGGTCCGTGGAGATGGGGAGGGGGTGCAGATGTCCTGGAGGCCAAGGTCCACCCCTCACATGTTGGTGCTCATCCGGGACTGGCTGTTGGCTGGAGTCAGCTCCCCCTGGCTCCCTTCTCTTGGGGGGGACTGCAGGGGAGACAAGCAGCAGCTCAGCCACCAGGCCCCACACACCATGCGCCCGCCCACCCTGACGCCAGCCCACCTTGACGTGGATCTGGTTGCGGAGCACAGCTGCGCGCAGCATCATGGCCTTGGCGCGGCGCTGGAACTCCTTGCCCATCAACAGAGACTTCTCAAAGGTGGTGCTGCGCTGATCCACGTCCCGGGCGTACAGGATCTGTGCAGGCACAGGCTCAGTGGGCCCAGGCTCACCCCCGGCTGCCCCCACCGCCCCGCAGCCCGCAGCCACCTTGCTGTGTGAATCCACCCGGGCACTGATCAGCCCCTCCAGGATCAGCTGCGTCAGCTCATCCTCCAGGGCGGCCACCGTGGTATTGAAGGCTGCCGCCATCCTATGCATGTCGGCTGACACGTAGGGGCTGAAATACTGCAGGGCAGAGGAAAGTCAGCTCCACAGCCCCCCGTATGCCCGCCCGCCGTGCGCCAGCCTGACCCCCACACTTACCTGGATGAGGGCACGGTTGCGAATCTGGGTGTACAGGGTCCTGACATGAGGGGCCAGATACATGTCCAGGAGCAGGTTGTCCTGGGGAAGGGGCTGGTCAGGACCAGGACGGGAGGCCAGGCAGGGCCCCACCTCACCCCCATCCCAGGCGGGGCCCCACCTTCATCTCGTCCAGCATCTTGAGACATGAGGCGTACTTGGACTCATAGAATTTGAAGATGATGTCTCGGACCTGTGGCTCCAGCTCCAAGAACAACTTGAAGGAGCTGGTGAGGCAGACCCCTCAGAGCTCTGTCCTCTGCCTGCTCCTCCCTCCAAGTGGCCAGTGGGACACCAGTCCCCAGACAAACACCTGAGAAAACGCTGGGGCCAGGGGGCCAGGACACGCAAGGCCAAAGCAGCAGCCATGGAGAGGGATGGGGACTGCCTTCAGGGCTGCAGGACCAGGGCACCTACCTGCTGGAGATGACATTGCGCTGCAGCTCCTGCCGGTCAAAGGTAGCCAAGGCACACAGGCCACCGTAGATGGCCACGTTGCTGGGGGACAGCAGCTGAGGAGCAGAGACCCGGCATCACAGGCAGTGAAGGGCCAGGCCACCCCTGCCTGCCCATCATCCGCTTGGAGAATGCCTAAGACCCCACTTGTGAGAGACCTCACCCTCCTACAGAAGCAGCCCGACCCATGAGCCCATGCTCTGCCTCCCAAGTCCCCAGAGAGCGCCTCACCTCAGGGAAGTCACAGTGATCAAAGCAAGCCAGCAGGAGGCACTTGGCAGCCTGCTTGTACTTCCTGGCGGCCAGCTCTGCCAAGCCTAGTGGAAGGAGCCGGGGGCGGGGCGGGGGGAGAGGGGGTAAGACCCCAGAACCTGGGGAAGCCGCTAATGCCTGGAGACCAGGGAGAACGCTACCACCAGCCGGCTCGCTGGCCTCTCCTGCCCTGGGAGCTGTTCCTCAGTGCTGGGGCAGATGTTCTAGTCATGGGTGGAAACAGCCCCACCAATGCCGAGCAGGCTCCCTGAAGCCAGGCGTGCAGGGAAGCCTTAGGCGCTAGCATGGCTGCAAAGGACACCCCGGTTCAGAGCAGCTCGGGCCGGCAGACCTGCCTCAGACCCACAGTGACAGCAGCCAGACACTGACCACATGTCACCCACTGGCTTCCCTAGAGCAGACTTTAGGCACCACCTACACCTGTACATGTGCCCACAACATCCTGCGCCCTGCCAGGGAAGGTTTCCCTGGCTGAGGCAGGGACCAGCCTACTACCCTGGGCTGGGAGGACTCAGCAACACGGGAACGTGGGGCCAGCTGGGCGTGACCCAGGCCCTCACCTGCGGCACACTTGAGCTTGGTGAGGATGGCCTGGGTCTGGCTGTCACGCTCTCCTCGCTGCTGTAGGAGGAAGCCACATGCGTGAGGCCCATGTCCCACATTTCCTAGAGCTCGATGCCCAGCCCCCAGACTGAGAGGGGATGAAGGCAGATTCAGATTTGGGGGAGAATGAGGTGGGGGAGGATAGGAGGGGCCAGCAGTGGTCAGGAATCCTGGGGCAAGGTCTCTGAGGAGGTGGCCCGTACCTCGGCAATCTCTGGGGTGGACTCAGCCTTGCTGACATAGCTGAGCACATGAGACCAATTCTGCAAGTAAACGCTGACCTGGCGGGTGGGGAGGCAGAGCCAAGTGAGCCTGGGCACCCCAATGGCCCAGCCATGCTGCCCACCCCCGCCCGCCGAGGCAGGCCGACCTTGATGACATTGAGGCACATGTTGATGACGTGTTTGGCGCTGGTGCAGTAGTCCCGGGCCCGGGAGTAGCACTTGAGGGCGTTGCTGAGGTCCCCACAGTCCAGGTAGTGGTCGCCCAGGTCGTCGTGGCCGCGCCGGATGCTCTCCTTGATGGAGTTGCCCTTGTAGTTCTTCAGGTCTGTGTCCAGCTTCTCCAGCTTCAGCAGGGCCTTCTTCCGCGTGGCCTCCACCCAGGCCGTGTCCAGGGGTGGGGGCTCCACGCCGCTCTCAGGGATGGCGTCGGGTGCGTTCTGCAGCTCCCTGAGAGAGGACCTGGCCGTCAGGATGGCGACGGTCACGGGGGCCAGGGAGGAGGGGAGGAAGCCGCCAATCTCAGGCTGCCCTCAAAGGCCCAACCGGCACACAGGTGGGCACCTCCCGCTGGCCTCAAACCCCACCTCCAGGGACCAGTCTGCACCAGGGCCACAGAGAGAACTGCTGCCCCAGGAGCCTACAGCCAGGTGGGGAAACCAGCAGGGAGGCAGCCCCTGAGCCACAGTCTCCAACAGCTTGGAATCAAGCTGGGCCTTGGAATCAAAGCCCTGCGTGCACACGCACAGGAGAAGCCACACACACACAGGGCACTTCCACTGCTGGCCAAAAGAGAGCGAGAGCTCTACCCGCCCGACTTCCCAGCACAGGGGTGGGAGTTGCAGGGCACAGGAAGGGGGCCCAGTCCCAGGCACCTGCTCCCTTGGTGGCCTCTGCTTCCTCTCACCAAGCCCCTGGCCTCACCTGGTGGCCTCTGAGAGCTTGCGGTGGATCTCCTCATACATGTCCACGTTAAAGGTTCTCTGCACGAAGGAGAGGGCCATCTTCAGGGCCTCCACCCGCAGCGTGGGGCAGTGATCAGCAATGAACTGCAGCCGTTCGATGCGCATCAGGCCGCTGTAGCTGGCTGCATACTGCTCCAGA
This sequence comes from Pongo pygmaeus, assembly GCF_028885625.2. Classification (NCBI taxonomy): domain Eukaryota; kingdom Metazoa; phylum Chordata; class Mammalia; order Primates; family Hominidae; genus Pongo; species Pongo pygmaeus. Next base: position 100,318,332 of record NC_072392.2, on the reverse strand, counting down.
TCCTGGGAGCAGGCGCAGACAAGGGTCAGGCAGGATGTGAGGTGGGACCCTGGCCCCAGGCCCTGAGGGTCAGGAGTTGGGGCCCGACTGTCCCAGCCAGAATGTCGCCCTGGGCCCATAACAGGAACCGGGCATGGGGGTGTGAGACTGACTGCTGTCCCAGGCGCTGCAGAGACCGCTGGGGTGGGCCTGGGGCAGGAGCCTCGGGAGTGGGACCCTGCACTGGGGGGCTTTCGGGGATAGACACCCAGTAGTGACTGCTGGTCGCCAGGCTGAGCGGGGAGGAGACCTGCCCTGGCTTCTCCATGAGCAGCGTCTGAAGCTGGGCTACAAGCCTCATGTGAGTGCGCAATCAGAAACGCTGATGGTTTCAGGGTCAGAAAAAGACGACAGAAATCACGGAGAAGGATCATTCCACCTGCTGTGCAGGCTGCAGCGGGGAGTCTGCCCTGGACCCCTCAGCAGGACTGATACCTAAGGTCCCCCCACTGGGCTCCGTACCAGGCTGGGGTTCTCCACCACGTAGTTGACGTCGGGTGCATTCTGCGGGTCTTCCTGGGGGTCCACGTCGATCTGCATGGGCTCCACGGCCCCCTGCAACATGGGCCAGGCACCTGGCACCTCGTCCTGGGGACTGCCCCAGGAGGGCGAGAGACCCGCACTGTTCTCTGAGGTCAGCTGTGCCCGAGATCTTCCAGGCCAATGGGACCACGCTCCCGCCGCTGCTGTCCCCCAGGTGTGCCCTCCCAGTCACCTTCGCCCCCACCCAGGCTCCTATGCCAGCACATCAGGGAGGGGTCTCCTCACAAGACTCTAAGGCTCAGAAGCAGAAACCCCTCGCTTGATTCTAGCCGCTCATCTCTGAAAGCCAGAAAGTAGACAGGGGACAACCAACTACACAGGGGCCTCTGAGGGCCCCTACACGTTCCCAGCCACCATCCTGATGTAGTTTCCTCCAAGCCACGGAGAAGAACGGGACGCCACCTCAACCCCAGGAGGCAGGAGGACCAGCCCCCGGAATCTGTCCTGAGCAGCGGAGCAGCAATACTGGGCTGAGAGTCACGCCACGGGGTTGGGAGAAGGGGAAAAGAGTCATCTCAGGGAGCCTCATGGCCCCCAGCTGGGAGACACAGAGAAGCCAGGATCTCGGCTTAAAACAAAACAGGCTGGAAAAGCCGCTGTGCCGGGCACCTGCCGGACCCGTTGGGCCTCCCGCGCTCCTTCGGGAAAAGCAACAAGAGCTCGGCTCCCTCCGCAGGCCCCGGGCCCACCGGGGCTCCCTCCCCTCCTGCGCTTGGCACTGCGTCCCTGTCCTCGGCCAGCAGAGCAGCAGGGGCCCAGCCACAGCAGGGGCGGCCGGGGCCCTGCTCCCCCCTCCCTCGCTCGGGGGTCCCTGTCCTGGAAGGTACCTCGTAGAGCAGCGTACAGGCCGACAGGCTGGCGCTCAGGCTGAAGTCCCCGGCCGTGCCGGGCAGGACGAGGTCTGACCTACTGCTGTGAGGGGTGCAGTACAGATCTGTCACTGACGAGGAGGCCGAGCTGGGGGCCGAGCTATCCCTCATTCTGTCCTGACTTTCTGCACCCCCCGACCCTGACACAGAGCTGGCTGGCTGCTGAAGGGAGAAAGAGCGTTAGCGTCGGGGCGGCCGGGAACCTCTCCCGTGAGCTGCTGGGAGGGGAGGCGGGGCGGGCGCGGCCCGGCGGCCCCCGATCGCAGCGCGCAGCCACGGCGGAGACGCGCCCTCAGCCCTGCAGCCCCCGACGCGCGCTGCCCGCGGAGGCCCGGCACGGAGCGTGCCCGGCCGACTCCAGGCGCAGGCCCCGCGCCCCTGCTCGACCTCAGCCCGGCCCCAGTGGCGGGGGGCGCGGGGGCGCGGAGGCCCAGGGCGACCTCGGCTCGTTACCTGCAAGTTAAACACCTGAACCGGCAGCGGCATCTTGCACCCACCCCGCCGCGGCGTGCCGTCCACTTCCGGGGCAGCGGAGCCGTCGCTTCCGGGGCGCGGGGCGGGGCGGGGCCGCTGCATTCTTAAAGGGGCCGCCGCCCACCCACGGCTCTGGCCAGGTTCTCCGCTCCCGGCGCCGGGGGTCCCGGCGGCCGCATGAGCCGCGCGCGTGGGGCGCTGTGCCGGGCCTGCCTCGCGCTGGCCGCGGCCCTGGCCGCGCTGCTATTACTGCCGCTGCCGCTGCCCCGCGCGCCCGCCCCGGCCCGGACCCCCGCCCCGGCCCCGCGCGCGCCCCCATCCCGGCCTGCCGCCCCCAGCCTGCGGCCCGACGACGTCTTCATCGCGGTCAAGACCACCCGGAAGAACCACGGGCCGCGCCTGCGGCTGTTGCTGCGCACCTGGATCTCCCGGGCCCGCCGGCAGGTGCGCCGGACCCCGACCCCGACGGCGAGCCCCACGCCCACCCGCCCCGCCTCCCAGGGTCTAGGCCCGGCCCAGGCCCCCGGAGGCTCCGCGCGAGGCGGGTCGGTCCCCGGCCTGGGCAGCGCCCCCGAAGCCTCATAGATTGTTTATCCCCCAGACGTTTATCTTCACCGACGGGGACGACCCTGAGCTCGAGCTCCAGGGCGGTGAGTGTCCCCCCGCCCCGGCTCCCGTGGGACCTGCCCCCCCGAGCCCTCCTCGCTCCGAAGCCACGGCCCCTTCGCTGCTGTGGGTGCCCTTCTCTGCCCAGGCTCCCGAGGCCCGGGGAGGCCCCGACGCTGCCCAGGTCACGCGGCCTGCGGAGGGCCCACCCTGCCAACCAAGCTCTGCTCCCCACCAGCCTCTCACAGTGGCCGCTTCCCGGGGCGTGGGGCTAGTGCCACGTCCCCTGAAGAAGCGCCAGTAGGGAATCCGCCCTTCCAGGCCAGGTCAGGGCGAGCTGCCTCCGTCCTGTTTCCACTCAAGAGATCCCAACTGATGGCCGCCTGCTTCAGTCTCGGGGGCACCAGCAGGGTCAGCGCGTGAGGGCTAGGGCTGTGGTTGGACCCAGGCAAGGTGTCCAGGCATGTCAGACAGCCACGTTGTGCCCTGGCCTTTGGGGGCAGGTGGGGCACAGGCCTTACCCCAACCCCAGTGCCAGCCTCTACGTGGGTGCTTCCCGTGTCTCTGACTCGCAGGTGGCCGTGTCATCAACACCAACTGCTCGGCGGTGCGCACCCGTCAGGCCCTCTGCTGCAAGATGTCCGTGGAGTACGACAAGTTCATTGAGTCCGGGCGCAAGTACGCGGCGCTGACCCGACCCGCAGAGAGCCCAGAGCCAAGCTGGGTGGGGGCCTCCTGTCCAGCCGTGCCAGGCCCTCGTGCCCAGGACTCCCCTCGCCCACAGGTGGTTCTGCCACGTGGATGATGACAATTATGTGAACCCCAGGAGCCTCCTGCATCTGCTCTCCAGCTTCTCACCCAGCCAGGACGTCTACCTGGGGCGGCCCAGCCTGGACCACCCCATCGAGGCCACCGAGAGGGTCCAGGGTGGCAGAACTGTGAGTGTCGGAGCAGACTCCTTCCTTCACACCAGCCCGGGAGGCACAGCAGAGAGCATGGAAAGCTGTCTTGAGAAGGGCATAGGGTTGGGAGCCCAAGCTGATCTACCCAGGTGGTTTGCATGTGGTGTTTCAGGAGCAGGCCAGGAGGCCCTCACCTTACTGGGCAGAGAGGGGGTGTCTGGGCCAGGTGAGGAAGGTGTGGAGGCCACGGGTCAATGGCCTGCAGAAACCCCCGGCCCTTCTTGCCCCAGAAAGCTTCTGTTACCTGGGTGGGATCTCCTAAGGGGCAGCTTAATAAAGATGCCTGGGGAATCCCATGAAGAGTCAGGGCTGAGAAGCCTTGTCCCGGGCAGCTCTGACTGGCACCCCATCTTCAGGTGACTACGGTGAAGTTCTGGTTTGCTACTGGTGGGGCCGGTTTCTGCCTCAGCAGAGGCCTTGCTCTCAAGATGAGCCCATGGGCCAGGTGAGTGGGGGTCCAGCTGCCTGGGCTGGGAGGCGGAGGCTGAGACCTGAAAGGTGCTGACCGGCCTCCCCCCAGCCTGGGCAGCTTCATGAGCACAGCTGAGCAGGTGCGGCTGCCGGATGACTGCACAGTGGGCTACATCGTGGAGGGACTCCTGGGCGCCCGCCTGCTGCACAGCGCCCTCTTCCACTCTCACCTGGAGAACCTGCAGAGGCTGCCGCCGGACACCCTGCTCCAGCAGGTACAGGCGCCACTCCGGGTGCCTCTGCCACATGGGCTTTGCCCCACCCTGACTACCCCAGGGGCCCCACTGCCCCGGCCCGATGTCCGGCTGAGCAGGCAGGTGGGATTTGCATGTGGCTGGGGGTGGACCCTGGACAGGCCCCTTGGCCTGCTGGACACAGGGTCCTCAGGTACAGATGGAGTATGGTGTCTGGGGCAGAGGAACGAGGGGAGAAGCACAGTTCTCGGGCCAGGGAGGCCCCATGCCAGCTGGGCAGTGGGTGTGGTCTGTATGGTGATGGTGAGTCGGAGCAGGTCCCATCACATGGAGCAGGGAGGGAATGAGGGTCAGCTTTGCTCTGGAGGTTTCAGATCCCTACTTTCTGTCCCCCAGGCTCCACCTGAGGTGTCCCCCTGCTCAGCTCATGCCACACTTCAATGCTGTTCCCAAGCTTGGCCTCCCCAAGGACTTGGGGAGAAGGGGGTGGGCAAGGGGGCTCTAGCAGGGCTCCTGGCCAGGGGGAGGCGTGGCCCGAGACCAGACCAGGCCACACACTCTGCCCACACCGTTCTCTCCCAGGTTACCTTGAGCTATGGGGGTCCTGAGAACCCACATAACGTAGTGAACGTGGCTGGAGGCTTCAGCCTGCATCAGGACCCCACACGGTGAGTGGGTAGTGGCATGGGTAGGCCCTAAGCCCCACAGGGGCTCTGGCATCAGCACGCCCACCCACAGCCCTGACCCCCACTTCTCCCTCTACTCACAGCTCTGACCCCCACTTCTCCCTCCACCCACAGCCCTGACCCCCACTGCTCCTTCCACCCACAGCCCTGACCCCCACTTCTCCCTCTACTCACAGCTCTGACCCCCACTTCTCCCTCCACCCACAGCCCTGACCCCCACTGGTCCCTCCACCCACAGCCCTGACCCCCACTTCTCCCTCCACCCACAGCCCTGATCCCCAGTGCTCCCTCCTCCCACAGCCCTGACCCCCACTTCTCCCTCCACCCACAGCCCTGACCCCCACTTCTCCCTCTACCCACAGCCCTGATCCCCACTTCTCCCTCTACCCACAGCCCTGACCCCCACTTCTCCCTCCACCCACAGCCCTGACCCCCACTTTTTCCTTCCCCAGGTTTAAGTCTATCCACTGCCTTCTCTACCCAGACACAGACTGGTGTCCCAGGCAGAAGCAGGGCGCCCCGACCTCTCGGTGACACCAACCACCCCTGACCCAGGGCTGCCTGGCTCTGTCCCAGGCGCGGGGAGCCAGAGCCCCCTATGGCCTCGGTGGGCTCCCTCAGATGCCATGGCTACACCAGTGAGATGCAGGCACCTGGCAGACCCTCTGGCTAACCTGCAGCCCCCCCCTCCCAGCCCCTGGTGGGCTGCGGTGATGGGTGTTTTGGGAGAACGAAGACAGCTAGGCTGATGGCCAGGGCCGCAGTGCCCCTCCCCCCGACCCAGCCGCAGAGTTGATCCCATGGGAACAGGCTTCTACCCCAGCACTTGAGCACCTGGGAGGGAGCTGCCATCCAGGCTCCATTACCTGTTGCTGAAGGCGGGTGCTAGGCTGATTAGGTGCCGAAGAGCAGGCTCCAAGCCAAGGTCCTGGCCTAGCCACGGCCATTGCAAGGGCTCAGCCTGGCAGGCTTTGTGGGGGACGCCGCCCTCTCTGCCGCAGGCCGGGTGCATGGCCGGGCACCACAGTGGGACTCAGGCTCGGGAAGGTCATGCTCTCGGCCAGAGCTTTGCTCCCAGTCCGGGCGCTTCATTCGGAGGCCTCTTGACTGGGACCACAGAGATGTTTTCTCCGCTCTGACTTGTGGCTCGGGACTACTTTCTGGGTCGTGCTCCTGCCCCACCGTGCCTGGGCCCGTAAACAACAGGAGTCTTTGTTCCGCTGACCTGCCCATCCCACCTCCCTGCCTGGTGCCTTCCATGGAGGGAAATGGGACAGGGGCCGTCATCTCCCCTCTGCCTCCTGCTTTGCTGTTGCCGAGCACGAGTAAAGTCTCTGTCCTTACTCCACATGGCTCCTGTCTTAGTCACCCACCAGCCCAGCTCTCCTCGGGTCCCTGCCATGTCCCCCTTCTACCCCAGGAAGGCTCTGTCCCAGGCAGGGCTGTATCCTTGCCGTCCTGCCCACCCAGCCTTGAACCCACCAGACTCTTCTTTGGAAGCCAAAATCTCCAGCAGAGGTGGCGTGCGAGGGTCCTGCCGGGAGGGACGGACACCGGACGCTGCCCTGAGAGGCCGCCTTCCTGAGCATCGTGCTTGCCTCCTCCCGTGTGTTGTGTGGAGCCAGGTGCACGTGGGTGTGTATGAGGGTGGGTGTGCATGGGCGTGTACACGAGGCTGAGTGGACACATGAGAGCGGGTGTCTACGTGCATATAGGTGAGCATCCACCCTGTGTGCGTCTGTGTGCATCAGTGGGTGTGTGCGTGGCAGTGTCTGCGTGTGTGGGTGTGTGCACTTGTGCATGGGTGTGTGGAGAGCAGAGAGGAGGCACCCACATAACCCGCGTGGAGTTCGCTGGTTTCTGTCTCATTTGTGCTCAGCCTGGAGTAGAAGGCACCCCAAGGAGACTTGAGGTTAATCATGACTGTGTCCTCAGCCAACAGCCCAGGCCCCTGGCTTTATCCACTGCAGGCTCTGGGCTGGGAGAGGAATTCTTGGGCTCAGAACAAGTGTTGGGTGAATTTCAGCAAGTCTGAAACCTGCATTTCGACAGAAACGAGAGAAAAGTGAATTCTTGAAAATTGCTGCAGAATTGTTGACGCCCCAAGAGAAGGCGTCCCCTGCGTCCCCTGCGTCTGCAGTGGGCGTCTGCCCGCGTGGCCTCGGGGCCTCATGCTGGCTCTCCTGGATGCACGGTCTGGGTGTTGCGCCTTCCTCTGACCTCATGTGGACCTCCCTCCCAAGCCTGCGCCACACGGGCCCGGCATCCTTGGAGTGTGGGGAACGTGGACTAGAATGCCTTCACGCCACTAGAAAGGGTGTCTAGGGACAAAGTATCCCCAGTGGGTTGTTTCCAGGGCATGAGGCTCTAGCAAATCTTGGTGGACACGCGCTTTCCGGAAGAGTCCAGCTTGCAGCTCCTCTGAGAAAATAATGTATCTGTTTTACCTCAACTCTACCAACACTGGTCTTAAACCTAAAGCATGTTATTGCTGTCTAACAGAAAGGAGATGGTCATTCGTGTTTAAGCCACACTCTGAGGTTGCACAGTGCCCGGTCCGGGAGGTCACCCTGTCTCGTTTATCCTCCCTATTTCTTTTGGCCTAAGTTCAGGTCCACGAGGTCCTGAGGCTTTTCTCCTAAGTCACCAGTTACGCTGCTCCCTTTTGTATTGTTGGGTTATGTTTATAAACGTTTCAAATCAGCAGTTTTCCACTTTGATTCAAATAACCATTCCCGGGCAGGGCCAGTCCCAGGCTCGATGTTCTGGGAAGAGCCTCTGGCCGTTCCAGGCCCAAGTCCCTGCTGGACCCAGTTGGCTCCAGCTACAGAGAGACAGCATGGACGGGGGTGAGGCGAGAACCAGGGCCGGCCACCCCTCTGGAGGAAACGGGGCTTGGAGGAGGCAGGGGGGCTCCAGGGGGCCGGCCTGGTGAGAAGAAACCAGCCAAGGTCCCATAGGCAGGTGCTGTTAGGCCCGCAAGGCAGCGACGTGGTAACAGGCACAGGTCACGTGGAGCGTGTCACGGCACCTGATGAGACAGTGTCCACACTCAGTGGACACCTCCCTTCAGCCCTAGGAGCTTCGAACAACGCAGGAAACCACCAGCTCCAACATGTCCAGAGAGCGCCTCCCGACAGCAAGAGAACACATGCTCTCCTCGAGCGCACGAGAACTTTGTCCAGGAGAGGCCAGATGTTAGACCACAAATCAAGTCTCAGTGTGTTTTAAAAGATAGATACTAAGCCGTGTCACAGTGGCACAAGCCTATAGTCCCAGCACTTTGGGAGGCCGAGGCGGGAGGATCACTTGAGCCCAGGAATTTAAGACCAGCCTGGGCAACATAGGGAGACCCCCATCTCTTAAACAGAATAAAATGTATTATACAAAGTTTCATCTCTGAGCCCACAGCAGAAGGAAATCTGGAAAAGTCACAAATTTGTGGAAATGTAACAACGCACTCTTAGCCGGTGGGTCAAGGAAGATATCACAAAATACCTGGAGACAAATAAAAACAACTTAAAACTTAGGAGATACCATTTTGCTAAGGGAGATATTTACAGTTGCAAACCTTACATTAAAAAAGAAGGCTACTCTGAGCTACGCTGCCTGTGGCATAGCCCTGCTCTGTGTGGAGCAGCTTAAAAATAACACTAGAATAGGCCGGGCACGGTGGCTCACGCCTGTAATCCCAGCACTTTGGGAGGCCGAGGCGGGCGGATCACGAGGTCAGGAGATTGAGACCATCCTGGCTAACACGGTGAAACCCCGTCTCTACTAAAAATACAAATTAGCTGGGCGTGGTGGCAGGCACCTGTAGTCCCAGCTACTCAGAAGACTGAGGCACGAGAATGGCGTGAACCCGGCAGGCGGAGCTTGCAGTGAGCCGAGATCGCACCATTGCACTCCAGCCTGGGCCACGGAGCGAGACTCCGTCTCAAAAAAAAAATAAATAATAAAAATTTTTTAAAAAAATACTAAAATGAGTATAAATGCTTGAGGGGGTGGACACCCCATAGTCCGTGATGTGTGTCTGTCACACTGCACGCCTGTATTAAAACATCTCAGGTAGCCCATAAATATATATACCTCCCATGTACCCACAAAAATTTTAAAAAATAATAAAATAATAATTGAAAGAAAAAAGAGGCTAGGCATGTGGTTCATGCTTATAATCCCAGCACTTTGCAAGGCAGAGATTCAGGATCACCTGAACCCAACCTGGGCAATTTAGCAAGACCCTGTCTTTACAAAAAAAATTGATAATTGGGCACAGTGGTGCACACGTGTAATCCTAGCTACTCGGGAGGCTGAGGCAGGAGGATGGCTTGAGCCCAGGAAGTTGAGGGTACAGTGAGCTGTGATGGTGCCACTGCACTCCAGCCTTGTCAGTAATCAAAAAACTCCTGACAAGGAAAAGTCCTCAGCCTGATGGTTTCACTGGTACATTCTACCAAACATTTAAAGAAGAACTGGCCGGGTTTGGCCGGGCGTGGTGGCTCACGCCTATAATCCCAGCACTTTGGGAGGCCACGGCGGGCGGATCACGAGGTCAGGAGATCGAGACCATCCTGGCTAACACGGTGAAACCCCATCTCTACTAAAAATACAAAAAATTAGCTGGGCATGGTGGCAGACGCCTGTAGTCCCAGCTACTCCGGAGGTGGAGGCAGGAGAATGGCATGAACCCGGGAGGTGGAGCTTGCAGTGAGCCAAGATCATGTCACTGCCCTCCAGCCTGGGCGACAGAGCGAGACTCTGTCAAAAAAAAAAAAAAAAGAAGAACTGGCTGGCTGCAGTGGTTCATGCCTGTAATCCCAGCACTTTGGGAAGCCGAGGTGGGCCTATCATCTTAGGTCAAGAGTTTGAGACCAGCCTGGCTAGGCATGGTGAAACCCTGTCTCTACTAAAAATACAAAAATTAGCGGGGCATCTGTAATCCCAGCTATTCGGGAGGCTGAGGCACGAGAATCACTTGAACCCGGGAGGTGGAGGTTGCGGCGAGGCAAGATTGCACTTTCACGGCAGGTGAAGGAAAGGACAGGTGACAACAGAATGGCCAGGAAGGCCGTGGCTTGGAGTTCATTTTCCCACCCAGCACGTCCTCGCTGCGCAGACCGCAAAACATGCGACGTCCCGAAGCCTGGGGTCTGAGCAATGAAGGACCTGCCCAGCCCATGCTGGGGGAGCCACAGGCTTGGGCGCCCGGGCACAGGGCACATGGAGGTGGTGGGGAGGGCTCCTGCCTCTACTTCTGGGGCACCAAAGGCTCTGGGGCAGGCTGAGTGTCTACACATGGCTTTCCACGGCCCTCAGAGGAGACCCTGCAGGAAACTTTCTCTGTAGCGTCCGTGAGCTCAAATGCTCCTCCACGGGGTGGGGGTGGGGGGCTGCTTATGGCAGGAAGGGCCTAGCACAGAGCCCACAGACACCCCAGAGTTGATCATACCTCCTGGCCTTGGGCTCCCGGGAAAGCCTGAGCCCCACATCCTCCTCCCTGTAGGGACTACAGAGGCTCAGAAGGCCAGATGCAAACAGGAGGGCACACCCCCATCCGGTCGTCTTAGGGACAGTGGCCCCTGCTGGTGCTTCGCCACATGGGACCATCCTGAGAGCTGGAAGGACCGGCCAGCTGTCCCGTGGAAGATGGGAGCTGGGGGTTCTTAGGTCTTTTTGACCCCCTCATTGTCCAGCAAAAACAATATGGCCTTAGGGAGCCCTTGGCTTTCCTCCTGGAGCGGGAGCCTTTCCCCCGCCCCCACCTATGGTTACTTCCCAGGGCTCCAGACTCAGGCCCAGCTCCGAGCACCAGGTGCAAACCTGGCTCAGCCAGGAAGGCCAGCAGCCACCCAAGACCTGTAACCACGTCGGCCGCCTTCACCTGCTCTCCACCAAGCTCAGCCTCATGGCCCAGCTTCAGGGAGCATCAGGGTCTGTCCCCTCCTGAGGGTGGCTCTCCTGCAGGAGGACTTGAGCCCAGGGACAGGGTCCTGGCCAACCCTGACTCCTAGCAGGGATCCTCACAGAGAACAACATCGAGGCCGAAGCTGCTGATTTCCAGGGTCCTCTTCGCCACCATGGACCAGAGCATGTGTGTCCGTGTGCGACTGTGTGTCTACACACATATTCACTTGTGCATGCCTGTGGGGGGTGTGGATACATATGTGTATACACGCATGTCTGTGGGCCTGTCAGCTGCAGCGTGTGCACCCCCATGCTCAGGCCTGCATGCTCACATGTGTTTCATGTGTGCATTTGTGTGGCTGCCTAGTCCATGCATTGCCATGTGTGCTCACGTGTGCATGCCCATGTGTGTGTGTGTGTGCCTGTGTCCCCGTGTGCATGCTGATGTGTGTCTACACCCGTGTGTGCCTGTGTCCCCGTGTGCATTCGCATGTGTGTCTACACCCGTGTGTGCCTGTGTCCCCGTGTGCATGCTGATGTGTGTCTACACCCCTGTGTGCCTGTGTCCCCGTGTGCATGCGCATGTGTGTCTACACCCGTGTGTGCCTGTGTCCCCGTGTGCATGCGCATGTGTGTCTACACCCGTGTGTGCCTGTGTCCCCGTGTGCATGCTGATGTGTGTCTACACCCGTGTGTGCCTGTGTCCCCATGTGAATGCTCATGTGTGTCTACACCCGTGTGTGCCTGTGTGCCCGTGTGAATGCTCATGTGTGTCTACACCCGTGTGTGCCTGTGTGTGTCCCCATGTGCATGCTGATGTGTGTCTACACCTGTGTGTGCCTGTGTGCCCACGTGCATGCTGATGTGTGTCTACACCTGTGTGTGCCTGTGTGTGTCCCCATGTGCATGCTCATGTGTGTCTACACCCGTGTGTGTGTGTCCCCATGTGCATGCTGATGTGTGTCTACACCTGTGTGTGCCTGTGTGTGTCCCCGTGTGCATGCTGATGTGTGTGTCTACACCTGTGTGTGCCTGTGTCCCCGTGTGCGTGCTGATGTGTGTCTACACCCGTGTGTGCCTGTGTCCCCGTGTGAATGCTCATGTGTTTCTATGCCCGTGTGTGCCTGTGTGTGTCCCTGTGTGTATGCCCAAATGCATGTGCTCACATTGGCATGTGCCTCTGCGTGTGTGCACACACACATGATGCCCTGAACAGGTGGCCTCTCCCTCCCAGGGTCCCCTGTGCTCTCTCTCAGTCATGTCTTCCTCCCACCTCTCCAGGGAGCACCGGCCCTGCCTGTGTGGTTCACATGCTACTGGCCTCCATTTAATGGTTTCACTGCACCTGTGTCTCTGAGGGCTCAATCTTTTGTTTTTGAGACAGAGTCTCGCTCTGTCACCCAGGCTGGAGGGCAGTGGCGTGATCTCGGCTCACTGCAAGCTCCGCCTCCCAGGGTCATGCCATTCTCCTGCCTCAGCCTCCCGAGTAGCTTAGACTACAGGCGCCCACCAACAGGCCCAGCTAATTTTTTGTATTTTTAGTAGAGACGGGGTTTCACTGTGTTAGTCAGGATGGTCTCGATCTCCTGACCTCGTGATCCGCCCACCTCGGCCTCCCAAAGTGCTGGGATTACAGGCATGAGCCATCGCGCCCAGCCTTATTTAAAAAAAATTTTTTTAACTTTTTATTTTTTATATTTTTTTGAGACGGAGTTTCACTCTTGTCACTCAGGCTGGAGTGCAATGGTGCGATCTTGGCTCACTGCAACCTCCTCCTCCCAGGTTCAAATCATTCTCTTGACTCAGCTTCCTGAGTAGCTAGGATTACAGGCACGTGCCACCACATCCAGCTAATTTTTGTATTTTTAGTAGAGACGGAGTTTCACCACGCTGGCCAGGCTGGTCTCAAACTCCTCACCTCAGGTGATCCACTGGCCTTGGCCTCCTGAAGTGCCTTTGTTCTCCTTTTTGCCCTTTGAAGCGTGTGTTATTTGTGACCTACAGGGAGTAGGTTTTTACACCCCCTCCCCTTTTAAAATCCTTAATAAAAACCTGCTGGTTTTGCAGCCAGGTAGGCATCAGGGTCCTACAGATATGTGATGTCACCCCGGGAGGCCCAGCTGTAAAAGTCCTCTCTTTGTACTCTTTCTCTTTATTTCTCAGCCAGCCAATACTTATGGAAAATAGAAAGAACCTACATTGAAATATTGAGGGCTGGTTCCCCCGGTATCTGGCGCGCCAACGTGGTTTTTATTTTTCCTAAGTGCATGTGGGAACCCGATTCCCTTTGGTAGTTGCGTAGAAACGTTCATTGGTCCGATTCACAGAAACGCTTGTTCAACTCAAAAAAAAAAAAAAAAAAAAAAAAAAAAAAAACTGACTCATATGGTTTAGTAATAGACTGGGCACCAAAGGTCTATTTAAAAAACAATTGCTCCTCTGGCAGAAGGGAATGCCTGGAGGCTACTTGTTTTATTTCTTATTGGAAGAATGAGGATCATCATTTTACTTTGTATAGGAGGTTCAGCTCTTTCTTTCCCTTAAAATGGGAAGATAAGGACATTATCCCCCGAGGCCTCGTATGATACTCCCCATTCTGAGCCCAGAACACCCAGAACTTTGGAAATTGGCTATTGCCACGTCCAGACTGCGAGTATGGGAAGGGGAAACTTTTCTGTCTGTTGTCCCTGCTACCGCCCCTCGCGTCCGTGCTTCTGAACCCCATGATAAATCCCCTTTGAACCCTTTTCCTCTTTTTGATGCCAGTCCTCTTTTATGGGACTCCAATTGGCATTACGATAATTTTTCTCAACCCAGGTATGCCACTCTACCTCTTCAGCATCCCCGGGCACCTCAAATTGCTTTTTTTTTTTTGAGACGGAGTCTCGCTCTGTCACCCAGGCTGGAGTGCAGTGGTGTGATCTCGGCTCACTGCAAGCTCCGTCTCCTGGGTTCACACCATTCTCCTGCCTCAGCCTCCCAAGTAGCTGGGACTACAGGCGCGCGCCACCACGCCTGGCTAATTTTTTGTACATTTAGTAGAGACGGGGTTTCACCGTGTTAGTCAGGATGGTCTCGATCTCCTGACCTCGTGATCCACCCGCCTTGGCCTCCCAAAGTGCTGGGATTACAGGCATAAGCCACCGCACCCGGCCCTTCAAATTGCTTTTTTACAGCAGAGAACATCGGGCGTGGCCACCACTGCTCCTCTCCCTCAGTATCAGTGTAGATTCAGACATTCTGCTTTGTTCACCTCCAACGTGACTATTCCTATACAGAGTTGTGTTAAGCCTCCTTACATGCTGTTAGTGGGAAATATCAAAATTTGGATGAACAATCAAGCTATCCGATGTATTAATTGTCATTTATATACTTGTGTTAACTCCCGTTTTGACTCCAGGAAAAGTGTAACATTGGTGCGAGCTCAAGAAGGAATCTGGACACTGGTAACTTTACCCAGACCTTGGGAATCTTCCAACGCTGGGCAAGAGGGCAGAGGGCTAGGGGCCAGGATCGGGCCCTCCAGGCAGTGGTTGGGAGGGCACAGGGCACAGGGTGGGGGTAGGGGATGCCGAGGGTGCTTCTCACCAGCCAGCAGGACTCACAGGGAGCAGGGCTTGAGCCACGGATAACAGGACCAGTGAGGCCTGGTCCACTCTCCTGGGGGCACGTGCAGGCCACTGGAGGGGTCTAAGCAGATGGGCCTTCCAGGAAGGACAGGTTGAGGGGTGTCCTTCCCTTGGCTGCTGGCAGGCAGAAAGCAGGCTCCAAGGGTAGGGGCAGAAAGCAGAGTTTACAGGGCGGCCAAGGGGGGGTTGGACTGGCCGCAGTGCCAGGTCTGATGTGGACAATGCACTTGGCTGTCCTCGAGAACAAACCAGGACCTTGCCTCCTGCTGTGCCTGGCCACCCTTGCCTCCGGCCTGTTCACCTCTCTGGGCCCAAAGCCCCAGATGATCCAAAGGCCCTACAGTCACCAGTTCCATACTCCTGGCTACAGAAGGGTAGCAGTTCTAGACTTCCTACCGTGTCCCACAGAACAAAGTAGCTTTTACATGGAGGCCCAGTGTGTGTGGGTGCACACACACACATCTATCTGTAACTGATCCCAAAGCCTCAGGAAGCAATGCTGGTCTTTGCTGGACCACCATGTACTTCCATGACTCCAATCCCTTCCTATCCCATTCAACTTCTAAAAGGTGCCCCTGGCCGGAGGCTGGCTGTCCGAGGTGACCTGGGGTTCAAGTCCCTTTCAGATGAATGTAGGGTACAGCCCTATGGGGCTTAGCGGGTCTTCTCCCTGTGTGCGGAGACAAGAGATTGTGAGAAATAAAGACACAAGACAAAGAGATAAAGAGAGAACTGCTGGGCCCGGGGGACCACTACCATCAAGACTCGGAGACCAGTAGTGGCCCCGAACGGCTGGGCGCACTGATATTTATTGCATACAAGACAAGGAGGGTGAATCTTCCAAGTGATTGACAAGGTGAAGCAAGTCACGTGATCATAGGACAGGGGGCCCTTCTCTTTTAGGTAGCTGAAACAGACAGAGAAGACAGCATACACAGCGCTTTCTTGTATATACTTATAAGAAAGATCAAAGACTTTAAGACTTTCACTATTTCTTCTACCGCTCTCTACTACGAACTTTAAAGAGGAACCAGGAGTACGGGAGGAGCATGGAAGTGGACAAGGAGCGTGAACATTGAAGCATCACAGGGAGGGGTTTAGGCCTCCGAATGACTGCGGGCAGGCCTGGATAACATCCAGCCTCCCACAAGAAGTTGGTAGAGCAGAGTGTTCCCTGACTCTTCCAAGGAAAGGAGACTCCCCTTCGTGGTCTGCTAAGTAACGGGTGCCTTCCCAGACAACGGCATTACCGCTTGACCAAGGAGCCCTCAAGCGGCCCTTAGGCGGGCGTGACAGAGGGCTCACCTCTTGCCTTCTAGGTCACTTCTCACAATGTCCCTAGGTTATATTAGTAATGCAACAAAGAGTAATATTAAAAGCTAATGATTAATAATGTTTATACTAATGATTGATAATTAACCATGATCATTTTTATATCTAATTTGTATTATGACTATTTTTATTTTAACTATTTTCTTTTTTTTTTTTTTTTTGAGATGGAGTCTTGCTCTGTCGCCCAGGCTGGGGTGCAGTGGCGCGATCTCGGCTCACTGCAAGCTCCGCCTCCTGGGTTCGCGCCATTCTCCTGCCTCAGCCTCCCGAGTAGCTGGGACTACAGGCACCCGCCACCGCGCCCGGCTAATTTTTTGTATTTTTAGTGGAGATGGGGTTTCACCATGTTAGCCAGGATGGTCTTGATCTCCTGACTTCGTGATCCTCCCACCTCGGCCTCCCAAAGTGCTGGGATTACAGGTGTGAGCCACCGCGCCCGGCCTATTTTCTTTATTATACTGAAACAGTTTGTGTCTTCAGTCTCTTGACTTGGCACCTAGGTAATCCTTCGCCCACAGATGAAAGTGGAGCTCTGCTGACACTGATGTCTTCTCCAGATTGTTGTCCAAATTCTTTCCCTTGGCTTTAAAGTGAGCCGGCGGTGTCCTGCTCCCAAGCCTGTGAGATGATGGGCACAGGCGACACTTTTTAGGACATGCCGATGTTTTCAGAAACAAAACAAGAAATGTTAGCCCTGAAATTCTCCATTTCACGTGTTCTTCCTGATATTAACCACACATTCTTTCTGATATTAACTACCACATCGTCTTTTTGCAATAATCTTGGCAGGGACAAATATGCTAGCCAGGGTCCACTAAATCGATTTCAAGCACGGAGGATGGGTCACACCAGGCACTTCAAAAGACCCGTCCCTGAGGCAGCGGAGACCCCGCCCCGCCCCGTCGCGCCCACTCCTTTCGGCCAATCACTGCAGCGGGGAGCAGCTATTTGAATGTCCCCGCCGCCTATCTGAAGGCCGCCCTGCTATTGGCCCGGCCGCGCCCCGCCCACCGTGGCCAGAGCTTCAAGTTCCGCAGCCCCAGCGCGGAGGGCGGAGACTGTGCCGACATGGAGCTGGGCTTCGCTGGCCGCCGGGTGCTGGTCACCGGGGCAGGCAAAGGTGGGCGGCGGGGAAAGGTGGGCAAAGGCCGGCGGCGGGCAGAGGCGGGCAGGGGACGCCCTCACTGAGCCCGCTCCCGGCAGGTATCGGGCGCGGCACGGTCCAGGCGCTGCACGCGGCGGGCGCGCGGGTGGTGGCTGTGAGCCGGACGCAGGGGGATCTTGACAGCCTCGTCCGCGAGGTAGGCCCCGCCGGGTCCCAGCGCTGCGAGGCGGCGAGCCAGGAGGGGGCGCCAGCGAGCGGGGGCGGTACCTCTGTGCGCGACTCCGCCTCCCCTCGCGGGCGCTGCGCTTCTCACTGCGGCCTGGGCGCCCTGGCACCGTCTCTCGGGGCTGGTGGCCTGCGTGGGCGGCCGGGTGGCCGGCAGAGCCGCCAGGGCCCCCGGGCTCAGCAAGAGGCCTAAATGGCTGCGAAGCAGGCCCCGGGCAGGAGTCGCTCGGGCGCAGGGAGGAAGTGAACCGGCCGGAGGGAGCGCCCGGCTGCTGGCCCCACAGTCCTGACACCTCCGGAACTCCTAATCCTTTACTTGTCCGGCTGAAAGGTCACCAGCCCCAGTCCCCAGCTGTGCCGCTTGCTGGGCACAGAGCCTCTGGTTACTGCCCCCTGATACACACAGTGCCCGGGGATAGAACCCGTGTGCGTGGACCTGGGTGACTGGGAGGCCACCGAGCGGGCGCTGGGCAGCGTGGGCCCCGTGGACCTGCTGGTGAACAACGCCGCTGTCGCCCTGCTGCAGCCCTTCCTGGAGGTCACCAAGGAGGCCTTTGACAGGTGAGCCTGTGAGCGCGGAGGAACCTCAGGGAGGGGCTGTCCTGGAGGAGGCAGCAGCCCTAATCTCTGACCAGGGTCTGTGCCTCGGCCTCTAGATCCGTTGAGGTGAACCTGCGTGCGGCCATCCAGGTGTCACAGGTGAGCTGCCCTGTGGGCTGGACGGGAATTCTGGTGAGTGATGCCAGCTCTGCTTCACCGTCTCGCTGCAATTCCAGATTGTAGCCAGGGGCTTAATAGCCCGGGGAGTCCCAGGGGCCATCGTGAATGTCTCCAGCCAGGGCTCCAAGCGGGCAGTAACTAACCATAGCGTCTACTGTGAGTGCCCCAGCTGTGTCCTCAGCCCCACCCCAGCCCCAGCCTCACCCTCATCACCCACCCCAGCCCCAGCCTCACCCTCATCACCCACCCCAGCCCCAGCCTCACCCTCATCACCCACCCCAGCCCCAGCCTCACCCTCATCACCCACCCCAGCCCCAGCCTCACCCTCATCACCCACCCCAGCCCCAGCCTCACCCTCATCACCCACCCCAGCCCCAGCCAGCTTGGGTTCCTCTTCATAGGCTCCACCAAGGGTGCCCTGGACATGCTAACCAAGGTGATGGCCCTAGAGCTCGGGCCCCACAAGGTGAGCAGGGCTGGGGTACCTCCCCCAACCTAGGCCACCCCACTTGCCCTGCTGACCCCAGCTGTCCCGGTATAGATCCGAGTGAATGCAGTAAACCCCACAGTGGTGATGACGCCCATGGGCCAGGCGGCCTGGAGTGACCCCCACAAAGCCAAGACTATGCTGGACCGAATCCCACTTGGCAAGTTTGCTGGTGAGTCAGGTGGGAGCCCAGCCAGCGTGGTGCCAGTAGTCCCTGTGCTTGCCCTGGGCAGAGGTGGGAGGGAGAGATAGGCGGCAGCCTCCTTACTCTCTGCCCTGACCCCGCCCTGCCCACAGAGGTAGAGCACGTGGTGGACGCCATCCTCTTTCTGCTGAGTGACCGAAGCGGCATGACCACGGGTTCCACTATGCCGGTGGAAGGGGGCTTCTGGGCCTGCTGAGCTCCCTCCACACACCTCAAACCCCATGCCGTGCCTATCCTACCCCCAATCCCTCCAATAAACCTGATTCTGCTGCCCAGGCTATGTGCTATTCCTAGGCTGCCAGCAGGTAGCTGGGGGCTTGGGGCCAGGTGTGGAATGCGGGCAGAGACTCATGACATTCACATTCCAATCCAAGGGGGAGCCTGGCTCCCACTCCTGAGGTTTTCAGGCCTGGCCAGTTCTGTCAGGGAGGTGGGAGGTGGTGAAAGGTCAGCTCCCAAAGAGGGTGGTGAATTTCAGCAAGGTTGGCCTTTGGGCCTGTCCGGAACCTCTGGGGTGAGATGGTGTGTGCGTGTAAGTGTTGATCACCTGCTCTGTGAGTGTACGGTTGGCTCCTTTTCCTTCAAGCTAATGAGTAAGACAAAAGGGAAACAAGGAGGACATCAAGCTTCTCCACTTCGTCGGTGATCTAAGCCACTTTGTTGAATCAGATATGGTTTTCGGAAACTAGAAGAGTGTTTCCTCAACTTGTGCTATTCACAACGTAATGAGCACAGACACAGCACCCTGAAGTCTAATCTGCATTTTATCATCTTAAGTCTAGACAAGTAACCGTAAGTCAAGCCTTCTCCCACCACAGCTGATTTCGAGCTATCAGTTAGATGTCATTGAACGTGGAGCTGGAGGAGATGCCCTCGGCACCCCGTTATGTGGTGTTTGTGTCCATAGGTCCCACAGATGTACATAACCCAGGGGCAGAGAAAACAGTCGTGTATGCAGAAATAACTAGGAAATGACGTTTGCTGATTTTGCTTTTAATAACACAAATTGGAAACTTCTATAATTTAATTAATGATGGTTAACAACTGGCTAGCAAAATTCTTGAGAATTCAGCAGTCGGCTTTCCTGAGCCAGTAGGAGCTGCCCCCACACAGCCCAAGGCGGAATCAGACGGTGGTCCTCATGGCACCCTCCAGTCCCGAGTGACTCCAATCCCGAGACCATAGCTCGGGGCCCACCGTTTCTGGCTTCAGTGTCAGTGGACTGTGCTGGGTCGCTGCTCTCTTCGCTCTCCACACCACACCCCGACCCCTGTGCCCTCCTCCATTCTGCCCCTCTGCCTGGATTGCCCTTACTCCCAGTGCCAGCCGGAGGAGCTGAGGGATGGGGGGAGGCTGCCTCGGCTCCCATGAGGCTCAGAGGCCTGACCTGCTTCAGCCTCTTTTCAGACCACCCCGGTCAGCACAACAGGAGCTGCCTGAGAACCAGCCCGCCCCTCCCCGACATGTGCCGCCCCAGAGGCACAAATCAGCCTGAGGGAGGCCTTGTACACAGCCAAGCAATCATCCCTAGGGCTCAATGCACTAGCTATTGCTTTGATCTGGGTGGGCTCCTCTGGGGGCTGAGCAGCTCAGCAGGCCACTCTTCCCCTGGGGTAGGGAGGAAGCTTAGTGCTGCCTTTGGGAACTCAGCTCTGAGGTGTGGCTGGGGTGAGGTGCAGCTGGGGCAAAGTGCGGCTGGGGTGAGGTGCAGCTGGGGCAAAGTGCGGCTGGGATGTGATGGACCCTCTGCACCATCACGTGGGGGAATTAGGAACAAACTGCCCCAGGGCAGAAGAGCAGGTAGTGAGACGCAAGAGGTGTAGGTGGAGAATGTTTATTGTATAAAATAAGAAGGGGCTGCCCCACCTCGGGGCACAATGAACAGAACTCCCCCCCACCCTCCCCCTCCAGGGAAGCCCATCCTGGGGCTTCCCTGCACCTGCCCCTGCAGCCCTGAGGGAGACCCTGCTCCCTCCCGGCCTCCGGCGGGGGCCAGGGAAGGCTGGAGCCACACCCCAGAATGAGGCGGCAGAGAGGACAGGATCCTGCCACCCAGCCTCATCCCCATGCTTTCCCCCCGTCCACCCCCGCCGCTCCCCACAGCCGACTCCGGGACACCACACGTCTCAACACAACAGCGGACACGCCCAGGGCTGCTCCCCGCCAGCCCTCAGGCTCCGGTGGGCCAGGGCTCTAGAAGACAGTGCACTTCTTCCCCGGCTTCTTCACGGGGGGCGGGCAGAGCACCGCGCGGATTGCCTCGTCAAACACTGTCTTCAGGCCCCGCTGGGTCAGGGCTGAGCACTCCAGGTATTTCACAGAGCCTAGCGGCAGCAAGGAGGGAACACGGTGAGGGTGGGGTACGGGGAGGCCCTTCCCGCGCCTGCCCGCCCCTCCCCTGCAGGCTGCCAGCGCCTACCCACCGATCTCCCGGGCCATGGCCAGGCCCTGTGGGTAGGTGATGGGCGCCAGCTTCTTGTCCCGCAGCCGCTCAATGGTGTCCTTGTCGTCGCGGAGGTCCAGCTTGGTGCCCACCAGGAGGATGGGCGTCTGGGGGCAGTGGTGCCGCACCTCCGGGTACCACTGCAGGGACAGATGCTCTGACCCCTAGGCCCACAGTCTGCTACCCCAGCCCCACCTGAGCAAGTCACGGCCCTCAGGGACTTTCACTACTGCTCCAGAGCTACACTTGGCTCTTCTTCCTTCAAGGGGTGACCAGGCGCGGATTTGGTGGGGAGATACCAGGAACAAACACGCAGCCAGGGAACCTGGAGACCTCCCAGGGCCTCCCAGTCAAGGCCCATCCCCAGCAGCCAGAGAACCCCTCTGTTCTGAGAGCTGCGGCCACCACCACGGCCCCCCATCAGCCCCCACGGTCATCTTCAGACCCCACTCCATGTGCCTACCCCAGGCAGAACCGTATCTCAATTGCCTCTAAAGGACAACTTGTCGGGGCGGGTACTGGGGCAAGCCCTCTCCCCACAGGAGCTCCCAGCCTTGCCCTACCTTGGCACGAACGTTCTCGAAGGAGGCGGGGCTCACCAGGGAGAAGCAGATCAGAAAGACATCCTTGGGAAAAAGGGGGGACCTGGTGGAGTGGTCAGGGGCTCCCCAGGGCCCTGCTCCCTCCCTCGTCCAGACCTCAGGGACCCACCCAGCTCCCAGGGCTGGCCCCACTGTCACCTACAGTCTGGGGATAGGAGAGTGGCCGCAGCCGATCGTAGTCCTCCTGACCCGCCGTGTCCCACAGCCCCAGGTTGACCGGTTTCCCGTCCACCATCACGTTGGCAGAATAGTTGTCAAAACTGCAAAGCAGTGAGGGCAGCGTCAGGGCTTGGGAGGGGTCCCAGAAACCCCCAGCCCTGCTGGCCTGCGTCTTGGGGTTCACGAGTCTGCGCGGAACTAGAACTCTGGCCAGCACCTTGGCTCCAGCCGGGAAGCCCAGAGACAGGGCCACCTGAGCCGACGTGGAAGCCCAGGGGAGACCCTGCCCGTGTCCCCCCATGCCACACTCACACGGAGGGCCTGTGCGCTCCCGGAAAGCCCCCACACTCACACGGTGGGGATGTACTCTCCGGGGAAGGCGTTGGTCGTGTAGCTGATCAGCAAGCATGTCTTCCCCACGGCGCTGCGGACAGGGCAAGCCACGTGGCTCCCGGGCCCGGCCTCGGACCCTCTGCCCAACAAGGGCAGCCCCCTCTCCCAGAGCCAGGGCGAGTTAGGGCCGTCTGGGGTCGAGAGGGGGACCCAGCCCACCAGATCCGCGGCGACCTAGGGCTGGAGGACGACCAGGGCAGGCCGGGCTCCGGGGGCTGGGGTGGTGAATAAGGGCGCAGGGCGCCCAACACTGGGGCCCCAGGCAGAGGCCCCGACTCCGAGGCTGGCGGCAGGAGAGGGTGGGGCCGGCTGAGGGTTCAACCCAGGTGAGAGGCCTGGCCCCACCCACTGGGAGGACAGGGCGGCGGCCCCGCCTAGCCGGCAGCCAGCCCAGGCGGGAGCCGGGCAGCATCAGGTGGGCCCGAGCTGGAGGCCCGCGGACCCCGCCCCGCCCCACCCCGCCCTCCTCGGCCCCGGGACGCACGCGGCTCGGGCGGGGTACGGCGGGGCCGCCTCGCGAGGACCCGGGCGCCACCCCCGCCCCGCCCCGCCCCGGCTGCGCCCCGAGCCCCCGAGCCCCCCTCCCGCCCAGCCCAGCCGAGCGGCCTCCGGGCCGCGCACTCACCCGTCGCCGACCACCACGCACTTGATGGCCTGCATGGGCGCGGGCCGGGCGGCGGCGGGCGCGGCCGCGAGCCGAGCTGCGGAGAAATGCCCGGCGCCGCAGCGGCCGCGGACCCGAGCGCCGAGCGAGCGGCCGGAGACAGCCGAGCGCCGCCGAGCGCCAGGCGCGGAGACAGCCGAGCGCGGCTGGCGGGGGGCGGGGGCGGGAGGGGGGTGCCCGGCCGCGCGGCTGGCGGGGCGGGGCCGCCCGAACCCGGGCAGAGCTGCGCAAGCTGCGGCGCCCCCGCCTCCAGCGCGTCCCCGGCCTGGGGGTCTCCTGCGGGTCCCTCGGCGCGCAGCGCAGGCCGGAGAGAGCCCAGCGATCTGGACCCGGCGCGGAGGGCTCCGCGCGCTGCGCTTTCTCGGGGACCCGCCCCCTGCCGCCGGGAGCCAGCTTGGGAACTCCGGGGTCTGCAGCCGCCCGAACCCCCAGACGGACAGCCCCCGCGGCCCTCCCGTCCCTCCAGGCAGCGGCGAGGAGGGGTGAACAGCCGCACCCCGGCAGGCCCTCCTTGCAGGGCTGGGGACAGAGGGCCGCGCGTTTAGAGAGAGGCACGGATGGTCGCGCGTTTGGAGAGAGAGGAGGGGCCAGAATGTATCACAAAGTGCAAGCGCGCTGTATTTCCAAACCCCGCCGCGCGCAGGCGGCCGCAGCGTTCACGGTGACATCGCAAAAGGCGAGGGGGAGACGCGCCCTCGGAACCCCTTCCCGGTGCGCTCCCACGTGGCGTCGACCGGGAAGAAGGGGCGGGTAGGGAGCCCTTCCCAGGCGCCTCCCACGGGGTTGCCCGGCGGCCCCGGCACCACCTCCAGTCGCCGCAACCCCCGCGTGGAACAGACGACCCGGGTCTCAAAGAGGCGACGCGGGCGGGACGCAGCCCCTGGTCCATCTCGGGCGCCGCCTGATGCGCTCCTACTGCGCCCGGGTCCTCCCGGCCTGTCTCACTTTGGGGGGCTCAGGGTCCTCACGGGGGACCCCTGCACGTAAGCTAGGACGGCGTTCTGCAGGAAGCTCGCCCTCTGGGCCTCCTCGTCCCGGATGCGGGCGATCTCCGCCTCCCGGAGTCGCAGCTTCTCCCGGAGAGACGCGTTCTCGCTCTCCCTGTCCAGCAGCGCCTCTCGGTGGTCGCTCGCCATCACTGCAGGGCCAGGAACGCAGTGAGCGGACGCAGCCCCAGCGCACTGTAGCACGGCCTCGGCACAGGAGACCTGGCCAGCCCCGCTCCCTGGCTAGCCTCACGTCCCACCAGTGGGCGGCGGGAGGACAAGGGTCTGGCTCACCTTTCAGCTGGCGCTCCAGGGCCGCCGCCTTCTCCCTCAGCGCCTCCTGAGCCGCCAGCTCCGCCTGCAGCCGGCCGTTCTGCTCCTGCAGCTCCACGCGCACCCTGCTCACCTCGGCCACCCTTTCCTGGTCCTTGAGGCTCAGCTCCTGCCAGGCACGAAGGTTGGGGAGTGAGGCGAGGGGTGGGGGCTAGCACGCCCGGGGCCCCCCACCGGAGCCCCGGCTACCTGCTGCAGCTCTTCCAGGCGCCGCCGCAGGCCCTCGACTTGTAGGCCCAGCTGGCTGGCCCGGGTCTGGGAGTCGGCCACCACCTGCTTCTGCTGTAGGCAAGCGCCCTGCGCCTCGTCCCGTGCCTGCGCCAGCAGTCTTAGCTTGTCCTCCAGATGAGCCAGGCGCTGTTGCTGTGAGCACAGGAACCGCCACGGAGCATGAGGGGCCCAGCCTGAACTCACCTGAGGGAATGTCTGCATGGGCAGGACCCCACCTCTCTGCAGGACTGGCTGCTCTAGTTACTATGACTCTGAACTCGCTCCCCTGGCAGCCACCTCCTCCAGATGCCCTCTGGGCTCTCCTCCTCCCTCTTTGGTCACACCACCCCTCCCGTCCATTCATGCGTGTAGTCACAGGCTGCAGAGATGGGCCAAACCTCTCCGCCATCTCAGGCCTTGATCCAAGGCTGAAGGTGACCCGACAGTGTCCAGGGTGTGCTGATCTGACTTCAACACCACACTCCCGCCTCCCCACTCAGACGGCAGCTCTGGAGTCTGCACGTGGGCCGCAATGCCCGGCAGCCTGGCTCCCCCAGAGGGTGGCGGACATGTGTGGCTCACCTCCTCCAGGCGGGCCTGGCTCTTGGCCTTGATCAGCTCCTCCTCAGCCTGGCCACGCTCACTGAGTGCTGCTGCTTTCACTCGGCTCAGCTCCTGCACAGACGGCCACCTGCCAGCCCATTCTCCTGTCCCTGGCCCAGGGCCCTTCTCTCTCTGGCCCATCCAGCCAACCCCAGCCAGGGGGGCTCGTCTCTGCCAGCCTCCTGAGGGCCACGCAGCTGCTCTGCCACCTAGGTCGCTGGGCAAGGTTCCTAAGGCCAAGGAAGCCCGAATGCCACCTAAGTCCCTCTAGCTTCTTGGGCACACTGGTGGGTGGGTCCCCAAGGCGGGGCCTGTGAGGCTCTGAGAACAGGAAGAGGTCTCTGGTCCTGAGGCGGTGAACACCAGGGGCCCCTGCCTTGTTCAGCCCAGGGCTAAGGCAGAGCTTGGCCCTGCCTGGTGGGCACTCACCTCCTCCAGGGACAGCCGCGCGGCCTCCAGCCTCTGCACCCGCTCCTGCATGGCCTTCTCACTCTCCTCCAGGTGACGGGTCATATGCTCCACCTGCTCAGGGGCAGGGATTGTGGGGCCGGACTGGAGAGCGGGGCCTCCCTACCTTCCCCTCATCGACTCCCCACCCTGGAAGGCAGGTGTCTCTTGGGAACCTTGTTCATCCTGAGAAAGCACTGCCTCAGATGGCCTAGCAGGAAACTACCCCAGCATGCACACCCTGAATGAGTGGGGCTTAGTGTCTCTTTAACGGCAGCCTGTACTACGGCTCAGACATTGCCAGCGTCCCCCCGACCCACCCCCAATAGGAGGTTCTGGGTCTGACATCTGCTCAGGCTGGCAAAATACGGCCACCCAGTGACCCAAGATTGGCAAGGGAAGCTCCCACCAGGTGTGTGCTTTGGGGACACCTGCGTGACACCAAGGCCAGATACTGAGATGTGTTAGAGGCCAACGAAGAGGGCACCTCCTTGATGCGCAGGCTTTCTGAGTCCTCCAGGCTTTGTCTGCATCTTCTCTTCTCCATGTCCAGGCGCTCTGGAAGCCCAGGGCGGGCAGAGCATGCGTGAGTATCCTCTGGGGGCCCCCGTCCCCCGGTGCCCATCCCCAGGCCCCTCCACAGCAGGCCTGCCCATGCTCACCCTCGGCCTGGATGGCCCGCATCTTCAGCTCAGCTGACATGCTGGTCAGCTCCTGCCTGGTCTGGAACAGCTGCTCCTGCTGACACCTGAACTTCCGCTCCAACTCGTCTACCTGAAAGCCGGCACCAGGGAGGGAAGCTGCAGCCCAGCCCTACCGCGCCCACCCTGGGCTCCCTGGCACCACCACAGCTACCTGGTTTTGCAGAAGCAGGTTCTTTTCATTGGCAGCAGACAAGTCTCTGAGGAGCTTAGACTCCCGCTCTGCAGCTTCCTGGGAGGAGAACGGGGTATGGGCAGTGAGGGTCACGAAGCCACCACGCACCCCTTGGCCCATCCCTCTCAAGCCCTGCCCACCCACCTGCTGCTCCAGCTTGAGCTCCTTGGCCTGCCTCTGTGACAGGCTCAGCTGCTCCTGTTCCGCTGTGGCCAGGAGCTCCCCCAGGTCCTGGGCCTTCTGCTCCGACAGAGCCAGGGCGGCCTCTGTCATCTGCAGCCTGCAGAAAGGAAGGGCACCACCCCCGCCCCGGCTGGAGTTTCACATGCCTTACAAAGGCCTCGCTGCTCTCACTGTTGCTGGGCACCTAGTCAACCCCAGCCAGCACCCGCCTCCTCCAGGAAGGCTTCTGGGTTACTGCCCCAGCCTCACCATTTCCCACCTCTGCTTTGCAAACAGGACTTGCACACAGGCTCACACCACCCTCCTCTGCCCTGTGGTCACGTCTCTGAAGTATCCTGAGGCCACCCCCCACTTACTTGGCCTTGAGAGCGTTGATGATGGAGTGCCTCTCATTCAGGGCTTCCTGAAGCTGCCCTACATGGGCTGCTGACGCCCTGTGGGCAGAGAGGAGGGTGCAGAGAGTAACCCAAACCCCAGAGCGCTCCCATACCCCTCTGGCCTTGGTAGCTGCTGCTGTTTCTTAAGCATCTATGGTCGTCTGGGCACTGAGCCTCCAGCCACCTCCTCGTGGCCTCACTCGTGGGCTCAGGTTGGTCCCATCTGAGTCTGAGCCAGGACCTGATCCCTGGAGCCTCACCCTGCCCCTGCTCTGGGCCCGCTCACCTGCTGCTCTTGGCCATCTCTTCTCGCTGCTTATCAATAGTCTCCATCAAGTCCAGGAACTGGGGACAGAGACAGCCGCAGCCCTGTCAGGGCACCTGCAGCCTGTCCACCTGACCTTCTCAGGGGGAAGGAGAGCTGGCGCCCACCAACGCAGCAAGGCAGCGAAGGGTTCCACCCACAGTGCCCTGTCTCCTTCACAGGAAGGGTGGCCCCTGCAGAGCGAGGCCTCGGGGCTCAGACGCCAGCTCCCCAAGGAAGTCCACCTGCAGGAGATCAGACCAGGAGGCCGCCCCTCCTTCCTGGTACCAGCCACTCAGAGGCTCCAGGGCCCCGAGGAAGGGAAGGTGGGCAGACCACGGGGCTGAGGAAGGAAGGACATGGCCAGGCCCTCCAGCCATAAGCAGCTCCAAGATCAGTGAAGGCGCCATCCTCACCTGCTTGGACTTCTCCTCCCGGAGGTGCTGGACCTCCTTACTGAGGACGTGAGTGCGGGCTTGGTTCTCCTGGAAGGTGGTGAGCCGGTCCTGGCTGTGGCCCATGGCTTGCTCTGCAGAAGGAGCTGTGTCAGCTGGGCATGGGGGCTCATGCCTGGAATCCCAGCACTTTGGGAGGTCGAGGTGGGTGGATCACCTGAGGTCAGGGGTTCCAGACCAGCCTGGCCAACATGGTGAAACACCATCTCTACTAAAAATACAAAAAATTAGCTGGGCATGGTAGCGCACACCTGTAATCCCAGTTACTTGGGAGGCTGAGACAGGAAAATCGCTTGAACCTGGGAGGTGGAGGTTGCAGTGAGCC
Source organism: Pongo pygmaeus (assembly GCF_028885625.2). NCBI lineage: Eukaryota > Metazoa > Chordata > Mammalia > Primates > Hominidae > Pongo > Pongo pygmaeus. The sequence goes on along the minus strand of NC_072392.2, from coordinate 100,290,521 downwards.
GAGATTGCGCCACTGCACTCCAGCCTGGGTGACTGAGTGAAACTGAGTCTCACACACACACACACACACACACACACACACACACAAAGGAGCCGTGTCACCCCAGGGCTGCTTAGCCTCAGGAGTAGCTGGTGGCCACCAGCCCTGCACCCAGCGGCTGGCTGCTTGGGAATCTATGCTGTGTGGGGCAACGTCTCACCCGGCAAGTCAGGGGTGCCCCCTCAGTGCATGAGGGGTGGAAGTGCTTCCTGGGGTTCGGGCTGTGAGCAGGAGCCGCCTGGTGTTGGGGAGTGCGTGCACACGTGGGGCAGAGGTGCAAAAGGCGAGGGCCCTCCTGGGGCATCTGGCCACCATCCCAAAGGTCAAGGGGCACTGCACAATGCTGAGGCAAATGCTGTGCCCAGCTCATGTTCTGGAAAGATCTGGGTGGCATGTGGCGAGGAGGCAGAGGTCAGGAGCGACGACAACAACCAGGGCAGTGCCGAGGCAAAGCCAGGGACGGTGTAGCTGGAGCCAGAGGCCAGGCAGAGCCAGCAAGAGGGGTGAGCCCTCAGCACAGGGGCTGGAAGAGGCTGCCGCTGTGCGCGGATTAGGGAGTACGGGGGGCCTGGCAAAGTCCCCAGCTGGGTCTGGGGCACTGGGGCCTAAGGCTGAGACATCAGCTGGAAGGATTCGGGGTCGCTGGTGGGAGGGAATGTGGAGGCCAGCACAGGCCAGGGGGCCCCACCTCACCTGACTCACATGCAGGGCCACAAACTCAGGGTGACCAGGGAGCTTTCCTGGCCAAGGCCTGGGCCACCTGAAGCATCAGCAAAGCCACTAAGGCCAGGGCTGTGAGCCACGCGGCCTCAGCTTCCCCAGCGGTGAAACGGGCACCCCTCTACTGCACAGGTCCTAAGAACTCAGCAAGTACACAGGGCGCCTCGGACAGTGCCCATGTGTGGTGAACGCCATTCAAGTGCCAAACAGGTGCCCCACGACCCCTCTGCTCCTTCCTGCTTCCCCTGGGCTCTCAAGCTGCTCTCCTCATCAGTTCCCGTCCTGAGCCCAGCACCCCGCCCTCAGTGGACAGGCCTCTGTCAAAGGCTCACGCATCGCTTCACACAGCCCTGCACCGTACCCACGGCTCTGAGGACGTCTCCAGGGATGTTGTTCCCAGCCAGGTCCAGTCTCCACAGGGTTCTGTTGCTGGGGAGACAGTTCATGAGGGCCCGGCCCCCCAGGAGGCCAACATTATTCCAGCGCAGGTCTGGAAGGAAACCTGTAGTCACCAGACAGAATGCACCTGGCAGAGGGGGAGCTGGTCTGGCCGGGGTGCTTCCCTAGGGGGCACTGCCTTGTGGTCATCAACAGAGCAGGAATGCAGGCCAGACCCCTAGCCCCTCACTTCCCAGAGCAGAGGCAGCCTCAGAGGGATGAGGGAGCCCGAGGCGCCTGGGAGGCCTCACCCAGCTGCTGGAGGGTGGTGTTGCCCTTCAGGGCTAGGGCCAGCTCCTCGGCGCCCTTGTGACTGATCTGGTTGTTGCGGAGGTCCAGCTGCTGCAGGGCGCCGTTGGCCGCCAGGCCCCCGCAGAAGGTGGCGAAGGCATCGTCCCACGTGCCCAGGCTGTTCCACTCCAGCGTGAGGCTGCAGGAGGGGCAGAAGCCAGTGTTCACCCAGGGGACTGCCTGGCCTGTGGGGTTCAGGGCTTGGGGACGGGTGTGGGCTTGGGGTCTGATGGGCCGGAGCCTCTGCCTACCCCTGCCAACGTATGTGAAACATGGGCAACTGGCAATAGGGAACTCTTGGGCTGCAGAACCATGTGCTCTGGGGCCAATCCTCAACCACACAGAGACAGGGCCTGGGGTCGGGACCACCACCCACCTCTGAATGGACTTGTTCTGTTGGAGGAGTTTTCCCAGAGCCTCGGCCCCTGCGGCCCGAAGGTTGTTGCCCTAGGAGAGAAACAGGCCGGTAGTCACTCCCGTGCCCTGACTGGCTCTGAATTCCCACCCATGCCCCAAGGGCCTTGGTCAGCCAGAGAACAAGCCTGGGGTGCACCCTGCAGCCTCCCTCAGCTCCTGGGGTCCCTGTCTTCAGGGGGCTTCCAAGGGCCGGCTTGTTTGCCAATGTGAACTCTTGCTCCGGAGATGGTCACACACAGGAGGCCATCAGAGAACGGCCTGGGGACTCACAGACAGCTTCCAGCCACCTGCCCAGACCCCAGGCCCCGAGACCTGGCATCTTCCACCTCTCCTCTTGCCCTTGGGTGGCACACTCGGACACTCAAGAGTGCAGGTATCTCACCTTTAAGTCCAGAAAGCGCAGCACGGTGTTGGCACACAGGCCTCGGAGCAGCAGTGTGGCCCCTGTGTAAGAGGGGACGGCGGTCACTCTCTGCCCCTGCTGACCCCAAGGCCCTCCCCTTGGGCCCCTTTTCAGGGCAGCTCCCTAGACTCAGGAAGGGACAACTGTCCCGGTGGTCTGGGTTGGCGCTGGCCAAGAGTCTCGCTGTGAAGTCATGTTTGAAACACCTGCAGCCCCTGCCAGGCACCCAGCCGGCTCAGCACGCGGGGAACCAGGTAAGACCGGGAATGTTACGGCCTCTCCCTCGTCATACAGAGGAACTGCCCTCTACTCCCAGGTGCAGGAAGGGGCGCCCCTGCTCCCTCTAACTACGGCACAGGAAGAGAAGAGCCTGGAGAGGAAGCGACCTCTGGGGCTGCCGAGGCAATGGTGTGGGCAGCTAAGGAGCAAAGGGATCCACCCCGCCGCGCCTGCCCACCTTCCTCGCTGAGCATGCAGTCACTCAGGACCAGCTCCGTGCACAGCGTCTCCCTCGGCAGCAGCTTGCCCAGGGCCCTGCAGGTCTCCACCGTCAGGCTTTGCGTGGCCAGGTCCAGCCGGCCCCTGGGAAGCTGGTGCAGCTGCTGCAGGACAGCCTCCTGGGGCTCGGCCCCACTCTCCCTGCACAGGCGGCTGTAGGAGCGCCGGAACTCCTCCATGACCCGCGGGGCCGGCAGGGCCTCCTCCGCATGCTCCTGCAGCTGCTGAAAGGGAGCCGCGCGGTGCGGAGCAGTCCCAGCGCCGGGTACAGGAGACGGGGCCTCCGCCGACCCGGGCGAAGAGCAATCGGAGCGGGCTCCGCGGGCGGGAGGTCCTGGGAGCGCGCGGCTGGGCGGTAGTCAAGGTCCGCTTTGGGCTGGGGCCCCGCAGTGCTTGGGGACCACCCGTGCAGGAAGCAGGCAGGTGCGTCGCGCTCCCACACCCAGCCCTGCCCCGCCTGCAGCCCCGACCCCCGCCCTCGCGACAGCCGCGTCGGGGCCTCAGTATCCAGGAAGAACGAGGCGCGCCGGGAGAGGCCGCGGGAACTACAACTCCCAGCAGGCTCTGCGCAGGCAGCGCTTGGTGCGGGCCAATGAGAACAAAGGAACTGGCGCGCCCTTCGGGCCGCAAGCTGAGAGGGGGCAGCGCGCTCCAGGTTCATTGGCTAGGGGCATGAGGGTGGGGCCCTGGGAGCGCACGCTCCGGGCTCATTGGCTGAGGGACGTGAGGGTGGTGCCCCGGGAGGGCGCGTTCCAGGTTCATTGGCTGAGGGACGTGAGGGCGGGGCTGCTGGAGGGCGCGCTCCGGGCTCATTGGCTGAGACGTGGGGGCGAGGCTCCGAGAGAAGGCGCTTCGGACTGATTGGCTAGGGGCGCGGGTCGGGGCTCCGGGGGCGCGCTCCGGTCTCATTGGCTGGAGGCGCGGGGCGGGGTTCCGGTGGGCGCGCGTTGAGGCTGCGGTCATGGAGGGACCCGGAGCTGGATCCGGCTTCCGGAAGGTGAGGGCCGGCGGGCAGGGGCTAGGCAGGCGCGGACGCTCCGTCCCGACCTCACGCGTGACACCGTGAGGGCCAGACGCCAGCCCCCGCGCCGCCCCCTGTGCCTTTGAGGTTGGGCCCGTTCTCAGACTCCATCTCCGGCCGGGCCGCGCGCCCCGCACCCTCCTGGGCTGGTGTCTCGCAGCTGGTAGGAGGGCGCGTGGAGCAGCCGGGGCTGCGGGAAGATGGAGAGGGTCTGCAGAAACAGGCAGGGGTGGGCGCCGTCACGGCGGAGTCCAAGCCGGCGAAGACAGAGGAGGAGCTGGGCCGCCGCCCTGCGCCCTGAGCCTGGGGTCTCCTGTTAAGGGAGATCAGGCCCCAGGACGGGGACAGTGAGATCGTCCAGCCCGAGGAGCCGGCAGGACCTACCCCAGCCGCTAGGCAAAGTGGTTTCCCTTTTGTTTGCTCCCCGGTGGGCGCCAGCACTGGGCTAGGAACGCGTGGTTTCTTCGGTGCTCCACGTTACACACACTTGACATGGATTAACCCTACCTGCCAGTGGAGAAACTGAGGCACTGGGGCGTTAAGTGACTCAGCAGGGCTAGGGTCAGACCTAGGCCGTCTGAGCCAGGATCCGCCCAGGCTGGAGGGCGTGCCCTGCTCTTCCCTGTTCCTGGAAGTGGAGCTCTCTGGGGGTGCCATGTGCAGATGACCCCATCGGTGCAGGCAGAGTGGTTTCCGAGCCTTTCTACTGCTCTACCTGAAGGTTGGGGCACCGAGCTTTCTCGATGTCAGCAGGGCCTCGTGGGCCTCTGTGGCCTGGGAAGGGAGGGTCTTAGGCCCTTGTGAACCCATCCTGGAGGGAGGACTTCAGCCCTGTAGAAGCAGGGAGAATTCTGTTTCTCCTGCATCAGGCCCTTCTTTATCACCCAAAGCAGCAGGGCGGGGGGTCGGTGTGGGGAACTCTGGTGGTGGAGTTGCTGAAGATTCTTGCCAGAATTCAGAAAGAGAAAGTCACTGAGGCTTGGGCCACCTCACTGGCTGGTTGTGAGAACAGCAGGTTAAAGTAGCCGAAAGGCCACTGCCGGAGAGGGGCACTGGGTACACACCCCAGGAGGTCATGTGTTCTATCAAGCCCACCTGACAACTAAAGGCCCGAGGGCTCTGGCCAGAGCTGGAGCTGTGGTTATTGCAGAGAATGAGCGTGAGGATGATGGGGAGTGGGGGGCCTGTAGCCCTGGCGTGGCGCCCACATGTCATGGGGCAAAGCTGGCTGTGTCCTAGGCCCCCCCTACAACCGCCCCAGTGCTGGCCTGCCTTCCGAGGCCACTGCCGATGTACGGGGAAGCCCCTTGGATTGTCGAGGCAGCCCTGGCATCCGCCACTCTCTGGCGTGGTCTTCCTTCCAAGGCCTGGGGCAGCAGTGTTGGGGGTCCCGGAGCAGGTGGGGAGATAGTGCCTTCTCTACCTTTTCTGGTGCTTTTCTGGTACTGCTGGCGGTAAGCAGCTGGAAGGACCAGCAGGTGGCACTGAGCTCATGCGGGTGGTGACTGGGACCCTGGCTAGGGGACAGCAAGGGCTCAGGACGAGCCGGGATGCTGGACAAGCCGGGATGCTGGACCCTGCTGCCCGCTGCTGGGGAGCACTGTTCACCACCCGCATCTCAGGGCTTCACCCGTCCGTGCTCTGCTTGTCACCTGCTGGACTGCTCTGGGTGAGGTGCTGTGACCTCCCTGTGGCCGATGCTGGTGGCCTGGCTGGTCGTTCACCCACCTGCCCTTTTAGTGCCTGTTTCTGGGCGCCCACTGCCCTCCCCCACCGCAGTCCTGGACGCTCCGTGCTGGCTCCTTTCCCAGCTGCTGTGGGCCGGTTCCTGGCCTGGGCCGCCTCCTTGAGTCCTGTGGCTCCACCAGCCACCCAGGGCTGCCCTCCCGAGTCTTGGCCACCACCACTGCAGCTGCCACGCGCCACTCCGTGTGGACAGCTCCTGTGTTCACACACAATGCATCCCAAACTGATCTCCTGTGTCCTAGCTCCAAAATAAACTTGCCCACGGTTCCCTATCTCCTCAGAGCAGTGCTGTCCTTTTGGGGCCTTGGCGTAGACTCCTCCCTTGTCCCCGTCCTCCGTCCATCAGAAAGGCCCTGGCTCTGCAGTTCCCTCCCTTCCCCCGACCCCGGGCATGGCAGCCAGAGTGGTCCTTTCCAACGCCAGTGCTGCTTTCCACAAAAAACCTAGAGAGGACTCCCAGTTTCCTGCCATGGAGACATGGAGAGCTGATCAGGCCCTGGGCCCTCAGCGTCTGGCCCACCCCACTCCAGCCTGCGGACCACGCTGGCGCAGCCCCGCTCTGCGCTCCCAGGACACCAGCACCTCCTGCAGGATCATGAGCACCAGGGCAAGACCGGCGGAGCTGACCCAGCACCCAGAACAGAGTTGGCACAAGGAAGGCCCTACTGGTGGCACTCCCTCAGGCCAGCCCACCTGGGGAGCAGCCACCTCCAGCCTCCAGACCCATCCCGGGCTCTGCCTTCCCTGCCTTCCCACAAGGAGAGCAGAGCCATGGCCCTCTGCCGGGGATGGGAGTGCAAGATTAGGCCGGACTCGACGAGGCCTTTCTCCACTCTCTCCCTGGAGCCCCAGCAGCGGGGCCTGCTCCCTTGTCTGCGACCACTCACGCTGTAGGGAGGCCCCCAGCACAGACCCTGCGCAGAGCCCTGGTGCCCCCTAGTGGAGCTGCCCACACATCTGCTTCAGCTTCTGCCACCCGAAGCACTAGGCTGGCCCTTGTCCCCTGCCCTGGGAGAGGCCCAAGCACAGAAGGCGTCTCCAGCCAGAAGTCACAGCCACTGTCACCAGAATGGTCACCACCCTGGGGGGTGCGGGGGGAGGGCGGGGCCTGGCGCTGACACCCTCCTCCCCTCTAGGAGCTGGTGAGCAGGCTGCTGCACCTGCACTTCAAGGATGACAAGACCAAAGGTGCGGGTGGGGGTGCGGGCGGGAGGTGGGTCCCCGTATCTGTCCTCAGGGACCCTTTCCTGCAACTCTGCAGGGCCAAGGCCTCGGGAGGGCAGGGGTACGTCTGGAGCACCCAGCCAGAGTGGTGGCTGAGGGTCCCGCATAACCTCCCCCTGCCTTGCAGTGAGCGGGGATGCGCTGCAGCTCATGGTGGAGTTGCTGAAGGTCTTCGTTGTGGGTGAGCCCAGGGCCCACGCTCCCTCCGGGCACAGCATCCGGAATTCCTTTTGCGTTTTTCCAGCGGGAAAACCAAGACATGTTTTCCCGTTTCCCATAAGGGCCTAAACTTGGGTCTCCTGAGCCTGTTTGTCAGGTGATGTGGCCTGGTTCTGGGGGCTGCCCGTGGGTGTGGGGGGGGGCACCGGCCCAGGCTGAGGCTCTCACTGGGCTCGGGTTTAAGATCCCCCCGGCATCCCCCACCTGTCGCGTTTCTCACCGCAGAAGCAGCAGTCCGCGGGGTGCGGCAGGCCCAGGCAGAAGACGCGCTCCGTGTGGACGTGGACCAGCTGGAGAAGGTGCTTCCGCAGCTGGTGCGTGAGCATGGGTCGGGGCGCAAGTGGGGGTGCCCGGCTGGCTGGCCCTAAGTGCTTCTCTCCCCCACAGCTCCTGGACTTCTAGGGATCTCAGCCGTGGCTGAAGCCACCCCCAGAGGAGCCCCTGGTCCACAGAAGCAGGCCTTGTGTTTCCAGCGGCCTCTGATAACAGGCAGGGAAGGACCTGAGGGATTTGGAGTTGATTCAAACAAGATCTCTGGGAGTCTCCAGCCTGTGCAGAAGGGGCAGGACTGCAGCACGCTGCTGGCCTTGGAGTGTCCAGTGGGGACACTGGTGTGGGAAGGGGCAGCACCTGGGGAGTCCCTGCCTCTCCTCCCTGGGGCAATAGTGTGCATGCATGCCACCTGGGGTCCTACAGGCAGGTGCTGGGAAAGGCCTGGCCAGCAGGTAGCCTGTGTGTTTGACAAACAGCGGCTGGCAGCGCTGCCTCCTGCCCACATTCCTGCCACCCGACATCAAAGCTGGAGTGTGACCTTACCAGCCATGCGATATTCCCCTTGGAAGATACTTCTCCAGGCTATAAATTTGTTCTCACAAAGCAACACCAATAAATCAAAACTGTCTCTCCCAGCTTGGCCTTCTTGCCATTAATCACCAAAGTCAAACTGCTTCAAAGCCGCACTCCCCGTGTGCGCCCTTCCACTCCTGGTAAGAAAGCAAAGCGCCAGGAGGACGCACTAACAAACAGCATGTGTGCGAGTGCCTCGGCCCCACCCCCAGGCGCTGTGGAACCCGGACCGCGTACATGTGGCCGCCCGCCTGGAAAATGTTACTCTACCCCAGGGGTTGGGGCAGCCACGGGGGCTGCCACCAGTGGGCAGTGGCTTCCAGGAATGTTCCTGTGGCTGCAGGCAGTGGCCACAGGCAGGATCACGATGCACAGGGTGAGACGGACCCCGGCCCGAGGGCCTGCTGAAATGAAGAAAGGGCCTCCCCTTTTCTCCGACACCGGTCCCGAGCAGTGCCATAGAGGTACAGGTCAGCCCCCTCAGGCCACACCCCCTGCCCACCCTTGGAGACACGGGGCTGTGGGACCTGTCTGGATGCCCCACCCAGGTCTGGCTGCCCTCTGACTCTCAGGGGCCTCTGGCATAAGCTCCACTTGTGCCAACGCTTGGGAAGCGGGCAAGGCCTTGGACCACTTCCCCTCCAGCCCACCCCACTTTCTCTCTCTTGTCAGAGCCCAGGACTGGAAGCACCCCAGGGGCTCTCAGCTGAGCGCCATCCTGGAGCCCCACGCAGGGAGGGGAAGCGGTAGGGGGTCAGGCCCCAGGGTGGGAAGCACAAGAGCTGCCCCGTGGGAACCATCGGAGGCGACCCAGCTTCTCTCCTGCCCTGGTGCCCGAAGACAACTTTGAGGCAAGCTTCTTCATCCTTGATTTAGCCCCAGTAGCCCCGGGCAGCTGCTGGGATCCACCCCTTCCCCGCCCTGCCCACCTCAGTAGGTCAGTTTGAAAGCCCTGGGAGCCTGTGGAAGTCATCAGACTTGCTGGGGAGGCCGGCTGCAGGGTGGACCGGGGCCAGAACCCAGCACTACAGCCGCCTGGGGGCAGCGGGAGGCCTGAGGCCAGGCCCTGCCCTACAGATGTGGGGTGACCTACTAGCTCCTCCCCCAGCTCCTGGTCTGGGGCTTGGCTCCTGGGTTGCAGGTAATTTCCCCCAAAAGACTTTCCTCCAGCACTTCTGTTCTCCTTGGAGGAGTAAATAACTGTTAGGTAAAAATGAAGAGGAGACCCACGCGGGTTCAGGATGCACACCACGGTCCACCAGGCTCTCAGGCCTGGACACTGCGGTCCAGCTGAGCCAGGGCAGAGGACGGGGCCCCTTTTCTGGAGGAAGCACGACAGGAAGGCGTTGAGGGATGCACAAGTCTTTATTCCTGCTGGCAGGGGAGGTGGTCCTGTGGCTGGCAGAGTGGGCACCTCGGGCTGGCAGCTCTCACCTCTTGCTGGCTGTAGTGCAGACACACCAGGGTGACCACAGGCCCTGGGCTCTCACCACCCAGCCACCCGCCCACCAGCCCGGCTGAAGCACTCGGCCCTGCCAGCCATAGCACCTAGCCCCCCAGCCCACTGGCCCTGCCACACCACCCAGACCTCCGCCCTCCACCCGGCCACAGTACCAGGCAGCTTCAGCCACTTGGGCACCTTGCCCAGGCTCCTCTTCACGGGCTGGGCCGTCCCTGGGATGGGCTCTGGGGGGACCAGCGCCCCCTCCTCAGCAGCTGGCTCAGACTCACGTGCAGGGTCAGGGGCTGGCAATGGGGAAGGGGACCTGGCAGCCCTGGACATGTACCTGTGGGGAGGCGAAGACACAGAGTGGTGAGTGCCGCCACGGGAGGTGCCCCCAGACCCACCGGCACTTACCTGGCCACCAGCACGTCGGCCGCAGATGGGGAGATGGCATGCTCCAGCAGGCCAGGCTCCAGGTAGACACCTGCAGGGAGGCCCAAGCTCACCCTCAGCCTCTGAGGAGGGGCCCACTCACCATCCACCCAGCACCTGCCCACCAGCACTCAGCTCTGGGAGGGGGGTGGTCAGCAGGTGGCTGTCCCAGTCCTCTCTCGGGGAGGTGGCTACTGGGCACCACACATCTCCCTCTCAGACCGAACGCCCTCCGGGGCAGCTGGCTCTGAGGTCCAGGGACAGGCTGGCTGGACTCCAACACTGGCCCCAACCACCGACACTCACCTGCCGGCTCCTCGGCTCCAAAGTGCACCAGAGCAGTCGGGAAGAGGTTCACCTGCAGAGAGGGCGGGGGGCTCAGGGGCCGGGTGGGCACCATGGGCAGAGCACCCCCCTGCTGTGGAGGCAGCCACACCCCCCAGGGCCAGGCCCCAGCTCCACCCTCAGGCAGGCTCCGCCTGCCCGGCCCCCATGAGCCCATCGCCCAGCTTCCTGTCTGACACCAACCCTACCCCTGTAAGCAAGGCCAGGGCATCCTGGGACCAGCGCCCTCCATGGGACCACCCCAACCCCCAAGCCAGCTGAACGCTGGGGCCTCGAGGGTCCTCAAGCCATGCAGCATCACAGTCCTCCCTCCTCTGGCCTCTGCACCCGAGGAAGGTGGGGCCAGGCGTGGTGGGTCCTGGCGGATGTGCCGGGACCACCGTGGAGGGGTGCAGCTGCCAGGCTGGGGTATCCCCCTCCCAGCTCCAGATTCCCCCTCCCGGCTCCAGGCTGCTCGGGGCCACAGGCTGGGGGTGGGGGTGGGGCTGGGGGATGTTAAAAGATTAATAAGAGGAAGCTTCAAAGGCCAGGCCCAGGAACGCTGAAACCTCAGCCTCCAGCCGGGGGCCCAGGGACACAAACAAGGGCCGTGAATGCTTTGAAAACCCAATTGTGCCGCCTGGGATCAAAGCCTTATGAGGAGAGAAGGGCCTGTGGGGTGGGCAGGGGCTGCCCGAGTGGCCCTGGAGAGGCGCCGGAAACTGGGGAGCCAGGAAGGGGCACGGGAAGGACAGCGCCAGGAGCCGCCGTGGTCTCGGCCTCTCCCAGATGGAGAGCATGCTCCGCCACCACCGGGCCTCCAAGATTCACACCCAGGCTGCGGCTGCTCACAGAAGCCCAGGAGACACTGCCCAGAGGCTGCTGTGGGCACAGGAGGCCTGGCCAGCCCCATCTGCATCCCACCTGCTGCCGGGCAAGAGGGCTCCCTCAGAAGCCACCGATGCAGAGAGGCACCTGGTTTTCATCATAGCCCCCACAGGCTAGGACCCTCAACCAGCACTGCCTCACGGGACGCACAGAAAGGGGCAGGCAGGACTCGGGAACACTAGGAGAGGGAAGTAGGCTTGGCAGCCGGGCCTGGGGCACCTGGGCTCTGTCTGCACCTCTGTGCAGGGAGCACTGAGGCACGCAGCCTACCCGGCCTGTCCCCATGTGCTTGTGCCCAGCCTTGACTCGGGAGGGATCGCCACTGCTCGGACGAGGGGATGGTGGAGAGGAGGGTCGGCAGACTGGGTGGCATGGAGGCTGACCAGTGCTTGGAGAGGCTCGGCCTCTGGATGGACCCCAAAAAAGGAGCCTCCCAGAGTCCACGTCACCTCCATCTCCCACCGCTGGAAAGGGTGTTCTCTGCCCTGGTTCCCAGGCACCATTTCAGTAAGGGACCCAGGGTGAATGGAGCCACCCCGGTCACCAAGCTGGGCCTAGAAAGGGAAGGTGGGTCACACCGTCCCCCCAGCCAGAGCAGGGCCCGGGAAGGGCCTTTGAGGGAGGCACAGGCTGAGGGGCCTCTCCCCACCAGGACTGTCCCAGGAGGTCTCAGGCTGCCCCTGCCTGGCTCCCTCGGCTGACAGGGAGAAGTGGGGGTGCCCGCCCTGCCCTGACACAGCCTGAGGGCCTGGAGCCGGCCCCTCCCTAGCTGCCTCCCAGGACACTGGGGTCCCAAATCCAGCCGCCTCTCTGCTGCCAACCCCTTGCCCCACTCAGTGTTGCCAGGAAGAGCTTCCGAAAGGAGGCCCACGCCAACCCCCACGGAGCAGCAACTCTGTAGGGGCTGCATGCACACGCGGCCCAACGCCCGGCCGCCCCCTCCAACGAGAACGGCACCACCCTCCGGGGAACGAAGCCAAGAGAGGAGCCCTTGCAGCTCAAGACGCCCGGGAGGGAGATGGCACCACGGCGCCTGGGAGGGAGGCAGCATCATGGTGTCCGGGAGGGAGGCGGCATCACGGTGTCCGGGAGGGAGGTGGCACCACGGTGCCCGGGAGGGAGATGGCACCACAGTGCCTGGGCAGCGAGATGGCACCACAGTGCCTGGGAGGGAGGCAGCATCATGGTGTCCGGGAGGGAGATGGCACCACGGCGCCTGGGAGGGAGGCAGCATCATGGTGCCTGGGAGGGAGGTGGCACCACAGTGCCTGGGCAGGGAGATGGCACCACAGTGCCTGGGAGGGAGGCAGCATCATGGTGTCCGGGAGGGAGATGGCACCACGGCGCCTGGGAGGGAGATGGCACCACGGCGCCTGGGAGGGAGGTGGCACCACAGTGCCTGGGAGGGAAGCAGCATCATGGCGCCCGGGAGGGAGATGGCACCACGGCGCCTGGGAGGGAGAGACGGGGCGTCCACCCACAGAGCAGGAGTGGGGGCTGCAGGAGCCATCCCCGCCTTCTGCAAGACCATTTGTCAACAAGGAACATTTCAGAGGGTCCAGGTGGGGTAGGGCCTGGTGTGTGGAAGGAAGGGGGCCTGTCGGTCCCAGAGAGGCCCCGGCAGTGGGCGACACGGCAGTGCAGGACGGGGCTGTCCTGGGTGGAAAGGAAGGAGGACAGAACTGGCTGGGGGCGGGCGCCCAGCAGGCACTCAGGCCAGAAGTGCCAGACACGCCCTGCCAGGTGAGTGGCTTGGGGAGTGGGGAACCAGGCAGCAAGGGTGGCCTGTGTCCTGGCAGAGGGTCCCCGGAGGCAGCCTGGGAGCTCCAACAAACGGAGGGTGTTAGGAGGCAGGCTTGCCCCCCCAAAGCCAATGGAAGGAAGCCCAAACAGTAGGGCCTTTGAAGAGATAAGTGAGGTGACCGTGACATCAAAGGTGGGCTTAGCCCAGGGTGACCTTCCTCATGACATGAGGACGCGGACCGCACACAGAGGTGACTGTGCGAGGACACCAGGGCAGTGCCAGCCCTGACGCCCAGGGCCAGGAAGCAGGTTTCAGGCAGGGGCTGGGGGCTTTGTTCCCCACAGTGGTGCCCCCACACTGCTCACAATTCCCAGTCCTCACTCCTGGCCGCCTCCTCCCAGCCCTCCCAGAAAACCTGCGCTCTCCTGGGCCAGGGCCACAGAGGGCTGCCGGGCTACCCGAGCCCCCACACCCACGCACGCTGTCCCTCTTGGAAGCAGGGGGCCGGCCCCGGGACACCCCCCAGGCAGCAGGCAGCCGGAGCGGGGCTCTGCCAGAGACATGAAAGCTGGTGCTTCCGTGCCCGCTGCCTGCTTGCCTGCCAGGGAGGCAGGCTTCCTTCCCTCAGCCCCGCCAGCTCTCTGACGGCAGGCAGGCAGGCACGTCACTGGGGACACCACCCCGAGAGGCCCCGAGGCTAGAGCCGAGCTGATGGAAGGCAGGAGACGGTGGCTGGTAGGGAAGCCAAGCATCCCCAGAAACAGGGCAGCAGCACCCCAGTGCTCTCAGGGGCCTCCCAGCGGGAGGGTGGGCTGCAGGCCTGGGCACTGGTCCTCCTCCATCCCAAGGCATCTTCCAAATTCAATGTTTATCAACTGGCTGGCCAGCAAGGGAGGGGATGGAGACGGAAGAAGGAGGCCCAGAGTCCGCCCGGCAGCTCGGGGGCTGAGAGGGGACTGTCTCACCCCTCCCCTGCCTCCGCTGCAGGGAATCCCGCTCAGTCCTGCTCCTGATCACGCCTGGCAGCTGCCAGCCTTCTTGCCCCATCTCAGCAAGTGGCTGCAGCCCCAGGCAGCGAGCAAGCTTCTCACCTCCAACCCAGGCCTCTGCAGAGGCCTGTGGCCACTTAAAAAAAAAACCCGCCTCTGTTGCTAATTAAAATATCTGAAGAGGCTTTGAAGAGGAAACCATTAGGCCAGAGGGCTTCGGAAGGCCCCAGGCAGCTCTCCCACAGGCCAAGGACAGGACATTCATTGCTTCTGGCTCTGGAGGGCGGCCCAGCAGGGCTGGGGACCCGGCACCCTCACCCTGGCCCCACCCTCAGGAGCCCTCAGCGAGGCAGCAGGGACCCACAGAAGCAGCGGACAGCTATGGGCACCACGGCGTTCCTAGCAGGGGCGGGAGAGGCCAGGCAGGGGGAAGGGGCAGGAACACGGGCTTGGCAGCTGAAGCCCAAGGCGGCCGCCTCCGGCTGAGGGCCTGGTCCCTCTGGGGCTCCCCGAGCCCTGCTCCGAGGCCTGCCAGGCCCTTCCTCACCCAGACCCCCGGGCAGGGACCGGTGCCGCCTTGGCCCCAGCACAGCAGCCCAGGGGGGCCGAGACCTCCAAGCCGCCTCAGCTCAGGCAGGCCGCCTCTCAGGCCCTTTCCCACCCGGGGCCAGGCAGGAAGCAGAGGAGGCTGGAAAGCCCCGTCAGAAACAACTTCAGAGGCGCACGGCCCCCTCTGAACCCACCGGCTCTCAAAGGCTTTATTATCCCGCCCCAGCGCCTGCCAGGCCTCTCCTTCCTGACTGCAGGCCTCACCCTCCCGTCCTGCCCTCCCTGGAGGGCCCGGCCCCGCAGCACCTCAGGGAGGCCCTCAGGTACCTGAAAGAGGGTCCGCGTGTGGTCGTCCAGGACTGTTTTTGGAGGGGTGATGACTGAGGAGAGAAGGCACCTACGTGTTAGGAAGCACCGGGGTCCTCGCCCATCCATGCTCCCGAAGGAAGACAGGCCTGAAGATGGGGGTGACGTCTCAAGTGGGGCAGAAGAGCCCCTCACGAGCACGCCCTGTGCCCACACTCCTGCTGCAGAAACCCCAGCTGAGGGCTCGGAAGGGCTGGTGCGGGGCAGGCCCACCTGCAGGGGACACCACCCGTGCAGCCCAGCTCCCCTTGCGGTGGGCAGCCTAACCCTTTGCCACCTAGACGCCCTCCAAGGGAGGCCAGCCACTCCCTGTCCACCCGCCCTTCCCACAGCCCTCGGGCAGGAGTGGCCTGAGCCCCAGGGGTGGGGACCAGGCTGGGGTGCAGCAGGCCTCCAGAGGGGAGCAGGGCGCTGAGACAGAAGGCAGGAAGCCTGGCTCCCACCGCCCGGCTCGGGGAGAAGGGCCCTCCTAGGTTTCCACACAGACACCATGGGCTGCAGGAGGCAGCTGGACGGGATGCCACAGATGCTGCTCCTGTGGAGAAGCTGCCACCAGCCCCAGCTGGGACGGTCGGTGTGCCCACAGCACCAAGGCCCCGAGCATTGGAGGCAGGAGTAGGCTCAGGAGAAAAAACATACACAGGTAAAACGACAGCTCGGGGTTCCCCAGGTGGCTCCTCACGAAGTCTCGCAAGTCTCCCACTGCAGAGGAGAAAAAGAACATACAGACAGCTCTTCCACCACACCAGTCCCGGGCTGCCCCAGCACCTGGGCCACTGCTCCCACCCTCCTGGGCCTTTCCCCGATGGGTGGGAATTCAGCCCTGTTCCTCCCACAGCACCCCAGGTGCTCGGCGTGGCTGGGCCACCGTGCGGGCCACACTTGGGACCCTCGCCCTGCTGGAGAGCACTCCCACTGCCACCCGCTGCCCCCCAGCCCCACCCCCGCCCCAGCCTGAGTGCGTCCCTTTCCCTGGGGGAGGCCCCTGCGACCTTGGGCTGCTGCCGCCCGGCTGTCTGGGGTACAGGTCACAAGCCCCTGAATGTCACAGCACCACTGCCCTCCTCCCGGGGTAGGGTACCTTCCTCTGGGTGCCCCTCTGCCCCATCCATGCCCAGTAGGTGGGTGACGTGAGCACTCAGGACCACGGGCTCCCTGAGCTGGGGCCGGGCACCTGGAGCGAGCGCCCAGCCTGCCTGACACTCTGCGAACTGGGATGCCTCTGCACCCCCAAGGGGACCCCAGCATCCGCACCCACCCAGTGCCCTAGAGCCTGCAGGCCAGGCGGCTGCAGTCCTGTGGCCTGGAAGGAAGGAGCCGGGAGAGGCCCCGTGGGCCCCCGTCCCCCATCCCCGGACAACCCACAGCGCTGCCCACCTGTCTCGCTGGGGCGAAAGAAGCCCTGTAGGACGTAGCGGTCGGGGAACAGGACCCTCAGAGCCACCTAGGCCAGACAAGTAGAAGGGTCGGAGGGACGGCGGGAGCTGCACCGGGGACCAGGGCATGGCCTCCCCACTCGGCCCACACTGGGCCATGGACACCAGGGCTGGGGCAGGCAGGAGCAGCCACCCCCAATCAGGGCCTGGGCCTCGACTCCCCTGTGGCAGGCTGGGCACGGAGACAGCCAAGTGCCGTGCGTGTGCACAGCGGCCTGCGTTCTAAAACCACATTGACCTGTGTTCAAATGTGCTGTTTTTTTTTTGAGACGGAGTCTCGCTCTGTCACCCAGGCTGGAGTGCAGTGGCGTGATCTTGGCTCACTGCAAGCTCTGCCTCCCGGGTTCACGCCATTCTCCTGCCTCAGCCTCCCGAGTAGCTGGGACTACAGGCGTGCACCACCTCCCCTGACTAATTTTTTGCATTTTTAGTAGAGATGGGGTTTCACCGTGTTAGCCAGGATGGTCTCAATCTCCTGACCTCATGATCCGCCCACCTCGGCCTCCCAAAGTGCTGGGATTACAGGCGTGAGCCACCACGCCCGGCTCAAATGTGCTGTTTAAAGTTTCATTCAGCCGGGTGCGGTGGCTCACGCCTGTAATCCCAGAACTTTGGGAAGCCAAGGCGGGCGGATCACGAGGTCAGGAGATCAAGACCACCCTGGCTAACACAGTGAAACCCCGTCGCTACTAAAAATACAAAAACAAAATTAGCCGGGCGTGGTGGTGGGCGCCTGTAGTCCCAGCTACTCGGGAGGCCGAGGCAGGAGAATGGCGTCAACCCGGGAGGCAGAGCTTGCAGTGAGCTGAGATGGCGCCACTGACACCAGCCTGGGCGACAGAGAGAGACTCCGTCTCAAAAAAAAAAAAAAGTTTCATTCTAAATCACGAGCAGGGGAGGATCGACTGGCCACTAAGGGCATGTGCGCCACCACGGGGGGGCCCTGCTCAGAGCTGTGCCTCAGTCGCCCCCCACATCCCGTCCATAGACCTCACGGGGGCCCCGCTCAGAGCTGTGCCTCAGTCGCCCCCCACGTCCCGTCCATAGACCTCAGGGGGAGCCCCCTCAGAGCTGTGCCTCAGTCGCCCCCACGTCCTGTCCGTAGACCTCAGGGGGAGCCCCCTCAGAGCTGTGCCTCAGTCGCCCCCACGTCCTGTCTGCAGACCTTTGGGTAGCGCTCCAGCTTCTCCTTTATCTGCGCCTCCCTGAAGGCCTTGGTCATCAAGGGGGCTTCTTCCAGGCGCTTCCTGTGGTGAGGAGGGGAATAGGGCTTCTGGTCAGAATGGGGGCCCTGGCAACAGGCCCCGAGCTCCTCACCTACACCCGCCAGGGTAGGAGTGGGCTGCTCTCCCCACACAAGGCAGGAAGGTCTGGACGCCCCTCCCTGGGCCCCAACCCTCTGAGGTCCTGTTAAGGGCAGCCTCTCGGGGACCTGGGCCGGGAGCCAGTGCTGGCACTGGGGACGGTGGGCAGCACAAGCACCCAATGGGGCAAACCCTGGCAAGAAGATGCCGGGAGGCACCGAGGGGGCACCCACCGCTCACTCTTGAGCTGGGCCAAGCGTCTTCTCACGTCGTCCACCGTCAGCTCAAAGAACTCATCAGGCAGCTCCGCTGGCCAGGCCTGCAGCCGCTCCTCCAGGTCGGGGTGGCACACCACTGGCTCCCGGTCCACGGGCTCCCGGTCCACAGGCTCCCGGTCCACGGGCTCCCGGTCCACAGGCTGGAGGCAGAGGGCGCAGCTGACAGCGGGTGTCACGGGCTGGGCCCTCCGCACCCCGAGCTGTCGGTGCCCCCAGCCGAGGTGGTCACACAGACTTGGGAGCTGGGCCCACTCCCTCCCTGGCCCTGGCCAGTGCAGGGCCAAGGCCAGGTCCTGGGGGCAGGGCTGGGCACAGCAGCTGGGGGCCCCCACCCCACTCAGGGCCTGTCCAGGGCTGGAGACCCCCCTCTCCCAGTCAGTGCACCAGACCTGACGCCGAGCCCCTGCTCCCCAGCAGGGCACATGGTCCCTGGAGTCTGGCTCAGGCCACGTCAGGGTCTCCATGGGAAGGAGGGGTGGCGACGGCCGCCAAATTAGAGCGTCGGCAAAAACCCCAGTCCAGCTGCCCCCGCTGCCCCCACTGCCCTCTTGGCCACGGCTCCATGGCCAGGCTGACTCCATGCTTGCTTGCCCCCAGGGAACAAGCCGGCCCCTCCCTCTGCCCACCCTGGGATGCGGGAGGGACAGCGTCACTCCTAATTGGCATCAACAGCAATGAAATTGACAAAGCCGGGCCATGCAGCTCGCGGAGCCCTGGGCAGTGATTTCAATGCATTCAGCCCAGTGCTGGAGTGCGTGGGACACCTCAGCACTGCGCCGACCCACACTCGGCCCCGCCCCTCTCACACAGAACAGCCGAGAGCCATTGGGAGTGGGGGTGGCCCGGAGCCGGCTCTCGGCTCCCACCCCTACCTCCCACTCTCAACACCTGGGGATGGCTTGGCAGGCCCTGGGAACAACCCTCCTGGTCCCGTCCCGTCTCCCCTGCAGTCTCCCACGCAGCCACGGGCTGCTGCCTCCTGCCCTGCACAGCATTCCAGCACCCCCACCATGCCCACACTGGGTGACAGCCTGGGTGTGCCTGCCAGAGGTACACCTGTCCCAGGTGTCTCCAGGGTTGCCCTCCAGACACACCTGAGACCTCGACTGCTGTGGGCGACAGGGCCCTGCAGCCACCCAGCATGTGGCTCTGTCATGACTTGTCACGGGAGTCTGGCGGGAGCTGCATTGGCCTCGGCAGCGTCATGGCAGGGCAGCCAGTGAGGGCTGACCACGGCCCGGCAGTGGGGCCCACAGGTGGCTGACCAAGGCCCCTGGGGGCTGCCCTTCCAAAGCCACAACCATCCTGCAGCCACTGAGAGCAGCCTGCGCCAGAGCTTTTTATAACAAGATGCCAGGCGCCAGGCGGCCCCCCACAGCCCCAGCGCCTGCATTCCAGAGGGCCGCGAGCACGCCTGGGTTCCCAGGGGAGAGACCCTGGGCCAGGAGCCACCATGTCCATGAGCGGCCAGGCCAGCCTATGGCAGGTTGGCATCCTCTGCAGCCTGGTCCAGAGCCTCCCTGGAGGAGCCCCCAGAAGCCACGCTGTCTCCCCAGGCGGGCAGAGCACCCCTGATGGGCTCGCACTGAGCCTGACCACCAGACGGGGCCCTGCCCCCAGGACACGACGTGCTCAGACGGCCATGTCCAGGGCACAGCCTGGTGGTCACTGGGGGAAATGTGGGCTGCTGGCACGTCCGCATACTGGACAGTGCTAAGTACCCCCAGGCCCACAGCCCACACCAGGGCGCCTCCAGGATGGGGGCCATAGGGGACAGGACCATCAGCATCACGCTGCTATGGGGCTGTAGAATTTCATTTAGAAAACAAAACTGATAAAATCTCTAATTCCTGTAGATCCACCCTAGATTCCTACCCGTCATCCCAAGGGCCCGGCTCAGGAAGCCTCTGTCTGTCAGACAGACCCAGGGTCCCACACGGGGCCGGGGTAGCAGGGGACAGCGGCCTCTACAGAAAACTCCCACACCCGCCCTTCACCTGGGCAGAGAAGCCCCGATCTGGAGCAGCCTCGCTGGAGCCTGGGGTCAGGCTGGGTAAGCGGCTACCAGAAGGGCCCAGGCCACCTGAGTCTCCCCCGAGAACAGATGGCGTCTGCAGCAGGGCTGCTGGGAAATGTCACTTGGCCACCAAATGACAGAGGGAGATGCCAGGGGACCCTGTGTGTGGAGAAACTTCAAACACCCATCAGCTCAGCTCTGAGCCTTCCCCAGGAGAGAGCCTTTCCGTCCCACAGAGAAGAGGAGCCAGGAAGGGGAAGCCGCAGCGGCAGGGCCTGGGGTCTCAGGGCTGCCCCAGCCACACCAAGCCCTGTTGACTGGCGAGCTCCGCCCAGCAGTCAGGCCCGCATTTGTGGCATCAGCGCCGCTCCCGTGCCAGGTGGATTCACAGAGATGCCTTTGGATGGAGAACAGAGGTTGAGGGATGAGACATCGTGAGGGAAAAAAGCGACAGCGAGGGCCCCGCAGGGCAGTCAAGCCCTGGCCTCTGGGGGAATTCCCGTCCCCCCTCCCCAGGCTCCTCGCTAGTGCCCGGAGAAAAGAAAGGGGCTGGCTGTGCAGGCCAAAAATGATGTCAACCTGGGGTGAGGCGTCCTGGAGCCTCCAACACAGGGAGGAGCAGCAGGAGGCAAGGAGAGAGACAAGCACCCTCCTTTCTCTTTCTCCTCAATTTCTTATTTTGAAATATTTCATCCCACAGAAAGATGAGCAGACACAACAGTGAACACCCCTCATGCAGATGTGATCATTCGGCTGCATTCACTTTCCTTCCGCTCTGGGGCAAACATGCACGCACAGACATGCAAATACACACACCTGCACGCACCCAAGCACACGTGCACACGCAAGGACATGCACACACACCCAAGCACGCATGGGCACCCGCAAGGACACGCACACACCCCCAAGCACACATGTGCACATGCAAGGACATGCACACACACCCAAGTATGGATATGCACACAAAAGAAAACCACAGACTGTGCCCCAGGAGCACAGCAGCATCTGCTGAGAGAAGGACTCCTGTCCCAGCTGCCAGCATCACACCAGGGCCCACCACATGGGGGAGGTGGCTCTCATACACCCACATTGGAAATGTCCCTGCTGTCCCCAAGTACCCGGACGGTTTTCCCACACGCACGGTCACGCTGGGGCTGGAGCTGTGCCTCCGCCCCTTCCCACATCCCGACAGGGGCTGTGTCAGCAGGACGCCTCCGTCCACCGTGGTCTGGCCCCCAATTCTCTGTGCTGAGTGAGGTTCGGGTTGAAGATTTCAGGGAGGAGGCAACTGGGTGCCGTACCACTGTCCCTACGAACATCCCCACCTGGAAAGCTCCCAAGTGGACGGAGGGCCAGCGGGGAATGAGGCCCAAACCTCAGCAGTGTGGGGGAGTCCCAACCTGGGTCTCAGCCTTGGTGGGGTCCCCCAGGTGTGTGGCCGCCAGGTGTCCCTGGGGGCCTTGCCACGCCTCAGGAAGCTGCTGGGGTCGGTCTCACTCAGCCAACGGGGTGGCTGAGAGCCAGGAGGAGCCTTCCAGAAGCCTGCGTGGGGCTTTCCTGTCTCAGATGAGGCCTCTCGCAAGACCTGCCGACCCACAAGGCACACAGGCGCGGCAGCAGGAGGAACTGAACCACAGGGCAGCAAGAGCCGGGGGACCACTGCTCCGAAGGCCTCCAAGCCCAAACCCCAGGGCCCAGCTGATGCCCACTTCACGCGGCCTCATGTTTCCGCCACCCCAGCGCCCCACCCCGTCACTGAGCAGAGGCCGTGTTCTGCTCTGCCCAGCGGGCCAGGACTGCCCCAGAAGAACCAGCAATATTTCCGGAACACTCGGCACCCCCAGGTCTCCCGCTGCTCCCCAGAGCCCTTGCCACCTCGGACGCTGCCAGCTCTGGCAGAAGCGAGAGCCCCGCGGCTGCCGGGGCATCCAAATGGCAGCTGACCCTCGCCCAGCCGCGGATGGCCTCCCCCGAGCCGATGCAAAGAGGACCAGACCCCCGGCCCTGGGCGGCAGGTCGCAGGTCCATGGGAGCAGCTGGGCTCTTCCAGACAGGTTCAGGAGATGGAGCCCGGAACCTTCTCTGTGCTGCTGATGCCCCTGGACACCAGTGCCTCCACCAGGAGCTCGCCATGCTGAGCCCAGCCCGGCTTCCAGAGGCCCCACACCCACTTCTTCCCCACCCTGTCCCTCTTGCTGGGCAGAGCCAGAGGCCTCAGAGGACAGGGGCGATGCCTGGAGCACGGCAGGGTCCAGCAGCCGGCGCCGGCGCTTTCACGGGGGCTGTGTGTGCTGAGCTCCCCAGAAGCTCAAAATACGCCACAGGGTGGGGGTGACTATGGCTGCCACATGACACACAAGGAGGCACAGAGCATGGAGGGTCCAGCCGGCACCATGAGGGAAAGGGGTGCTGGCCTCTCAGGCTCCGAGGGAGGCCGGGCAGCTGTGAAAGACCCGACTCCTCCTGCAGGTGAAGCCCCCGCGTGCTTCTGCCCCTTTAGCCCCTTCCCCTCCTGTCTCCTGCAAACCCAGGCCCCCGGTGGACCCCCAAGTCACGGCCTCCAGGAGGGCCGCAAGGACCAGACCACAACGATGCTAACCATTTATCCAGATGCCCTGAAACTGGAAGTGGGCCGGAGAAAGGCCAGAAAGGGACGGGCAGGACTGAGGACAGGGACGCTGTCGGGGATGCCGGGGGCAGCCCTGCGGGCGCGCAGCCTGACAGCAGACAGTGCTGGGGCATCCCTGGGCCGCTGAGCTGGGAAACCGAGGGGAGGGAGGCTGGGGGCTGCGGGGTGAGGGCACCAGGGGCATGCACACGGGCCGGGACACTGCCCAGAGGTCTCCTTTTCTTGACAGTAATTTTCCAGGATGTGATGACACACAGGAAAAATGTGAACCCATTCAGAGGTGGCCCCAACCTCAGAGTTTCCAGCGTCTCTGAGGGTTTGTGTTTTTCCCACCCGGCCTCCCTCCCTCCCCCGTCTCGGCCCCGCCTGCCCCGCCAGGGCTCCGGTGAGAGGGAGCGTGGAGTTTCCCCTGGAGGCTCTGAGCTTCAATGAATCACTACGCCAGACACGGGCCAAACCTCCGGAGTTACTCAACGCCCCGGCCACCCTCGGAGGCAGGCGGCGGAGCACGTGGACGCCATCAAAGGCCTGGGACGTGCACAGCAGGAGAGGCTGTGCCAGGGAGAGAGGCGGGCCTGGGCGCGGGCGCGGGCTCCGTGGGGAGACCGCCGCGACCGGCATGGACAGGCGCGCACACAGGACGCAGGCGGGACTGCCTCTGAAGACACCACAAACTCCATGCCCAAATTTTACATCCAAAGCACGGGGAACACCCTCAGCACAACATCCCTCCTGCACCAAGCAGAGGCATCGGGCCTCGAATCCCACCCAGAGGAGATGGCGCCTCCCCCAGGCTGAGCACAACATCCACACCGATGCCCACGGCCCGGGCCTGCCAGCGAGCAGCCACATGGCTGGGGAGAGGCCAACAAGGAAGGCCCAAAGCAGACAGGTTTCTGTTTTGAGACAGCATCTCGCTCTGTTGACCAAGCTGGAGTGCAGCGGTGCAATCTCAGCTCACTGCAGCCTCGACCTCTCAGGCTCAGGCAATCCTCCCGTCTCAGCCTCCCAAGTAGCTGGGGCTACAGGCACACACCACCACACCCTACTAATTTTTAAATTTTCTTTGTAGAGATGGGGTCTTGTTATGTTGCCCAGGCTGGTCGCAAACCACTAGGCTCAAGTGATCCTCCCAGCTCGGCCTCCCAAAGTGCCGGGATTATAGGTGTGAGCCACCGTACCCAGCCGAGAAAAGTTATTTTAGACTGGGCGCAGTGGTTCACGCCTGTAATCCCAGCACTTTGGGAGGCCAAGGCGGGCAGATCACCTAAGGTCAGGAGTTCAAGAGCAGCCTGGTCAACATGATGAAAACTCCATCTCTACTAAACGGGCACCTGTAATCCCAGCTATTCAGGAGGCTGAGACACGAAAATCGCTTGAACCCGGGAGGCGGAGGTTGCAGTGAGCAGAGATGACACCACCACACTCGAGGCTGGGCGACATAGACAGACCCTGTCTCGAAAAAAAAAATGTTATTTTAAAAAGATGAAAACAGGCCGGGCGCGGTGGCTCACGCCTGTAATCCTAACAATTTGGGAGGCCGAAGCAGGCGGATCACCTGAGGTCAGGAGTTTGAGATCAGCCTGACAAACATGGTAAAACCCCATCTCTACTAAAAATACAAAAATTAGCCGGGCGTGGTGGTGGGCACCTCTTAGCTACTCAGGAGGCTGCGGCAGCAGGATCACTTGAACCCGGGAGGTGGAGGCTGCAGTGAGCTGAGATCACACCACTGCACTCCAGCCTGGGCGACAGAGTGAGACTCTGTCTCAAAAAATAAAAATAAAAATAAAAATAGGCTGGGCACGAGGCTCACACCTGTAATTCCAGCACTTTGGGAGGCCAATGCAAGAGGATCACCTGAGGTCAGGAGTGTGAGACCAGCCTGACCAACATGGCAAAACCCCTTCTCTACAAAAAACACATAAATTACAGGTGACGGGCACCTATAATCAATCCCAGCTACTCGGGAGGCTGAGGCAGAATAATTACTTAAACTGGGAGGCGAAGGTTGCAGTGAGCCGAGATTGTGCCATTGTACTCCAGCCTGGGTGACAGCGCGAGACTCTGTCTCAAAAAAATAAATAAAATAAAATGAAAATGAAAAGATGAAAATATAAAGTATGAGGTACTCATAAGAAAAAAAATCACTTTTTAATTTTAAAAAGAAAAATACTTTAAAAGATGAAAACAGAGGCCAGGTGCAGTGGCTCACACCTGCAGTCCCAGCTACTTGGGAGGCTGAGATGGAAGGTCGAGACGGCTGTGAGCCGTACTTGTGCCCCTGCACTCCTGCATGGGCAAGAGAGCGAGACTGTGTCTCAAAAAAAAAAAAAAAAAGGAAAAAGAAAAGAAGGCCGGGCACGGTGGCTGTAATCCCAGCACTTTGGGAGGCCAAGGCGGGTGGATCATGAGGTCAGGAGATGGAGACCATCCTGGCTAAC
Source organism: Pongo pygmaeus (assembly GCF_028885625.2). Taxonomy (NCBI): domain Eukaryota; kingdom Metazoa; phylum Chordata; class Mammalia; order Primates; family Hominidae; genus Pongo; species Pongo pygmaeus. The sequence goes on along the minus strand of NC_072392.2, from coordinate 100,265,815 downwards.
ACGGTGAAACCCCATCTCTACTAAAAAATACAAAAAATTAGCCGGGCGAGGTGGTGGGCGCCTGTAGTCCCAGCTACTCGGGAGGCTGAGGCAGGAGAATGGCGTGAACCCAGGAGGCAGAGCTTGCAGTGAGCCGAGATCGCACCACTGCACTCCAGCCTGGCGCCAATGCACTCCAGCCTGGGCAACAGAGCGAGACTCCATCTCAAAAAAAAAAAGAAAAGAAAAATAAGAACAGGATTGCTGGAGCCTAGGCTGACCATGAGCCCGTCTGGAGCTGGGCACGTTATGGTGCGGCAGGCGTGTCACCATGGATAAAGCGCACCAACACCCCCGGACAGGCAGGAAAAGCAGTTTGGCAAGGGGGCTCATCCGCAGGGCAGAGTCTGGAGGCTGCTCCTGGGGGAGCCCGGGAAGGGCTGACGGGGCCCCTGACCTGAGTTCCTGGAACAATCCCAACCAGGGGATCTTGGGCCCAACAGGGAGGGGAGTCCAGGCCAGGAGGGGCCAGTGGGGTCTGTGCCCTGCAGCAGCCGACTCACCCAGTACGGAGCCCCACACTCCCGGTTCTCCCCACAGCCCCAGTGGCGAGCATCCACCCCCCACCCGCCCAGGGTTCCTCACCGAAACACAAGTGCCTGTCAGTCACCAGGTTTCTAAATAGCCAGGACTCAGCCAGCCACCTGCAAAGTCGCTGACCCATCTGCCAGCCACACTTGGTGGCCATTCCAATCAAGGCCACAGGCTGTGCCTCTAGGGACAGCCTGGGCCCTGCCTCAGAGCTCAGGGCTGTCCTCAGACACCCATGAGGCATAGCAGGGACCTGGGCCACCCTGGCCACTGACTGGGCTGGCCACAGGGATGGGAGTCTGCACCGCGTTGGATGTGGGGTCTCCTGTCTAGCCTGGCATCAGGGTCCAGAGGCAGGAGCCCCTGGCCCCATACCTACTGCCCAGGGTCAACAGCACCTGCCCTGCCAGGCACACGGGGGTCCCAGGCAGGGTGTGTTCACCACGCCCAGTGCATGACCCGCTCCAGGCCCAGCCTCCTCCCCGCTGGTTTACCCCCAAAACCGTGGGACAGGCTCCTGCCTGCCCCACGAGTCCCACACCGGCTGTCAGCCACAGAGGGCCGGGTGCGATCAGGGGTGCTGAGGAATCCCAAGGCCCCGGCTCCAGGAGCAAGGTTCACCCCCGAGGCGGGAGGGGCAGGCAGGGCAGTAGCCGCCAGCCCGTGCGGGCAGACCCAGCCTTTGATCAGGAGCAGCCCTCGTGCCAGCTGCCGGGAGGCCGAGTTGTGGGGGGCGTCCCAGCCCAGCACAGGGCTGCAGGGCGGCCTCCCGGCCAGTGGAGGCACTTCAAAGACAGGGCCAGGGGGTGCCGGGCAGCCCCAGCCTCTCCCAGCGCCCGGTTCCGATCGCCAGTAAAACTATCTTCTAATAATTAATGCCTGACATCAAAGGCAGGAACCGCCCGGGTCTGTGAACCACCCCGGGCCCCGGCCGAGGACCTGCCTATATTTTATCCTGTCTCTTTCTTCTGACTCTTTATTTAAATCCAAAAACCACACACAGGCAAAACATTAATGGGAAACTTGGAAACTCTTTTTGCTTACTAAAGTGTACCTTTGAAGTTCCCCAAAAAAGTTCTGTTTTGTTCCCTTCTCCCCTCCCCCCCAGCACTGAAAGGGACCCAGCAGCGGCATGTGGCCTCGGGCCCTCTGCATGTGCGGCTGGCAGCGATGGGAGGCGCGGGGCGGGCAGGACGCCCTCCATCAATCAGCTGCCCGAGTCCCAGATCAAAGGCCCTCAGCACGCCATGCAGGCCAGGCACACGCTCCCTCCCCTGGACCCCTCCTGCCAGCCGGGATCCCATCCCAACAGCGCCTCCCGACGGGCGAGCACAGGCGGGCACTGCTCTGGGCTGTCAGCCCCACGCTCTGCAGACAAGACCCGCCCTGGGCATGGAAGGAAGGGGCTGAGGCCCACGCCTCTAGAATGGGGGAATGTGACAGCCACTGTGTCTCTCACACTGAGGGGTCCCCACAAGAGCAGGCCTAGAGGGGGTCAGCCCCTGCTCACCCAGAGCACACGGGTCGAGGGGCAAGAGCGCTTCATGGGGACTCAGGTGTCACAGTGCAGAGTTTGGCAGAGTTCCCAGAGAGAGGACGGGGTGCCAACACCATCATAGTCCTAGAATGGACCCAACACCCTCACTCCCCACTCCTGGGTCCACTCAACAGGAACAGTCCCAGGACAGCCAGGGGGACAGAAAACAGAGGGGCTGGACCCTGACGCCGGGCTAGATGTGAGCCCCCACATTCAACACGGTGCAGACGCCCGGCCTCTGCCCTCCCAGGTGTGTGGCCGGGAGGCAAGAGGGAGGCATGAGGTTGCTTCACTCAGAAGTGGCCAGAGGAGGACAAAGCGAACTCCTGACCTTACCTGAGGTCCGGGACACATAGCGTGAGTGCCCAGGGGACAGCCGAGGCCGGGGCTATGTGCACAGAGCCCTCCTGGCCACTTCTTGTTTTCTTTTTTTTTTTTTTTTTTTTTTTGAGATGGAGTTTCACTCTGTCACCCAGGCTGGAGTGCAGTGGCACGATCTCCGCTCACTGCAACCTCCGCCTCCCGGGTTCAAGCGATTCTCCTGCCTCAGTCTCCTGAGTAGCTGGGATTACAGGCACCTGCCACCACGCCCAGCTAATTTTTGTATTTTTAGTAGAGACAGGGTTTTGCCATGTTGTCCAGGCTGGTCTCAAACTCCTGACCTCAGGTGACCTGCCCACCTCAGTCTCCCAAAGTGCTGGGATTACAGGTGTGAGCCACCATGCCTAGCCCAGACACAAATATTTTAAATGTCCACAGGAGATGGAGGCATGGGGGCCTTCCAGGCCCACTAGGTCAGCAGGAGCTCAAGAAGCTCTGACCTGGCCCCTGGGCTGTGGCTGGCAGCTGGCAGCCTGGCCCTCAGGGGACACAGGGGCTAGGAAACAGCCTCCTCCCATCCCTGTCACCGAGAGCTGCATGACAGTCCCCCAGTCTGCCTCTTTTGGCACAAAATCCATAAATGCCACGAACACCCTAGTTCTGCAGGTGAGGCAGCTGAGGAAGTCAGGTTCCAGGAGCCCAGGTGCAGGGCTCTGATGCAGGGTCAGGACAGGGACAAAGGAAAAGTCAGCCACAGGGCCAGGGACCCCACAGACATGAGGTCCCCACGGTAGGGGGGAAGCGTGAGGGAGAGGGTCAGGCCACAACCACACACAGGCATGCTCGGAGGTCAGCACCTGGCCGCCTGCCTGCACGCACTCCCTGCCAAGGGCCCAGTGCCCCAGTGGTGGGTGGAGTCTGCAGTGAGCAGTGGCCATAACCTTCGGAGAACTTCCAGAACCCAGAAAAGAGGGGCCACTGCCCAGCTCCCTTGTGAGCCAGGTGAAATTTGATTCTCAAACTGGATGAAGACAGAGCAAGGAAAAAAAGTCTGTCTCACTTATGAACACACATGCACAAGCCAATAAAATAAAGCACACGGTCATCTCCATTGATGCTGAAAACACTGAAACGGTTCAACACCCACTTAAGATTTTTTTAAATGTCAGAAAGTTAGGAATAGTAACTTTCTCCGCTTGATAAAGGTTTTTTATAGCACACATCATCTTTGGCAGAGAAACGACTAGTAATTCCTGTTACGATCAAGACAAGGGAGGATGTCTCTTAAGATCGCCACGATCCAAAAGCACCAGAGGCCCATTCACTGCAACACAGGAAGAAAAACGATGAGAGGACAATGGGAAAGGTCTGCAGAGGCCCCGACAGAAACCAAGACGCCGCTAGAACAAACAAGGAGTCAGCCAGTCAAAGATGTAACAGGAAGCATGATACTACCCACAATATTATAAAAAGTAACTTTCAGGCCTGGTGAGGTGGCTCACAACTGTAATCCCAGCCTTCTGTGTGGCTGAGATAAGAGGATCGCTTGAGCCCAGGAATTCGAGACCAGCCTGGGCAATAGAGAGAGACCTCATCTTAATGAAAAATAAAAATAAATTAGGCTGGGCGCAGTGGCTGAAGCCTGTAATCCCAGCACTTTGGGAGGCCAAGGCGGGTGGATCACCTGAGGTCAGGAGTTTGAGACCAGCCTGGCCAACATGGTGAAACCCCGTCTCTACTAAAAATACAAAAATTAGCCAGGCGTGGTGGCACACGCCTGTAATCCCAGCTACTTGGGAGGCTGAGGCAGAAGAATCGATTGAAGCTGGGAGGTGGAGGCTGCAGTGGGCCAAGATCGCACCACTGCATTCCAGCCTGGGTGACAGAGTGAGACTCCGTTTCAAAAAAATGAAAAAAAGGCAAGGCACGGTGGCTCACACCTGTAATCCCAGCACTTTGGGAGGCTGAAGTGGGCAGATCACCTGAAGTCAGGAGTTTGAGACCAGCCTGGTCAACATGGTGAAACCACGTCTCTAGTAAAAATACAAAACTTAGCCGGGCGTGGTGGTGTACGCCTGTAGTCCCAGCTACTCCGGAGGCTGAGGCAGGAGAATCGCTTGAACCCGGGAGGTGGAGGTTACAGTGAGCTGAAAGTGCGCCACCGCACTCCAGCCTGCGCGACAAGAGCAAAACTCCATCTCAAAAAAAAAAAAAAAGTGGGTGCCTCAGTAAAGATGGTTTAAAACCAGAAAAAAGAGCCGGGCACGGTGGCTCACGCCTGTAATCCCAGCACTTTGGGAGGCTGAGGTGGGTGGATCACGAGGTCAAGAGATTGAGACCATCCTGGACAACATGGTAAAACCCTGTCTCTACTAAAAATACAAAAAAATTAGCTGGGCGTGGTGGTGCGTGCTTGTAGTCCCAGCTACTCGAGAGGCTGAGGCAGGAGGAATCACTTGAACTTGGGAGGCAGAGGTTGCAGTGAGCCAAGATCGCGCCATTGCACGCCCGCCTAGGGACAGAGTGAGACTCTGTCTCAAAAAAAAAAAAAAAAACCCAGAAAAAAAAAATCATTTGCCTGAGAAGCTAAGAACAAGCCCAGTGACCCTGCTCAGGTAGGAGGTGGGGCTTGATTCCGGACCAGATTGAAGACTGGCTGATGTGTCCACCAGCGCCACCACAGCTCACCCTTCCCCCCTCCCCATAACCCGGAAGTTACCACCCCTTTTCTAGAGATTTCTGAATGCCCCACCCCTTAACGTGCATGTAGTTGAGTGGATCTAAATGCGACCGCGGCCACGCCCTGAGCTGCTGCCCTCCACGCACCACCCCAGGGCAGCCCTGCTCTGTGCCACACATCACGGAGCCAACACGGAGCTGACACAGTTGCCGCCTTGTCATGGAGCCCACACGGCCTCATCCCGGAGCGGACACAGCCTCATCCCGGAGCCCACACGGCCTCATCCCGGAGCGGACACGGCCTCATCCCGGAGCCCACACGGACTCATCCCGGAGCCGACACAGCCACCGTCTCAGTAAAGCTACTTTCTCTACCACCTGCTCACCCCTAAATTCCTTCCTGAGCGAAGCCAGAACCCTCCTGGCCGGAGCCCCACGTTTGGGTTCCTCTGCCTGCATCACTGCCACGCCACCAGGCTAACCAGCTAAAGCCACGCAGGGATACAAAGGACGCCCCCAAGTCCCAAGGCCCGGGGCCCCTTTTACCCGCTCCGGCTCCTGCTCCCGCTCCTGCTCCTGCTGGGGATCCCGCTCCCGCTCCTGCTCCTGCTTCTGCTGGGGATCCCGCTCCCGCTCCTGCTCCTGCTGGGGATCCTGGCCCGACTTGGACTTCTTTGGCTTGGAGGGGCCTCCAGGGCTGGAGAGGGACTTCGGCAACTTAGCTGAAGATGATGTCAGAGGCCTCAGGGGCCCAGAAGGGCCCCCCAGTCTCTGTCCCCCGCCCGAGAAAGGAACGAAGGGGGCAGGTGCGGGTGCCCTTGTGCTCTGCTTCTCCTGAGTGTGCTCGCAGCAGGGCCCTGAGGTGTCCGCGTCCTCCCGACGGCTCAAGTCGCCGCGGCTGAGCTCCCCAGATTCCAAGGGAAGTGGAGCGCTGGCGGCTGCCTGGCCAGCCGACGCTGACGAGCCCAGGCTTCCTGGGGTCTTGCCCACGGGGTCGCAGCGCTTCATGACAAACCTGAGTGGGGCCAGAGGACAAGGGAAGTACCTTGTGGTGCCTGCCCCCGGCTCACCCTCTCCCGCCCCCGGCTCCACCCTCTCCCGCCCCCGGGTTCACCCTCTCCCGCCCCCGGGTTCACCCTCTCCCGCCCCCGGGTTCACCCTCTCCCGCCCCCGGGTTCACCCTCTCCCGCCCCCGGGTTCACCCTCTCCCGCCCCCGGCTCACCCTCTCCCGCCCCCGGGTTCACCCTCTCCCGCCCCCGGCTCCACCCTCTCCCGCCCCCGGCTCACCCTCTCCCGCCCCCGGCTCACCCTCTCCCGCCCCGGGTTCACCCTCTCCCGCCCCCGGGTTCACCCTCTCCCGCCCCCGGTTCACCCTCTCCCGCCCCCGGTTCACCCTCTCCCGCCCCCGGTTCACCCTCTCCCGCCCCCGGGTTCACCCTCTCCCGCCCCCGGGTTCACCCTTTCCCGCCCCCGGGTTCACCCTCTCCCGCCCCACGCACCTTCCCAAGATCCACCTCCCCTCTGGGGGACACAGAGATGAGGTCAGGGCAGCCCAGCCCCCAAGCCCACAGGCAGGCAGAGGCCGCCAGGCGCCCTCCATGACAAGGGCCTGGGTACACCTTCTCCCCACTTGCCACGTGTCCTTTCTCCTTTCCTTTAAGACCACTTTTTTTTAGCTAAATAGACTCCTCGGCCCCAGCGGCACTGCCCTTACCTGATGGTGGCGCTGCCCCCGGTCAGGCCCAGTGACTGCAGTGTCATGCCCCGCAGGGCGGCTTCACCTGTCACCTGCAGGAGGAGCAGCCAGGACAGGTGGGCCTCACACCGGGACCCCAGAGCCCAGGGAAGCCCTCTGGGCTCTGGCTCCAGGCACCACATCACCTCCGGGCACCGGCACCACCAGGACCACAGGCCACATGCCCTCTCCGGCCTCCATCCTACCCACCCCCCACAGCTGGCGCCTGCCAGTCCACACCCTCCACAAGGCCCTGCTGCCCATGCCTGACCGTGTCTCCCCCAGTTTGGTCTCTGCAGCTGGGACCCAAGCTCACTGAGGCCTGGGCTGGCAGAGCTGGGCTGCAAGGAGGAGGCCCTGGTGCCAGGACCCACCGCCAGGAGCAGGAGAGGCAGGAATGTGCTGTCACCCACGGGGGCGATTCCTGGTGCTCGGCTCGGGGTGGGCAGGGCTCGGGCCTGGGTGGCCACGTCCCACACGCTAACTCTGATCTGTGAGGAAGGGGTGGAGAAGCTGCCTCTAGCAAGGGCACAGTCAAGGGCCCAGCACAAAAGCCAAAGGGTGTAAGGGTCCCTGGGGGCCACAGCCTCAGGCCAGTGCTGGGCCTGGGTCCTGAGCTCCGTGGCTCATCCCCTTGAGGGAGGACGTAGATCTGAGCCTCCCCGTCACAGCCCCTGCCAGGGAGCTTCCAACTGCGGATAAATGGGGGGAGCGTCCTGGCCCCCCAGGGCCCCTCCGGGCCAGTGCCCCCCCCCCACCCCAGCAAAGGGCACTCAGCCAGGGTGGAAACAAAAGGCTCCTGTGAGGCCAGGGACGAGCGCTAGGAGGGTCCCGCGACGGCGGGCTTTGCTTGCACCACGCCACACTTGGTTTTGAAAATGATCAAAACACCGAGCAAAGCAAATATTTATTAAATGAAACCACTTTTGTGACTCTTGGGCTTTGAGAGAAGCTGAAAAAACAAACAGGGCGCCGAGGGAGGTTTCGGGGCAGTCCGGGCTCCAAGGGCCGGCCACTCCCTCTTTTTCCATGAAACACGTGGTGCTTTCAAGAGCCCCGAGTCTCCTGCCACTGCCCTGGAGACGGAGCAGGGCTGCGGGAGAGCAGATTTTCCAGTTGGAAAGTGGGCTGAGAGTGAGCGGGGACTGGGTGAGCAAGAGCGGGCCGCCTACCTCATCCCTCGTGTACACGCAGACTGGGGTGGCCCCGCCGGGGTGCTGCAGGCACTCCCTGGGAGGAGAGGAAAGAAATCATCAGGTACCCCAGGGCACCCCAGCCAGTGCCACAGAGGCCCTGGGGCAGGAGACTCGGAACGCAAAGGTGTGGGGCCCTCACCCAGCGCCCACCCAGGACAGCGTCTCAGGCCCAGGCCCAGGCCACAGACCTCAGCCCCACTGCACCCCACAACCACCGGGAGGAGGCACCTGACAGCCGGGGGCGCTCCCAAGGACCCTGGCCTGCGGTGCGTGGCCTGGGGGCTCCCCCCACCTCCAGTCTGGCAGGATGTGGAGCTGCCGGCGGGGCCCAGGGGCCACATGGGAGGGGCGAGCAGCGCTGGCTCCGGAATGCAGCTCTTGGACACCTGTACTCAAGAAGCCTGAGAGTGAGGGTACCAACGTCTGGGCTTTCATCTTAAGCCGCCCACTAAGAGGAGGCGTCTCTGTCTCCACTGCCTGCTGTCCTCCTTCAATGTCTACGCCTGATGTCACCAAAGCATGGAGGGAGGGGCGCTGCACTCCGCTCACGCCTGCTTGCCTGGCGCCGGGGAGGCCGTGCTTATAAGTCCATGTCGGACTCTGCCACCAGTGCCTTTCTGAGCCTCACCCTCCAGGAGGCACAGCTGGGCCCACGCATGGGTGGGCATGCATACGCCTCCCACACATGCCTGATGTGCACAGCAGCCCGGGAGACGGGCCCATGCCGCCACATCCAGCCCCAGAGCATGTGAACTGCTGGTGGCACCTGCTGCATGAGGCGGGCTTGCCTCTGCGTTTCCAACTCCCCACCGTGAAATCCTCCCCACTGAGAAAAACAAAAGCCCATCTCAGGCCTTCCTTGCAGATGCCCCTGATCAGTCCCTCTCCAGGGAGGGGAATCCGAGAGGAGGGGGAAGATGGCCAGAGCCTAGGCAAAGGGGAGGCCAGGGCCGGCCTCAGGTCATGCAGGTGCCCTGCCAGGCCCTATGGCCAGTGTGCCTTGCAAGGGCTCAGGTGGGACAGGAAGACAGGCTGAGCTGGTGACCAGAACACAGGGGATAAAGATTAAGTAAGAGCTGGGCTGGAAACTGCTTGCAGCAACACCCCGGGATGGGGGGTACTGGGAGGGTCAGAAGACAAGGTGCCGCAGTGGCCGGGTCGAAACACACATGCACATCCATGCACAGAGCGGGATGCTGGGACAGGAACTCTCGGCCTCCGCCTGAACCCACCTGTGTGCTTACAGGGCCGCAGGGGTCCACTGTGCACTCACCATGCCCCCGACCCTGGCATCTGCTGACCTACTTGAAAGAGGAGGACTCAGCCGGGCGCGGTGGCTCACACCTGTAATCCCAGCACTTTGGGGGGCTGAGGAGGGCGGATCACGAGGTCAGGAGATCGAGACCATCCTGGCTAACACAGTGAAACCCCGTCTCTACTAAAAATACAAAAAATTAGCCAGGCGTGGTGGCGGGCACCTGTAGTCCCAGCTACTCGGGAGGCTGAGGCAGGAGAATGGCGTGAACCCGGGAGGCGGAGCTTGCAGTGAGCCGAGATCCCGCCACTGCACTACGGCCTGGGCGACAGAGCGAGACTCCGTCTCAAACAAACACAAAACAAAACAAAAAAAAGGGCAGGACTCGCCTCTGTGAAATGAGAACAGACCAAGCAGAAAAGCCCGAGGAGCCACACCCAGGACAGGCCCAGCCCCGCCACCTGGGGACTCGGCCACGTGCGTGGGTTTGATGTGTTTTCTTTTGTTTCGTGGCCTCTATTTTTCACGTCCTCACTCCTGGGGGAGGGGGATCCCTTTCCCACCCAGGCCCTGATTCTGACAGCCTGGTCTGCCTGCAGAGACCCCACGGGGCCGTGGACTTAGCCCCGTGGTCTCCCTGGGTCCACGGCCTACAATGGAGCCCCTTCCCCAAGGGCCTCTAGCCTGTGGAGCTCGTGCATACCACACACACGGCGGGTGTCCTCTGTGCACAGGCTGGGACACACTCGCTGAGCTCCCGTCCCACAAAGCAGCCAACAAAGGGCCTTGGATTTGCCTTCCCTCCAAATGGCTGGAGACTCGGCCCAGAGGCCCTGAGACCCAGGGCTCAGGAAAACACAAGGCCTCAAAATGCGCCAGAGCAGAACCTGGACAGAGGCAGAGAGAGGCCTCAAGGAAGCACAGCCCCCAGGGCCAGGAAGGGGGACAGGGAGGGCCCAGGGTCCCCACTCCCCAGCATGACACAGATGGCCAGGGGCCCGGAGATGGTCATGAGGCCGCTTATCTGTGGCTGGGGAGCCCTGGGCTGAGTGGTGGCCAGAGTCCCAACTCGCAGTCCTTCCCCGGCACTGACCGCCAGCTTGGGGACCTCAAATCACAAACAGGGACAGAGCACAGCAGCGTGACATCAAACGCCAGCCCGGCTTTGATGTGCGGCTCCTCCAGAGGGATCAGATTCCCTCCCTCATGCAGGATCTCAGGGAGGGGCGGCCGGCAATCGGTTCCAGACCTCCTGCGCCGGCCCAGTGCGCAGGACGCCAGGGCCCGGGGGAAATTCCAGCGCCCGAGGAGACACAGCCCCTACTCCCCCTCCCCCATGCAGACCTCTGCCAGTCCCAATGTCTGCAGGGGCAAGACCCAGGGCCTCCCGGGGACGCCAGGCCAAGCCAAGCCACCAGACACCATGCTCCGAAGCCAGAAACGCAAGACCGGGTGCTGTGGGGTGCTTTTGCGGGTGCCTGCTCGCAGCAGGGCACTGGCACACTCTCACGCACTCTCCAGCCAGCAGAGCTCCCCACCCGGCCAGGGCCAGAAGCCAGTGGGACGGCCAGGAGGGCAGACACGCCTCTGCTGCTGGCTTCGCCAGCATATTCTTTATGCACCACAAACCCCGCCCCGCTGGGGCCCCACTCGGGCAAGGCCAGGCTGTATGCTGGGGACAAGGCAGTGAGTCTAGAGCTCTCTGTGTTCATGTCCTGTCTGGGTCTGACAAAGCCAGGCACAAACACAGGTGCTGACGAGAGCCCAGGCAGCAGCATGCGCCCTGCCGGGAACAGAAGCTGTGGCTGCAGGCCAGGAGCTACTGGGCTCAGGGAGGCCCGCAGAGGGCACCACCCACCACATGACAGCCCAGCCGCCAAGCGGCTGGACAGAGCCTGGGAGAGCATGGGGCAGGCTCCGACCTTCTCAACCCAGCCAGGTCCGGACAGGGATGGACAAGGATGGACAGGGATGGACAGGGACGGGCAGGGATGGACAGGGACGGGCCCCAGAGCTCTGAGCTGGCCCGGAAGCATGCACAGACCCACCCTGAGTGTGGCCACGGGCCAGTGCTCCACCTGGCAGAGCGCTGTCCTCACCAGCAGCCCATCCCTACACCCCAGCACACCCAGAGGGCTGCAGAAATCACCCGGCTTTCCCGGAGCCGCAGCTTTACCTACAGAAGGAGGAACGGGCTGAGATGCACTCAGCCAGACCCCAAGCACTGAGTCAAGGCTGGGAGCAGAAGGCTGGGGGCCTGGGAAGAGATCCAGCCGGGGGCCGGGCACACCGGGGGCCACTCCCACCTGGGGTGCCCACACCAGCACAGCCTGGGGGCACCTCTGAGAGAGGGCAAATCCCCTCCATGGCCAAGCTCATGAATCTGACATTTACAGAAAGCCCACCCTGCTCCCTCGGTCTTCAGATGGAAAGCGGCTCAGCTGCTGTGTGAGTTCCCACGGCTCACCCTCGGCATCGTTCCAGGGCAGGTCTCGGTCACCCACAACAGTCCTGGTTCTCTTCCTGCTCCCAGCAGCTCAGCGTGGTCCATCCACACCCCTGCCTTTCACCACTGCTCCCTGGCAACCAGGTCCCTACGGGACGTGGGATTCAAACTACGGGACTCGCCCGCCTGCTCTCGTGGACTGCCCAGACGTGCCACAGTATCCCCCAAGTCACAGTATGACCTCCCGGGGCTCGTGCCTGCTGGCTCTAAACCCATGGAGAGAAACTCCTCATAGGAAACCCGTTAGCATAACAACCTGTGCCCCAGCAAAGATGCTGGTCAGAAAGGTACTCCCTTTCCTCCTCCGGGTGCCTCCAGGAGGGCCGTGTACGCCCAGGGCCCGTAGGCCATGAAATCCTCGTTTCCATCTCCTGTGTCTCCTATCACGGAAGGCACACTCCCCATCGTAAATATCCCAAACTCAGACACAGGCCCACCAGGCAGGCGGAGAGCAGTGTCCTCCAGAGCTCGGCGTGGCTGTTCACACCCCTCTGCTGGGCAGAACCTTCAGACTATAAGGAAAATGGGAAAGCTCGAAGCCAGCAGCGCGCAGCCTCTGTCTCCTGGTGCCCTCCCTGCGGCAGAGCCTGAGAAGCAGAGCAGAGAGCGGCCAGTCCACGAGGACCCGGCCCAGACCAAGATGCTCCAAGTGCACCATACATGCAGGTCTCAAGGACTTTGCACAACAAGAGCATGAGACGGCTCACTTTTCTACTGACTACGTGTCCAGGAAGTCGTATTCTGGGTATACTGAGTTAACTACGCATATTACTAAAATTAATGACACCTGTTTTTATTTCTTCTTTAATGAGGTTACAAGAAAAACCGAGTCATTGGCCGGGTGCGGTGGCTCACGCCCGTAATCCCAGCACTTTGGGAGGCCGAGGCGGGCTGATCACCTGCGGTCTGGAGTTCGAGACCAGCCTCGCCAACATGGTGAAACCCTGTCTCTACTAAAAAAATACAAAAATTAGCCAGGCGTGATGGCGTGCGCCAGTAATCCCAGCTACTCAGGTGGCTGAGGCAGGAGAATTGCTTGAACCCGGGAGGCAGAGGTTGCAGTGAGCCAAGATCGCACCACTGCACTCCAGCCTGGGTGAAAGAAAAGAAAATGTGAGTCACCTCCGTGGCCGACGTGTGGCTCGCTGGTATCCCTAAGGCCCCTGCTGCTCGAGACGCTGGTCAGGCCAGGGCTGCGTGCTACAGTGACACCCTCACGGTGGAGCTGCGACGTTTCAAACACGTGGCGGTGTCCATCCAAGGAAATCACCCAGGGGTCCCCAAATTCACAAAGCAGGCTCTGTCCCAGGGCAACTCCTGGGCAGGCTACAGGCCTGCAGCCCCCAGCCTCAGAACGCCCCCTCCAAGCACAGCGCTTACACTGTCCCTGGACTCAGACCTCCTCCGAAACACAGGAAGGGAGAAACATCAGCTTCCCGCTTGTCCCACTCTGCGGACACTTGGAGTTCCCGAGGCCTCCCCAAGCCTCCTGGGTCAGTGCAGGGACACTAGGCACTAGAGAGCCTCCCTCCCTCATGCAGACCTGCTGGGGACCAGCTCCCAGCACAGAGCCCACCAGGCACTCCGCCCTCACCGTGGGGCTGGCAACACCACCCACCACGAAACCTTGTCCACATCCTGCTCCGTGGTTAGCAAACTCCAGCTTCTGGGACAAAGCTTGGGTCTGAGCTTTTAGAAATTTACTTATTTATTGTTTATTTATTTCTGAGACAGAGTCTTGCTCTGTCACCCAGGCCAGAATGCAGTGGTGTGAGCTCGGCTCACTGCCACCTCCACCTCCTGGGTTCAGTAATTCTCCTGCCTCAGCCTCCCAAGTAGCTGGGATTACAGGCACCTACCACCACACCCAGCTAATTTTTGTATTTTTAGTAAGAGACGGGGTTTCACCATGTTGGTCAGGCTGGTCTCAAACTCCTGACCTCAGGTGATCTGCCTGCCTCAGCCTCCCAAAGTGCTGGGATTACAGGTGAGAGCCGCCATGCCCGGCCTGGAGATGAAATGTGAAGAAGCCCTATCTTCAATTCCACCTCTGGAATTTAGCCCACGGGAGGAGCTGGGGTGGGTGACCAGGTGCAAAGGCCTCTGGCTGCACACTCTGCTGCAGCCCTGCCCGGATGCCCTGAGACACAGCCAGATGCCCCGCAACACCCACATGACACCCACACGACACAAGAGCATGGCTGTGAGGAGTGACAGGTGCGGGACCCTTCAGGAAGATGTCCATAGCATATTCACCAGCAACAAGAGTCAGCCACAAATCACTCTCCACCACAGGTGTGAGTGTTCATCAAATGAGGTGTACGTGCAGACACACCCGCAGACAGACCCACACTGCCACACAGACCAGGGCTGCGGGCTGGGGGCTCCGGGCTTCACCACCAACGGCCCCACCGCCTCTTGCTGTCCCTGGTTTCTCGAAAGAGCTGCCCCACTTGCTCCTGGTTTTTTTTTTTTTTTCGAGACGGAGTCCTGCTTTGTCACCCAGGCTGGAGTGCAGTGGCGCAATCTCAGCTCATTACAACCTCTGCCTCCCAGGTTCAAGTGATTCTCCTGCCTCCTGAGTAGCTGGGACTACAAGCATGAGCCATTGTGCCCAGCTAATTTTTATATTTTTAGTAGAGATGGGTTTTCACCATGTTGGCCAGGCTGGTCTCAAACTCCTGACCTCAGGTAACCCACCCACGTCGGCCTTCCAAAGGGCTGGAATTACAGGCGTGAGCCACCATGCCCAGCCACTCCTGTTTTTTTTTTTTTTTTGAGACGGAGTCTCGCTCTGTTGCCCAGGCTGGAGCGCAATCTCGGCTCACTGCAACCTCCGCCTCCTGGGTTCAAGCAATTCTTCTGCCTCAGCCTCCTGAGTAGCTGGGACTACAGGCACCCACCACCACATCCGGCTAATTTTTGTATTTTTAGTAGAGATGGAGTTTTGCCATATTGGCCAGGCTGGTCTTGAACTCCTGACCTCATGATCCACCCGCCTCAGCCTCCCAAAGTGCTGCGATTACAGGTGTGAGCCAGCGTGCCCAGCCTTGTTGTTTCTTTTTATTGTTTTTTGGTTTTTTTGAGACGGAGTTTTGCTCATCGCCCAGGCTGGAGTGCAATGGTGTGATCTCGGCTCACTGCAACCTCCTCCAAAGCGCCCAAACCCACCCCCACAGCCACCTCCAAAGCCACCACCAAAGCCACCACCAAAGCCACCTGCAGAACCCACCACGCCTGGCCACGCCTGTTGTTTCTTAAACTAAGTTTCACAAGAGGTTTACAAAGTCTGTTGAAGAGGCTTATGCTACCACAATGCCAGCCCTACCTCTCCAGACACCCTCGGCCCCTCAACAGTGGCAGCCCCGGGCCACTCTGGGCCATTTCCTCACGTCCATCCCCATCTGAGGACTGACAGCACAGCCAAGGAAGACGGCCCTCACCAAGCACCCGTGCTCGTGGGAGCACTGGATTCTGTTCACTCCCGGGGGCACCGCCCGGCCCAGGGGCATTTCCTTCCAGACATTCAACTTTCCTGACTTCTGTTCCCCACGCTGTTTGGTTTTCTTCTTGCCCTCTGCCACTCTCGTCTCAGGAAGCAGCACAGAGCCAGGGCGCCAGGATCCCTGCTCCTCACCCAGTGCCCACATAGCACCTGGGGCTGTCTGCCTCCCTGCCTGGCGCCACTCCTGGCTCGGATCCTGCTCACCCCTGCCCACGGCTTCGCTTTGCTCTTAGGCTCTGTCACCTCCTGGCTTGGGTCCCGCTCACCCCTGCCCGTGGCTTCGGCTTTGCTCTTAGGCTCCGTCACTGTTGTCTGAGTTGCATTTTGGGAGGAAGAATCCCGTGCTTGTGCCTAACCCGCTGCCATCCCCAGGGGCCTCCATTCACCCCGACAGCCGCTGGGGTGGCTTCCATCCCCATGACTGCTGAGACCCAACTTGCAGACCTCAGTGCCCTCACCCGTGAATGCAACACCCGTGCCATGCAGCACAGCACTACTGTCAGACGGGAGCAGGCCCAGCCCTGGGGCCACCGAGCGCGCCCGACGCACAGGCACCTTCCCAGCGCCCAATGCACGGTCACCTTCCCACAGGCCCTGCACTCGGTCCTCAAGACATGAACTCACCCCATCCACACACCAGCCGGGGCACAAGTGAGGAAACCGAGGCCCGGGGAGGGCGAGAACCCCCCGGCTCACAGCAAACCCCAGCCCCAGGTCCCTTCCATTCTGCTGAGCCTTTTAGTGTGGACAGAGACTTCCAGCCAACAATGAAAAGACCCAAATTGACAAAGCACCCATTTTTGCACATTCAGGAACAACATTTAAACCATTAACCGACAGAAACTGATACACATCAATTACTTATTTTTATTTATTTATTTTTTTTTTGAGACAGAGTCTCGTTCTGTCTCCCGGGCTGGAGTGCAGCGGTGCGATCTCAGCTCACTGCAACCTCTACCTCCAGGGCTCAAGTGACCCTCCCACCTCAGCCTCCAGTGTAGCTGGGACCACAGGCACGCACCACCATGCACCATGCCTGGCCTAACATTTCTATTTTTTGTAGAGAAGGGGTTTCGCTATGTTGCCGAGGCTGGTGTCGAACTCATGAGCTCAAGCGATCTGCCAGCCTCGGGCTCCCGAAGTGCTGGGATTACAGGTGTCAGCCACTGTGCCCAACCAGCAATTACTATTAGGAAGATTTTCTGGTGGGGCACAGGAGCTCACGCCTGTAATCCCAACACTTTGGGAGGCTGACATGGGAGGATCACTTGAGCCCATGGGTTCAAGAGCAGCCTAGGCGACCAACATAGTGAGACCCTGCCTCTTAAAAAAAAGAGACCTTATGATCCCATCCAGGGGAATCAAGCATGGGGAGCCCTGCCCCCAGCACCGAACGTCTCCCCTCTCGGTGCTCACCAGGCCCCTACAGGACAGAAGCACATTCCTGCTCTTCTAGGAGGGCAAGGCTGGGCCGCTGGGCCCAGGAAGCTCAGAACGATGAGCTGTGACCAGCCATCCCGGAGGCTGCTGCTCATGAACCGGCAGCCCACACACCCCTCCTCTACTAAGGACTGCAAAGCGCCAAGAGGCACCACAGGCCAGCACAGAGCTTGGGTGTCCAGCTCTGAACCAGACCCAGTAACCACAGCAGCTTCCCCACCAAACAGGGTAGGGAAGAGCCCTCAGCCCACGGATGCTCACCTGGTCTGTGCAAAATGGCTGAGAAGCTCCCAGAGGGTCTGGCCTGAACAGAAAGAGTCCTGCAACCTTGAGCCATCGTCCAGCTGCAAAGCGATGCGAACCTAGAGGGTATAAGACATGAGAAACTTCCTTAGGAAGAAAAGCAACCATTCCATCTAAACCCCAGACTGATTCTCCAGACACAGAGGGTGACTGCCCCACCCCAGCCTCCGGGGAGAGGCTGACCCCCACGGAGAAGGCTGCCTTCCTGTGTACTCTGGAGTGAGGGCCACGGATGCTCCCCAACAGGGCTGCACCAGCATGTGTGTGCAGGTGTGTGTGCGGGTGTGCGTGTCGGTGTGTGCGGGTGTGTGTGGGGGTGTGTGCATGTTGGTGTGTGGGTGTGTGCAGGTACGTGTGCGGGTTACGTGAAGGCGCCACAGGAGTGATCTGTGTTGGAGACAGTCCTCGTGTCCCAGTGGGGGCTTCAAAAGATTGCAGCTCCACTGAACCTGACAGCAGCCTCAGGAGAGACTCTGAGCTAAGCTGCTCCTAGATTCCTGACCCTCAGAAGCCACATGAGATGGTAAATGTTTGCTGCTCTTTTTTTTTTTTTTTTTGAGACAAAGTCTCACTCTGTCGCCCAAGCTGGAGTGCAGTGGCAGCACAATCTCGGCTCACTGCAAGCTCCCCCTCCTGGGTTCACGCCATTCTCCTGCCTCAGCCTCCTGAGTAGCTGGGACTATAGGCACCCGCCACCACCCACGGCTAATTTTTGTATTTTTAGTAGAGACGGGGTTTCATTATGTTGGCCAGGCTGGTCCCAAACTCCTGACCTCAGGTGATCTGCCCGCCTCGGCCTCCCAAAGTGCTGGGATTACAGGCTGCCCTTGAGGCATCCATGCAGCGCTTTGGGCTCTAACATTCTGGGCAATTCTATGAGCAGGTGGTCAGGCTGGTGGGTGAATGCTGCTGACACCCTGAGCCAGGGAAGGCACAACTGACCCCAGAAAGAAAGAAAAACTTCCACATGAAGAATGATGTGCGCTGGGTGCAGAGGCTCATGCCTGCAATCCTTTGGGAGGACTTTGGGAGGCCGAGGCAGGTAGATCACGAGGTCAGCAGTTCCAGACCAGCGGGCCAACATGGTGAAACCCTGCCTCTACTAAAAATACAAAAATTAGCCAGGCACGGTGGCGGGCACCTGTAATGCCAGCTACTCGAAAGGCTGAGGCCGGAGAATCACTTGAGCCCAGGCGGCAGAGGTTGCAGTGAGCCAAGATTGTGCCATTGCACTCCAGCCTGGGTGACAGAGCAAGACTCTGTTTCAAAAAAAAACAAAAACAAAAACAGGCGCGGGTGGATCACGAGGTCAGGAGATCGAGACCATCCTGGCTAACACAGTGACACCCTGTCTCTACTAAAAATACAAAAAAATAAGCCGGGCGTGGTGGTGGGCACCTGTAGTCCCAGCTACTCGGGAGGCTGAGGCAGGAGAATGGCGTGAACCCAGGAGGCGGAGCTCGAAGTGAGCCAAGATTGCGCCACTGCACTCCAGCCTGGGCGACAGAGCGAGACTCTGTCTCAAAAAAAAAAAAAAACATGAGATGCTCATTTTCAGTCGCTAGTTATCAAAAAACAGGAAGCTGTTTGGGCCCAACCCAGGGAAAGCAGAACTGGTGCTAAGACTCATGTCCCTCCTTCCCCAGCACCCCCCACTGTCCCCTGTCCCCCGTCCCCCGTCCCTGGCCAGCTGAACGATCTTGTGCCCCACACAGTCAGCCTCCCCCAGAGCACCGCCCACCATGTTCTCAGGCCCCTCACGGCTCCGGGAAGCAGGCACCATCTCCAGCCTGGCATTGTTGGGCAGGTTGGCAAATCTCCACTGGAGAGAAAGGTCGAGCACGCTCCTCTGAAACCTGCAAGACAGACCAGAGCACACTTGCTGCCCTGCAGAGCCTGACGCGCCCCGCCATCCACGTCCCGCTGTCCACGTCCTATGGCAGCTCCCCAACAGCGGGACGTCATAACCTGCAGAGGCATAAGGCGGGTCCCCGATCACATGGGGCCTCCTGCAAGCAGAAGGGAGCAGGGAAAAGGGAGACGTGGGCCTCGGGCCACGCCGAGGGGGCTGCTCCTTCAGAGTCTGGGGTGCTGACAGCCCCAGTGCAGACGCTCGGAAAACAGAGAGAACGACAGGGGCGTGAACACTGCTGCACTCGCGGAAGCTGGGGTGTCACAGACCCCGGCCGTCACAGCTGGAGCCGCCAGAGAAAACCTGACTGCCCAGGCGCGGTGGCTCACGCCTGTAATCCCAGCACTTTGGGAGGCTGAGGCGGGTGGATCACCTGAGGTTCAGGAGTTTGAGACAAGCCTGACCAACATGGTGAAACCCTGTCTCTACTAAAAATACAAAAAAATAAGCTGGGCATGGTGGCTCAGGCCTGTAGTCCCAGCTACTCGGGAGGCTGAGGCAGGAGAATTGCTTGAACCCGGGAGGCAGAGGCTACAGTGAGCCGAGATCGTGCCACTGCACTCCAGCCTGGGTGACAAGAGCAAAACTCTGTGAAAGAAGAAAGAAAAGAAAAAAAAGAAAGAAAGGAAAGAAAGGAAGAAAGAAAGAGAAAAGAGGAAGAAAGGAAGAGAAAGAAAGAGAGAAGAAAGAAAGGAAAGAAAAAGAAAAGAAAGAAAGAAAAAGAAAAGAAAGAAAGAAGAATAGAAAAAAGAAAAGAAAAAAGAAAAAAGAAATCTGAATATACTCAAAGTGGTTGGCCTCACTTTGGAAATGCAAGCTGCTGTTGGAGACAACTAGTGAAGAGAGTTCAGACAGCCCAGGGGCATCTGGAAGAATTAAGAGACAACAAACTTTGCTATCCATCTTCAACACTGGCCAGAAAAGTGACTCTGCAAATTGCCACATGAAATATCTACAGCAAGACAGGATAGCAGATCGGGGGATCCCGAGGGCAGGCGGGCTGGGAACGTTGGAGCGGAGGGCACTGTTCATGCATGGGGCTGCATTCCTCTGCACTGCCTGCACTTTGTAAGCAAGTGGTACCATTAGCAGAGGAAAAGGAGACCTGAAAACATGGCTATGGCGTTGCAGGACCGGACCTGCCTCAAAATTGCACTCACTGGCTCGCACCAGACACCACCACACAGACCACGGGCAGGTGAACAGTCAGAAGTAACAATGCACCGGGCACGGTGGCTCATGCCTGTAATCCCAGCAATTTGGGAGGCCGAGATGGGCGGATCACTTGAGGTCAAGAGTTTGAGAGCAGTCTGGCCAATGTGGTGAAACTCCGTCTCTACCAAAAATACAAAAATCAGCCAGGCGTGGTGGCGCAAGCCTGTAGTCCCAGCTACTCGGGAGGCTGAGGTGGGAGAAGTGCTTCAACCCGGGAGGCGGAGGTTGCAGTGTGCCAAGATTGCGCCATTGCACTCCAGCCTGGGCGACAGAGCGAGACTCCGTCTCAAACCAAACAAACAAACAAAAGAAAGAAATAAAAATGAGGCCAGGTGCAGTGGCTCACGCCTATCATCCCAGCACTTTGGGAGGCCAAGATGGGCGGATCACTTGAGGTCAGGAGTTTGAGATCAGCCTGGTCAACATGGTGAAACCCCATCTCTACTAAAAATACAGAAACTAGCCGGGTGTGTTGGCGGGTGCCTGTAATTCCAGCTACTCAAGATGCTGAGGCACGATAATCGCTTGAACCCAGGAGGCAGAGGTTGCAGTGAGCTGAGATCATGCCACCGCACTCCAGCCTAGGTGACAGAGCAAGACTCTGTTTCAAAAAAATGGCCAGGCACAGTGACTCATGCCTGCAATCCCAACACTTTGGAAGACCAAGGCGGGTGGATCACCTGAGGTCAGGAGTTGAAGACCAGCCTGAACAACATGGTGAAACCCCGTCTCTACTAATAATACAAAAATTAGCTGGGCATGATGGCGCATGCCTGTAATCCCAGCTACTCGGGAGGCTGAGGCAGGAGAATCACTTGAACCTGGAAGATGGAGGTTGCAGTGAGCCGAGATAGCACCACTGTACTACTGCCTGTGTGACAAGCGAGACTCCATCTCAAAAAATAATGAAATAAAAATGAAACCCTAAGCCCCCCCAACCAACTGAACTGTCCTCCTCTTGGCCCAGAGGACCCCAGAAACCTTGAAAGCTGAGTTCCTGGCCATGGCTGGGTGGGAGATCAGACACACCTGCAGGCTCTCTTCCCTAAGGGATAAACAGAAAGCAGCCCTTTCCAAAGACTCTTGGGCTGGTATCTGACGTCAGCCAACCTCCCGCCAGGCCCTTCTCTCTTGCGGTTTCTTCAAAACAACCCACAGGTATTTCTTCCTGATAAGAAACCACCAACCATGGAGTGATTCTGGCACAGTCAGGGTTTTTGTGGCACAGTCTTCATGTCCTCTGATTTGCCATTTATTTATTTATTTACTTTTTTTGTAGAGACGGGGTCTCACTATGTTCCCCAGGCAAATCTGGAATTCCTGGGCTCAGGTAATTCTCCGCCTCGGGCTCCCAAAGTGCTGGGATTACAGGCATGAGCCACTTCGCCCAGCCTGCTTCACCTCTGACTTCAGAGGCCAAAAATTCCACCCTCAGGTCATGCTGGCACTGCCATTTTTTGAACACAGGACCCGTGAAGAGGCAGGAAGCTCAATTGTGTGCACAGTTCTCCTTTCGTGAATACTCATCATCCTCCTACAGCATATTAAGTACATCTGTATCAGCCACCCCATTCGGTGTAAATCCCTGTCTTATTCTTCCCTCTCTTGAAGTGTCTGTTTCCGGCTTCTGGCTGGAGGCTACACTTCCCAGCCTGTTAGAATGGCCACCCTGCAAGCTGCAACCAGTTATGAGAAATAAAGCCCTCCTTTCCAAACATATGAACCTCATTCTTCAGTTGGCAAGAGAGACTGGAGAACAATGGAGTGAAGGTCTGGGGCAGAAAGCCCAAGACCACCTGGCACTCAGAGCACAGGTCCTGGGATTCTCACGCAGTCCAGACACAAGGTAGAAGACTGGAATGACTTGGCAGGTATCACCCCTAAGAAACTCCTCCCAGGAGAGCCTCGTAAGGCAGGGTGGGCAATGCCAGGAGGGCAGGCTCCTGCCCTCTGCCCCCAGTGTTAGGACAACAGTACTGTAAAAACAGGTCTTCAAGGGCAGGTGCGGTGACTCATGTCTGTAATCCCAGTACTTTGGGAGGCCGAGGCAGGCGGATCACAAGGTCAGGAGTTCTAGACCATCCTGGCCAATGTGGTGAAACCCCGTCTCTACTAAAAATACAAAAATTAGCTGGGTGTGTTGGCGAGCACCTCTAATCTCAGCTACTCGGGAGGCTGAGGCAGGAGAATCACTTGAACCTAGGAGGTGGAGGTTGCAGTGAGCCAAGACCGTGCCACTGCACTCCAGCCTGGGCGACAAGAGTGAAACCGTGTCTCAAAAAAAAAAAACAAAAAACAAAACCCACACCAGAAAACAGGTCTTTAAAGTGAAAAGCTTCACGTGTGGGATAGACACGCACATCGTACCCACATGAGGGCTCTGACCCTTCTGCTGTCTCAGACTCCTTGAGAGTCTGGCAGAAGCCCTCTCTTGGGAACAATATCCCCACACAGAAGCGTGCGTGTAATTCCAGGGGCTGTGAGACTGCAGGGATCCACCACAGTTTTCAAGGCATCCTGTTTCTCCATGGCCAGCTCTTTCCCCTCAGAACCCCACTGGGAACTTATGCAACCCAATGCAATAAAACCTACAGGGGGTTGAACGGTGGCCCCCCCCAAAAAAGATAGGTCAATGTCCTCACCCCCAGGACCTCTGAACAGGAACCCTCTTACTGGGGATCCTGGTCTTTGGAGATGTAATGATAAATCGTTCTAGATTATCCAAGTGGACCCTAAATCCAATGACAAGGGTCTTCCTGAGACACAGAGAAAACAGGAAAAGGCCACAAGAAATCGGAGGCAGAGGGCAATGCGGCCACAAGCCACGGGACGCCTGAAGCCATTAGAAGCTAGAAGAGGCAGGAGAGATTCTCCCTTAGGGCATTTGGAGAGAGTGTGGCCCTGCCAAGGCCTTGGGTCTCCAGAGCTGGGAGGGAATATATGACTATTTAAAACCACCTGGGGGCTTTTCCAAGTGAGAGCCAGTATGTTCAGGGGGCAGGGGCACAGATATACTCAGCCCCTGCTGCTGAGCTGGAGCAAACTCACTTCAGATCATATTCACAGGGGTTGAAGTCCTGCCGCCGGCACGTGTCCTCCAGAACCTGGGGGTGAGATGAAAGGATGGTGAACTGCTGAGTGCGCAGGGCTGGCGGGCACAGTGGGCCAGGTCAGCCAAGGGCACTCAGCTTCCTGGTGAGCCAGGTGGCTCTGCCCAGGCAAAACCAAGCACAAGACCACACTACTGACGGTCCCCGCAACAGGTGCAGGCTCTCACCTGCAAATTCTGTCCACTCTCCCTCCCTTCCTCACCATCCCCTCAGTTTTGTAGGAAAGCTCCACTCAGAGTTCCCCTGCAGTACAGCAACACGGGCATCTTCCTGACACACACCCTGGGCTCTCCTTCAAACCCTGTAGTTCTGCAACCTGCCTTAAACCTGCCCAGCACAAGCTACCCCCTGGCTCTGGCGCGGTTCTGTGCACCTGCTCCCATTGCCTGCACCGCCTCCGCCCCTCTTCTCCATAAGCCAAAGACGTGGCCTTGCACCAAGGGGTCCCGCGCAGCCTCTGCGGGAGCGCCCCGCTTCCGCACTCTGCACGCCTGGCACCAACAGCCTCCTGGCTGCGCCCTCCACCTGCCCAGGCCTGGCGACCCCACGCAGTGGGCTGCTCCCGCAAACTCCGAGTCGTGTGCACCTTTGGGTCCTCACGGTCCCCCACGCAGCAGAGGCTCAATAAATCCTTTTTTTTTTTGAGACGGAGTCTCGCTCTGTCTCCCAGGCTGGAGTGCAGTGGCGCGATCTCGACTCAAGCTCTGCCTCTCGGGTTCACGCCATTCTCCTGCCTCAGCCTCCCGGGTAGCTGAGGCGCCCGCCACCACGCCCGGCTAAATTTTTTTGTATTTTTTTAGTACAGACGGGGTTTCACCGTTTTAGCCAGGACGGTCTCGATCTCTTGACCTCGTGATCCACCCGCCTTGGCCTCCCACAGTGCTGGGATTTACAGGCGTGAGCCACCGCGCCCAGCCAATACTTTTACATTTAATTGATTTGCGGTCACAAGGTGCCCGAGTAAAAGTGCAGTGCGTGACTCGGCAAAAATCGCTTCCAGGCCCCACGGCCCGGACTTCTGCCACCGCGCAACCCGGGCTCCCGCTCCGGGGGACGCCCCGAAATGGGAACGCGGGTCTAGGGCTCCACTCTTCCCTCTTCCCGACGCCCTCGCGAGCTGGGCTCCGCCGGGCGCCGAGTACTCGATGCGGGTGACACGCGGCGCCGTTCTACCTCACCCCGGGAAGGCTCGCCACTGCCCCGCCCCGCCCCCACTCGGGACCCCTGGGACCCCCGAGACCCCCGCGGAAACGCTGGTGCCCGCGAGCAGGGGGCGGGGCCGCCGCGCAGGAGGCCGCTCATTGGCCGCCGAGGCCCCGCCCCCGAACACCGGGACGCCGACCGCAGTGGGCGGGACCTCGGCGCAGCACCCCCCCCCCGCCCCCGCCCCCGCCCGCCTACCCGTCCGCCCCGGGCCGGCGGCCGCACCTGAAGCAGCACGGTGCTCGGCGTCACCTTCACCGTGTGGCGCCGGCCGTTCGGGGCCAGCACCGACACCGCGGAGCCTCCGCCGCCTGCCGGGGCCGCCATTTTCCGCTCACGTGACCCGCCGCCGGGCCGGCGTCAAACAACTTTATCGGCAACAGCCGGGACGCGCAGCCACGCGGCCAGGGGGCGGGGCCGCAGCGTACTTCCGGGTCCCGCAAGGCCCCGCCCTTTCCCCACCCACGGCGCCCCGGCCCCACCCTGAGGCCGCCAAAGCCCGCGCCAGACCCGGATAGCGCGGCCGACCTCTGCCCCCGGGAAGCGCGGCTTGGATGGGCTCGCCGGGGCTGGGCGCGCGGTCACCCCCAGTGAGCGGCACTGAGCCCCGGTGTCCCAGCCGTCCGCGCTCGCCCATCCTCGCTTCGTCCCTGACACGTCCCCACCTCGGTGCCCTGCTCTCCCCCGACCCTCCCGGCTTCCTCCACTCCAGCAGCTGAGACTCTTCCCTGGCCACCTGTCCCTGTGGTCAGCGTCCACCTCCTGACCTTATGGTTTGGGGCAGTCCCCCGCCCCTGTACGGATCCTCCCTGGGTGTTGGGGCTCGTGGCCCTCAGTCTAGACCTGATTTCTTTCATCCTAAAATGGGAGTGCAGTATCTGGCAGCCCTAGGGCTGCTGCGACGGTCCCTAAACCTGAGGGTAGGAAAGGTGGGAGACAGGTTTCAGAACCCTGGGGTGAGCGAACTTGAGTCTCACCGGAGCTCCTGCCGACCCACAGGCACTCAAGGACTTCCCGCACCAACCCATGCTGAGGAGGGGCTTGGTGGAAGCCTCGGAAAACACTCCCATCGCCAGCCACCGCAGCAGGGAAAGCGCCTGGCCTCACCAGCTCCAGGCTTCCAGAAGGAGCTGCCCTCCTGACTCGCAGCCGTCGAATGTGCTTAGCTCCCAGCACCTGGGCCACTCATGGACAGCACTTGCACGTGTTCCGCCCCGCCCCCGCCACCTCCATGGCTCAGCCGGGCCTGGCGCTTCTCTCTCCATGTGCCTACCTGTCTGCGGACTCCTGGCCAGGGCTCAGATGCACAGAAGCCGGTGGAAGGGGGACTGGTGCAGTTATCAGTCAATCCTCCCACAGGGCTAGGATTACACACGTGAGCCACCGCACCCGGCAGTCATTGCTGAGTCTAAGGACACCTCCTCTGCATGGGTGCCGTTGTGCCTTCCTGTCGACGACATATCCGTGTCACACACACCCACCTGTATGCTGACAAACACGGACATCTGTACATTGGAGAAACCTGGGGAAAGCCCCAGGTTAGCCACAGCCCTCCCACCCAGCCAGCCAGTCCCATGCTCTGTGCAACCTCAGGGCCTTACTGAGCCACACATCACCTGGTGGGTTTTAATTCTTTAGTGGCATTTTCGAAGAGTCTGCTCCTATTTTCCTTAGACTGTCCCACAGTCTGGATCCTTGGTTAAACGTTTGGGGCAATGATGAAGGGAGGTGACAAGTCAGCAGAAGGTGCAGGACATCAGCGTGGCCACGAGTGAGGACGTGAAGTTTAACCACTTGGTCAACTTTGGGTCTGCTAAATTACTCCATGGTCAGATTCCTCCCTTGCTCCTTGTAGAGTAATTAAGGCATGTGTGAGGTCATTCTTTGAGACCACAAATATCAAGTGTTTCCAATAACCATTTGCCCAACAGTTTTAGCATCAGTTAATGAGTAGATTCATTGTTTCACCGTAAAGCTGCAAAATCATGGCTTCCCAAGTTTATTGTTTCTTCTACATTTGTAGTCACTTTTGGTCAAGATTCCCCTTCTTTAAAAAGTTATTAAATATTCGGGAGGCTGAGGCAGGAGAATGGCATGAACCCGGGAGGCAGAGCGTGCAGTGAGATCATGCGTGCAGTGCAGATCACACGTGCAGTGCAGATCACGCCACTGTACTCCAGCCTGGGAGACGGAGCAAAACTGTGTCTCAAAAAAAAAAAAAAAAAATTAAATATGGCCAGGTGCGGTGGCTCACGCCTGTAATCCCAGCACTTTGGGAGGCTGAGTTGGGCGGATCACAAGGTCAAAAGATTGAGACCATCTTGGCCAACATGGTGAAATCCTGTCTCTACTTAAAAAAGTACAAAAATTAGCCAGGCATGGTGGCGCATGCCTGTAATCCCAGCTATTCGGGACGCTGAGGTAGGAGAATCACTTGAACCTGGGAGGTGGAGGTTGCAATGAGCCGAGATTGCACCATTGCACTCCAGCCTGGGCGACAAGAGTGAAACTCCATCTCAAAAATATATATATATATATATATGTTATTAATATGAATTCATGTATTTTTTTCATTCAGTCAGCATTCTTTTTGATGCTCAAATTGGTCCAAATTTGGCCTGTGAGACCTCCTTTAAGCTGGCTCCTATGCTTTTTTTGATAGGAGGGATGACCTTTTATCCTGATATTATTTCAAACTTAGCTGAGCAAGGTGGCTCACACCTGTAGTCTTAGCTACTCCGGTGGCCGAGGCAGGATTGCTTAAGTTCCAACCTTAGTGAACCACTATTCATGCCTATGAATAACTACTGCACCCCAGCCCGAGCAACGTACTATGATACGGTCTCAAAAAAGGAGAAGGAGAAGAAAGAAGAAGAGGGAGGAGGAAAGAAGAAAGAGAAGAAAAGTTTGCAAAAGCAGTATGAAGAATCCCTGCTGTATATGTTTTTTTTTTGGAGATGGAGTCTCCCTCTGTCGCCAGGCTGGAGTGCAGTGGTGCAATCTCAGCTCACTGCAACCTCTGCCTCCCGGGTTCAAGCGATTCTCCTGCCTCAGTCTCCCAAGTAGCTGGGACTACAGGTGCGCAGCACCACACCCAGCTAATTTTTGTTTTGTTTTGTTTTGTTTTTTGAGACAGAGTCTCGCTCTGTTGCCCAGGCTGAAGTGCAGTGGCGCAATCTCGGCTCACTGCAAGCTCCGCCTCCCGGGTTCACACCATTCTCCTGCCTTAGCCTCCCGAGTAGCTGGGACTACAGGCGCCTGCCACCATGCCCAGCTAATTTTTTGTATTTTTAGTAGAGACGGGGTTTCACTGTGTTAGCCAGGATGGTCTCAATCTCCTGACCTTGTGATCCACCCGCCTCGGCCTCCCAAGTGCTGGGATTACAGGTGTGAGCCACCATGCCCGGCCTCCTGTATATCTTTTAGCCAGATAAATCAGTGTTTACATGTCACCCCATTTGCTTTATCATATTCTCTCTCTCTCTCTCCATATACATGTAAAAACTTTCTGGCCAGGCACAGTGGCTTACACCTATAATCCCAGCACTTTGGGAGGCCGAAGTAGGAGGATCATTTGAGCCTAGGAGTTTGAGACCACCCTAGGCAACATAGTGAGACCCCAGCTCTACAAAAAATACAAAAGTTAGCTAGGCATGGGGGCATGTCCATGTAGTCCCAGCGATTTGAGAGACTGAGGCAGGAGGATCACTTGAGCCCAGGAGGTCAAGGCTGCAGTAAAGACATTGTGCACCTTCGCCACTAAATACTTCAGTTTTTCTATTTCCTAAGAATAAGGCCAGTCTCAGCCAGGTGCAGTGGCTCATGCCTGTAATCCCAGCATTTTGGGAGACCAAGGCGGGTGGATCACCTGAGGTCAGGAGTTCAAAACCAGCCTGGCCAACATGGTGAAACCCTATCTCTACAAAAAATACAAAAAGTAGCCGGGCGTGACAGCAGGTGCCTGTAATTCCAGCTACTTGGGAGGCTGAGGTGGGAGAATTGCTTGATCCTGGGAGGTGGAGGTTACAGTGAGCCAAGATCACGCCATTGCACTCCAGCCTTGGCGACAGAGTAAGACTCAGTCTCAAAAAAAAAAAAAAAAAAAAGGCCAGTCTCTTATATAGCCACCATAATTTCATACAAAATTGGGAAATCTAATGTTGGTATCATACCCTGAGTTAATCCACAGTTAATTGTCCAAGTGCGGACATCTTTCCTGCATCCTTTTGGCATTTCCATTATTCTTTGGGCACCTCCTCTCTGCCCAAGCCCTGAAGTCAGCCATTTTTCAGAGAAACCCCAATCCCTTTTACAAGGAAATGGGATTTAGAGACCAAGTTCTGGCTGCTGAGTGTGCTCATGGCTACTGGGGTGTCACTGCTTTCTGGGCCCTCTCAGGGGACACAATTAATGTGATAAATTCATCTGAATATTTCTAAGCCACACCTCAGCCTTCTCCCCCTTCTTCCCTCATTCCATATTTGTATTTGGTTGAATTCTATTAAATTGCCCTAGTTAACCTTTTTTCTTCTTTTTTTTTTTTTTTGAGATGGAGTCTCACTCTGTCACCCAGGGTGGAGTGCAGTGGCGCAATCTCAGCTCACTGCAAGCTCCGCCTCCCAGGTTCACACCATTCTCCTGCCTCGGCCTCCTGAGTAGCTGGGACTACAGGCACCGGCCACCAAGCCTGGCTAATTTTTTAAATATTTTTAGTAGAGACAGGGTTTCACCATGTTAGCCAGGATGGTCTCAATCTCTTGACCTTGTGATCCGCCTGCCTTGGCCTCCCAAAGTGCTGGGATTACAGGCGTGAGCCACCGCACCCAGACTTTTTTTGTTTTGTTTTTGATACAGAGTCTCGCTCTATTGCCCAGGCTGGAATACAGTGGCACGATTTTGGCTCAATGCAACCCCCATCTTCTGGGATCAAGCGATTCTCCTTCCTCAGCCTCCTGAATAGCTTGGATTACAGGCGCCTGCCACCATGAGCAGCTAATCTTTGTATTTTTAGTAGCAATGGGGTTTTGCTATGTTGGCCAGGCTGGTCTTAAACTCCAGACCTCAGGTGATCCTCCCACCTCGGCCTCTCAAAGTACTGGGATTATAGATAGGCATGAGCCACTGCCCCCAGCCGATCATTTTTGATCTACAAAAAAATGACAAAACCTATATGGTTCAACCTAATACCTCCTTTGTCCACAGTGAGAACCCTAATTGTCAGTAAATCAGTATATTTATTCATTTGCTTTGTTCTAAAATGCCCTCCAAATAGTTTCAGAGGTACTGCGGCAATCTTGCTATTAACGACAGATCTACTGTGGAAATTTCAAGATGCCTTTGTAGCTATTTTTGTCCTTTAGAGTATGTCCCATTAGAGAAACATAGAGTATTGTGTTCAAAAGTTATTTGAATTAATTTGCTTTTCTGTGTTAGGTTAGGTTAGTGTATTATAGGGTTCTCCAGAGAAACAGAACCAATAGGATATGCACAGATATATACAAGAGACCAGCCTGGCCAACATGGGGAAACCTCATCTCCACTGAAAACACAAAAAATAGCTGGGTGTGGTGCCGCACACCTATAGTCGCAGCTACTTGGGAGGCTGAGGCAGGAGAATCACTTGAACCCAAGAGGCGGACGTTGCAGTGAGCTGAGATCACACCACTGTATTCCAGCCTAGGTGACAGAGTGAGACTCCATCTCGAAAAAAAAAGAGGAAATGTATTATGGGAATTGGCTCAAATGATTATGGAGGCTGAGAAAGAAGTCCCATGGTCGGTTTTCTGCAAGCTTGAGACAGGAAAACCAGTGTATTATAAACCAGTGTATAACTGAATACTCAAACCAGTGTATAACTCAATACCCAAAACCAGTGTATAACTCAATACATTGGTTTATAATATAATTACAATATAATTTAATTCAATCCAAGTCTGCAGGTCTGAGAACCAGGGGAGCGAGAGGTGTAACTCCCATCCTGAAGCCCCAGAAGTGTAGGATGGGCTGCTGGTGTAAGTCCTGGAGTCCAAAAGCCTGAGAAGCAGGTTGCCCTTCTCCAGTGTCCAAGGGCAGGAGGATGGATGTCCCAGCTCAAGAAGAGAGAATGTGTCCTTCTTCCACCTTTTTGTTCTATTTGGGCCCTCGGATTGGATGATTCCTGCCTGCTGTGGTGAGGGTGGATCTTCTTTACTTGGGCCACTGATCCAAATGCTAATTTCTTCCGGAAACATCCTTGCAGACATACCCAGCCATGAGGTTTTACCAACTCTCTGGGTATCCCTTAGCCTGGTCAAGTTGACACATACAATTAACCATTATAGGTAGGTTAGGTCCGTTTAACAATTTGATGCATGGTTAGGTGATGTTTATTTATTTTGTTTTTCACTAAATTTGGGGTTTTTTTCATCCTTTTTTATAGTGCTATATTTTCATTGTTCAAAAGGTTTATTTGATTCAGGTGGGGTGCGGTGACTCACGCCTGTAATCCCAGCACTTTGGAAGGCCAAAACGGGTGGATCACCTGAGGTCAGGAGTTCAAGACCAGCCTGGCCAACATGATGAAACACCACCTCTACTAAAAATACAAAAATTAGCTGGGCGTGGTGGTGTGTGCCTGTCATCTCAACTACTCCGGAGGCTGAGGCAGGAGAATCTCTTGAATCCGTGAGGTGGAGGTTGCAGTGAGCCGAGATGGTGCCACTGCACTCGCACTCCAGCCTGGGCGACAGAGCAAGACTCCATCTCAGAAAAAAAAAAAAAGGAATCTACATATGTGCCCACCTGGCACCTGACACAGGAGTTTGCTCAACTTTGCAAAAAGAAAAACAAGCAAGCTACCCTAGAAGTTAATGAAAATGGTTTTCTTGGCCGGGCACAGTGGTTCACACCTGTAATCCCAGCACTTTGGGAGGCCAAGACGGGCGGATCACAAGGTCAGGAGTTCGAGACCATCCAGACCAACATGGCGAAACCCTGTATACTAAAAATACAAAAATTGGCCTGGCGTGGTGGTGCACACCTATAATCCCAGTTACTGAGGAGGCTGACACAGGAGAATTGCTTGAACCCAGGAGGCAGAGGTTGCAGTGAGCCGAGATAGCACCACTGCACTCCAGCCTGGGCAACAGAGCGAGACTCCGTCTCAAAAAAAAAAAAAAAATTGGCTGGGCGTGGTGGCTTATGCCTGTAATCCCAGCACTCTGGGAGTCTGACGTGGGTGGATCACAAGGTCAGGAGATTGCGACCATCCTGGCTAACACGGTGAAAGCCCGTCTCTACTAAAAAAAATACAAAAAAATTAGCTGGGTGTGGTGGCAGGTGCCTGTAGTCCCAGCTACTCAGGAGGCTGAGGCAGAAGAATGGTGTGAACCCAGGAGGCGGAGCCTGCAGTGAGCAGAGATCGAGCCACTGCACTCCAGCCTGGGCAACTGAGCAAGACTCTGTCTCAAAAAAAGAAAAAAAAAAAAGTAGCCAGGCGTGATGGCGTGTGCCTGTAGTCCCAGCTACTCAGGAGGCTGAGGCCAGAGTTTGAGGTTGCAGTGAGCTGTGGTCACTACACTGCACTCCAGGCTGGGCAACAGAGTGAGACTCCATCTCTAAAAAGAGAAAAAAAAGAAAATGTTTTTCTGTGAGGATGAGTGGGAGACGAAACAGGTCAGGCCATGTCTTTATACTTTGGAATCAAATATATATATGTGTATATATATATGTATATATATGTGTATATATATATGTATATATATGTGTGTATATATATGTATATATATGTGTATATATGTATATATATGTGTATATATGTATATATGTGTATATATATGTATATATGTGTATATATGTATATATATGTGTATATATGTATATATGTGTGTATATATGTATATATGTGTGTATATATGTGTGTATATGTGTGTATATATGTATATATGTGTATATATATACATATATGTGTATATATGTGTATATATATACATATATGTGTATATATATGTGTATATATACATATATGTGTATATATATGTGTATATATATGTGTATATATACATATATGTGTATATATATGTGTATATATACACATATATGTGTATATATATATATACATATATGTGTATATATATGTGTATATATACACATATATGTGTATATATATATACACACATATGTGTATATATATATACATATGTGTATATATATATACATATGTGTGTATATATATATACATATATATGTGTGTATATGTATATACATATATATATATATATTTTTGACTGAGTCTGACTCTGTTGCCCAGACTGGAGTGCACTGGCGTGATCGCGGCTCACCACAACCTCCACCTCCCGGGTTCAAGGGATCCGCCGACCTCAGCCTCCCAAAGTGCTGGAATTACCGGTGTGAGCCACCATGCCCAGCCAGGTGTAGATTTTTAACCTGCCTTCCTCCTTATACAACAGGTGACCACAGGATATCACAGTCTCTTTTGCTGTCATCACTGCAGCCCACCCACGTTTTCAAAGATTTACGCGTGACCCCACTCTGCGGCCACCTGTGACTCCACTCTTCTCCAGCATGCACTGAGTCAGAAGCACAAAGTGCTCATGGCCGGACGTTGCACAGGAGGTCACAGTGTCCAGGCGTGGAATGGTCCAGGCACCAGGTCCAGCCCCCTACCTGCACCGAACTGAACTTTGACCTGGTCTGTGCTGGCCTCCAACATAGAGCCTCGCCTGCCCAGGCCTCGGATCCTCACCTGTAGCACCCGCCAGGCAGGTGAGTGGACCCTGACTTGGCACAGGAAGGCCAAGAGGTCATTGCAGGCAGGGAGTCCCCGGTGGGCCGCAGGAAGCCTGAGCTGGGCCGGAAGATGAGTTTGGGTTCCTCCCCACAGGCTGCACAAAGTCAATCCCAGGGCTGGCCCAGGCCCCTGCCAGGCCCACTGAATGCCCAGCACAGGGGCTGTCTTCTGCCTGGCTTTCCTGTCTTCCCTTCCCCTGTCACCGTGTCAGGGAGCTCCTTGAACAGCTACTTTTCAGCATCTGCCTCCTCCAGAAGACAAGCCCTGCAAAGGCGCACCTGCCATCCCTGCCCCATGTCCCCGTGCCTGGGACAGGGCTCAGGCAAATGAATTAGAGGTGGTCAGGGAAGCTTCCTGTGGCTCGTGGAGCTGCCTCACTCCCGGCCTCATTCAGTGGCCTCCAGGCAGGATAGACACCTGGGCAGGTTCACAATCCCACCTCAGGGCCAGGCAGGGTGGCACGTGGCTGTAATCCCAGCATCTGGGGTGGCTAAGGGGGAGGATCACATGAGCCCAAGAGTTCAAGACCAGCCTGGGCAACATAGTGAGACCCCATCTCTACAAAAAAATTAAAAAGTAACCGACTGCGGTGGTGCAGGCCTGTAGTCCAAGGTACTCAGGAGGCTGAGGCAGGAGGATCACCTGAGCCCGGGAGTTCAGAGCTACAGTGAGCAGTGATCGCACCACTGCAGTCCAGCCTGGCAACATAGAGTGAGACCTTGTCTCTAAAAATAATAATAATAAAAGAATTGCAGCTCATACATAAATGTGCGAGAGGCCTCACACTATTTATTTCATTAAACGAATCTAGTTTCTACGTTGCTGCTGTCTGGCCACTTGGGACCTTGCTCAGCCTCAGTTCTGAGGACGGCATAGTGCTGGTTCTTGTTCTCGGTCCCCACCCCTCTCCGGTTTAACTAGTTGTTGTTGTTGTTGTTGTTTTGAGACAGAGTCTCACTCTGTCACCCAGGCTGGAGTGCAGTGGCGTGATCTCAGCTCACTCTAACCTCCATCTCCTGGGTTAAAGGAATTCTCGTGCCTCAGCATCCCAAGTAGCTGGGATTACAAGCACGCGCCACCACCATGCCTGGCTGATTTTTTTTTTTTTTTTCATCCCATGAGTTTTCCTTCTGTAATGATTTTTGTGTTTTTAGCAGAGACAGGGTTTCACCATGTTGGCCAGGCTGGTCTCGAACTTCTGACCTCAGGTGTTCTCCCTGCCTTGGCCTCCCAAAATGCTGGATTACAGGCGTGAGCCACCGCACCCAGCCCGGTTGAACTAGTTCTAAGGAGCAACTGCAGCCGGGTCTGGAGAGGGCTTGGCTGCCACCTTCCCTCCCAGACAGCAGCTAGACAGCTGCTCCCAGGATCTGCTTTGAATTAAAAGTGGCGTGGCCCTTTAAGAGAAGCATCCGCCGGCCGCCCCCGCCGCCGCCGCCCCTCTTTGATGTCGCTGGCGCTGAAAGGTTCCCAGTGGCAAGATCTGAAGGTTTGTTTCTGCCTCCCCAGAGGCCACGTGGGAGGGAGGGAGGGCCAGCGAAGGTCACATGGCCTCCCTGGCCTGCTGCCGCTATTGCGGCAGGAGCAGGAGCGTGGGGACCAGCAGGCTGGACGGGTGGGGGCCGCGGCCTGCAGCTCGTGAGGGCGGTGGAGCCTGGCAGCTGGGAGGGCAAAGGACCAGCCTCTCTGCCCCTCCCCTTGGCACCCGGGAGCCTGACCTCCAGCCTCCCTCACCTGTCCAGGAAGGAGCCACACACTCTCTGCGTGATGTCCCAAGAGGCGGCATCTCCACTGATGAGCTGGGACTCCCCCATGCCCTTCCTTCCCCAGCTTTGGAAGGTGGCCTTTCCCTGGTGGCACCAGCCAGGTGAAGCCGCAGGGAGGAGGCGGGATGCGGCGGAGCTCAGCTGCAGGGGTGCCAAGAGGGGCAGATCCCGCCAAATACCTGGGTCCAAAAATGACAGCCTCGGCCTCCCCACTGGGCTCTAGGAGCTCTCACCTGGGTGAAGGACATCCTAGGGCAAGGCCGATCCTTTCCACCAGGGAACCCAGAGGCCACTCGCTCCCAGGCACTGGGGCCAGGGAGAGGGCAGCCCCAACACCAAGCCCAGGAGCAGCCGCCCCGCCCAGGGGCCCCCCTCGCCCCTCCAAGGACCTGGGCGAGAGCCACAGCAGCTCCTGACAAGGGACTTGGCTCATCAAGGTCCCAGGATATGAGGCCAAGAAGGGTCCTTCTGATGGATGGGGTGACCAGAAAAGGAGGTTGGGGGAAACCAAAAGGGGGCCAAGCTCTGCGACGGCACCGCCTGGCCTCAGGGCACCTCCCCCACTCTGAGCCGGCTGGAGAGCAGGGCCTCCCCCAAGAGCCAGCCAAGGGGGAAGCGGGCGGCCTCCCCCAGCAGCCAGCCACATGGGGAAGCGGGTGGCCCGCCTCACTTCCCTGCTCACTTGGGCCTCAGAGGCCAGCAGCTGGGGCGCAGGGAAGCCCAGGTGGCCAGGCGGGGCGGGGCGGCTGAGGCCAGCACACAACAGCTGGGCCCCAGACGGCCTGCAGCAGCTGGAGCCCAGAGCAGCCCTGGCGCTCAAGGCCCTGGGGGGAGGGGCCCGGGATGTGCGGCAGGGAGCCGCCTCCAGTCTGGACAAGGAAGCCGGGTCCGGGGCTGCCTGACACGCTGTGTGCTGGAGGCTCATATCACCAAGCTCCAGGGCCCCACGCGGGGTCTCAAGGGGACCCCTGTACCGCCAACTGCCCTCCATCACACCCTCCTCCCTCTCCGCCTGCGCCTGCCCGCCAGCCTGGGCCCTTGCTTCCTGAAGTGTTCTGTCTTGACCCCTTTTTCCCAGGGAGTGGGCTCCGGCCCCCCAGCACAGCCTTGACCCGGCGGGTTGACTCAGAACCACCTGTGCATCCCCAGCTCCCTCCCCAGGGGGAGGCAGTGAACTGAACCCTCACCCCATCCTGTCTCGGGGTGCCTCTCCTGAAGCACAGAGCCCCCTCTGGGCCTTCGTTTCCCCAGCTTTCCTGCCGCGGGGCACACAGAGTCTAGGCTCCGTCAGAAGCCCCAGCGCCACTTGAATGGGAGCCTGGGGAACCCTGTATGGTCCTCCCTGAACAGGACAGTGGGGATGGGGCAGGGCCAGGGAAGCAGAGAAGGGCACACCCTGTGAGGGACACCACACGCAACCATGCAGTCTGGGATGGACACTCTGGTGCTCTCATCGCCAGGCCCCCAGGTCTGCCCTCGCAGTCAACCTTGGTCCCTGGGGGATCGCCTGCACCCCCACAGCACCTGGGCAGCATAACTGTCATTTATCACATGGTCATCACCAGAGACGCCGAGCGGAGCCCCCAAACATCCTGCATCTTTGATGCTCACGAGGACCCTGTGCTGTTCTCATCCCCGTTTTACAGACGAGGAACCCGAGACGCAACTGCAGGCTCCGCAGTGGCCGGTACTTGGCTGTCCTACCCCATCCGCTCTGGTGCAGACGAAGTGGATATCTGTCTAATATGCAAAAGGAGGGTTCTGAAACACCCTACCTGCCAGGAAGGTTTCTAGAGTGGAGCCAGCCCACTCCACCTCAAGCTGGCCACTTCGCTCACGGGGCCTCAGGCCTCACCCCCGCTACCTGGTGCCTTGTGCCCAGCGTGATCGTCGTTGGTCTTACCCGCTGATTCTTTTAGATAGAAGCAGGATCTTGCTGTGCTGCCCAGGCTGGTCTCGAACCCATGGGCTCAAGCAATCCTTCTTCCAGGACCTCCCAAAGTGCTGGCATTACAGGCGTGAGCCACCGTGCCCAGTCAGAACTAACTACTTTAAAATATCAGGGCGGGTGCCGTGGCTCATGCCTGTAATCCCAGCACTTTGGGAGGCCGAGGCAGGTGGATCACCTGAGGTCAGGAGTTCGAGATCAGCCTAACATGGTGAAACCCCGTCTCTACTAAATACAAAAAAAAAAAAAAAAATTAGCTGAGCGTGGTGGCACATGTCTGTAATCCCAGTTACTCAGGAGTCTGAGACAGGAGAATCGCTTGAACCCGGGAGGGAGAGGTTGCAGTGAGCCGAGATCGAGCCATTGCACTCCAGTCTGGGCAACAAGAGTAAAACTCCATCTCAAAAAAAAAAAAAAAAAAAATCTAATCACATGACAGAGTACATTCAGAAAATTGTGCAACCATTACCACAATCCATTTTAGAACATTTTAATCACCCCAAAAAGAAACCCTGTACCAGCTGGGCACAGTGGCTCACACCTATAATCCCAGCACTTTGGGAGGCCGAGGTGGGTGGATCACCTGAGGTCAGAGACCAGCTGACCAACATGGTGAAACCCCATCTCTACTAAAAATACAAAAATTAGCTGGGCATGGTGGTGCACGCATGTAATCCCAACTATATAGGAGAATTGTTGGAGCCTCGGAGTCGGAAGTTGCAGTGAGCCGAGATCACATCACTGCACTCCAGCCTGGGTGACAGAGCAAGACTCTGTCTCACACACACACACAAAAGAAATCCTGTACCCATTAGTAATCACTCCCTGTTTCTCCCCATCTCCTGGAAACCACCAGCGGACTTTCTGTCTCTATGAAGTTGCCTCTTCTGGACACTCGAAATGAATGGACTCATACCGCATGTGCCCTTCAGTGTCCAGCTCATGTCACTTGGCTGATATCCTCAAGATTCATCCACAGTGCAGCGTATGTCAGAACTTCGTTTGTTTTACGGCTAGAATATATTCCGTTGTATGGCTGTGTTCCATTGTGTTTACCCACTCATCTGCTGAGGGACTTTGGGGCTGTTTTCCGCCTTTTGGCTATTGTGACTAGTCCTGCTGTGAACATTCATGAGCCAGTTTTTGTTTGAACACTTGTCTTCAATTCTCTGCGTGTATCCCTGGGAGTGGGCCCGCTGGGTCACGTGTTCTGTGTAACATACTGAGGAGCCACCAAACTGTTTTCCATGGTTAGGGACATGGCCACCGCACTGTCCATCCCCACAGCGACGCTCTAGGGCTCCTGTGTCGCCGCAGCAGCACCCACACTTGTTAGTTTCTGTGTTTTTGATCGTGGTCATCTTAGTGGGCATGAGGTAGCATCTGACCTATTCATTACTGGTGGACCTGGGTCCCCCTTCCTTATACCTGTCATCCTTATACCTGTCAGGGCCAGGTTGGTCCCATCTTGATGCAGGTGGCCTGGAAGCAAAGGCCCAGCACCTGCTGGCCCATAGGACCCGCCACAGGAGCTGCTGCCAGGCTCTGGGTGCTCAAAACTCCGAGTGGGGAGTCCCAGGTGCAGAGGATAAAGCTGCCCCAGGGGCTGGGGAAGTGTGACGACAGAGCCAGTCAGTGTGAGTCAAGAGGAGGACATGGGTGTGAGCAGCTGCTGAGTCTCAGGAGCCCTGTCCCCGGCCATAGGGTTGCAGCCTTGTGAGTCATCCGGTCATGGCAAGGGGCTTCAGAGGAGAGGGGTATGGGGGAGGTGGACAGAAGGGCAGAGAGGTTCTGGGGAAGTCTTGGGTTTGAGCCCCTTCTTGCGTCTGCTACCAGTGTTGAATAAACCAAAATGTGAACTCATTTTGGTTCAACATGCAGGCTCAATCGCATTACAGGAGATGTCAGAAACTGTAACACACATGGTCTTCTCCCATCCTGGAATTTTCGTCGGTGATCATGACTGCCACCCCTACCACGCGCTTTCACAAATGGGCTCTTATAATCCCACAACAGCTCTCTGACGGACGCACGGCCATCACTCTGCTTTAAAGGAGAGGAAACGGCCGGGCACGGTGGCTCACACCTGTAATCGCAGCACTTCGGGAGGCCAAGGTGGGCGGATCACGAGGTCAGGAGATTGAGACCATCCTGGCTAACACAGTGAAACCCCGTCTCTACTAAAAACACAAAAAAGTTAGCCAGGCGTGATGGGACACGCTTGTAGTCCCAGCTACTCGGGAAACTGAGGCAGGAGAATTGCTGGAACCCGAAAGGCAGAGGTTGCAGTGAGCTGAGATCGCGTCATGCTCTCCAGCCTGGGTGACAGAGCAAGACTCTGTCTCAAAAAAGATAAATAAATAAATAAGAGGAAGCAGAGGTATAAGGAAAGGTCACAGGCCTTCCCTGGGATCTCCACACTGCACCAGGAGATGGCTCAGAGCCAGGGCGGTGTGAACATCAACCCCGTGCAGCCAGCTGGAAGATGCCATCACGCTCCGGACTTGGAATAACAGGTGCCTGGCGGAAGAGGCCTCCTCCGGACAGGTTCCTGCTGGACGCTGAAATCTGCCCTGGGTCAGCCTTCCCCGCCAGGGTGTGGGTGGGAGAACGCCCCAGGATGGGACCTGCGTCTGAAGCCACTGCCCCTGGCCAGCCCCACACGTGGCCTTTAAACTGACTCGACGGCGGAGGGACAGTAGGGGAGATTTCTGAGTGAGCGGAGAGCTAAGGGCGAGCCTCAGCTCTTCTGTTAGTGTCCCTGAACCACAGTTCCCCTCGTCAGGGAAATGCTGCAACCTGCCCTGTGGGGAGGGGGGAGGCTGTGGAATGGACCTGAGTTTGTAACAGCCTGCCTCCCTCTGAGAATGTCCCCAGGTTAGGCTGACCTCCAGGGCACCCCAGCCTGATCTTAGGCCTTGTGGTTTACACTGGGGTGCCTTACACCCATCGAATGCACGGGGCAACAGCTCTCAGCGTTTGGTTTCTCTGTTTCACAAGAGTCCAGGCAAGGCGGCTGTCTGCAGGTGCAGGCGGCGCTGGGATTTTCTCCCTAAGCTCCTCACTCAGCCCGGGGCTGGCAAGGAGGACATCCACAGGGCCCCGGCCGGCGGCTCAGGGGGCATCCTGGCTGCAGGCACGGCCCTGCGCCTCTGCTCTCCTGCCCCACGTGGTGCCGTAGGCTCCCCACTGTCCTGAATTAGGAGGGGCTCTGGAAGCTCTGCTTGCGTCTAGATCCTTGTCCTGAAACGTAAGACCTGTTTCGTATCTTTAAAATCGGTGTCATGGCGCCCAGCAGGCTGCAGACCGGAGGGTGAAGGAGAAAGTCTGCCCGGCCCCGCTGGCCCTGCGTATGTCCTTTCCTTTCTTTTGTCCATCCCACCCCCGCCCACCCCAGCAGGAAGCCTCCTGAGCCCCTCCAGTCCACCCTGCTCCAGTACTGATTTCCCACAGGAACCTTGTTCTAACCCCACTGCCCGGAGCCTCGGGAGTGGACAGGGGTGCTCTCCTAGGTGAAGCATGGGGCAGGTGCCCTTCGTGGCACGAAGGGCCCCAAGCAGAGGCCTAGCGGGCAGCCACTGGACCCCTGGCCTCCTCCCCCAGTGGCGGCTGGGGCAGGTTCTTGGGGGTCCTCGGCATGGGGCCAGCAGCCAGGCTGGGGCGAGCGGAGATCCAGGACCTCACCTCTTGCCCCACGATCTCCTTAAGTCGTAGCTGCTTCTCTGACCCCAGCGCCAGCAGGAGCGCCCCGGAACTGGGCGACTCCCCCGCGGCGCCTTGCTGGGGCGCGCGGTCCCTCCCGCAGGTCTCCGAGGGAGCCAGGACCTCGCGCCCCACCTGTCCGCTTCTCCAGGAGGCCCCCGCGCCGCTGCTGTCGGGCCCTCGGCTCGAAGCCCTGTGTCCGCCGCCGCTTTGATCCCGGGGGGCCCTGCTGGATAAAAGTCCCTGGCGGCTCCGCACCAGCGCCAGAGGGGGAGCGCAGCAGAGCCGGGCGCACCAGCGGGACGGCGCAGGGCCAGTGGCGCTGAGAGGACGGGGCCACTGGGCCGCCCGCGCTGGCCGCGGTGAGAGCGGGGCCCCAGGGCTGCGCGAGGTGGGGAGATGCGGGCCGGGGTCCGAGTCCCCCACAGCCTGCTCTGGGCCTGGGCACTGGGGGATGGGAGGGACACTGGCGGCTCCAGGTGAGCGCGCCCGCCCCGCGCCCCCAGCCCGTCGGGCGCGGCCAGCTGCGCCGCGGGCGGAGTTCCCCGCCACCCTCCCCCGCCGGCGCGGAAAAGCCTCGCCCCTCCCCGTCGCCGCCGCCCCTTCCAGCTGCCCCGGGGGCGGGGGCGGCGGCGCCGGGCTGGCCGCGGTGAATGGAGCCGCTGGGGCCGCCCGGCCGCGCTGCCCCCCCACGGAGCCGGGCCGGGAGCGCCTCCGGCGGCCGCGGCGGGGTAGTCCAGGCCCCTCCGTCAGGCTTGCGGTTTGGGAAGAAAAGGCGATGCCTCCGCCAAGAAAAGAGCGAGCGCGGCCCCCTCCCCCCTCCGCCGAGCCCGGGCGGCGGCGGCGGCACATCTAACGCGCGGGCACCCGGGCCGCCGCGGCCCCCGCAAATAAACCCAGCCTCGGCCCCCGCCGCTCATTGGCGCGGGCCGCAGCCAGCGCACCCAGACCCTGCGCTGCCCTCGGACCGGGCACGGAGCCCCAGCTGCGGAGGCCGACGGCACCCGGCCCCGAGCGCCTCGACGCCCAGCCGCGCGCGCCTTCTCCGCCAGGCCCGACGGACGGGAGCGGGGGCGAGGGAGCAGGAGCGGCCAGTGCCCCCGGCACCCCCGGCCCGGCACCCCCGGCCCGGCATCCCCCGCCGCCGCCGACTCAAGGCCGCCCGCTCCCCGCAGGTGGACGCGGCCATGGGCCGAGGGGTGCGCGTGC
The DNA here is from genome assembly GCF_028885625.2 of Pongo pygmaeus. Lineage (NCBI taxonomy): Eukaryota > Metazoa > Chordata > Mammalia > Primates > Hominidae > Pongo > Pongo pygmaeus. Next base: position 100,223,914 of record NC_072392.2, on the reverse strand, counting down.
TGCTGCTGCTGGGCTTGCTGCACTGCGCCGGGGGCAGCGAGGGCAGGAAGACCTGGCGGCGCCGGGGTCAGCAGCCGCCTCCTCCCCCGCGGACCGAGGCGGCGCCGGCGGCCGGACAGCCGGTGGAGAGCTTCCCGCTGGACTTCACGGCCGTGGAGGGCAACATGGACAGCTTCATGGCGCAGGTCAAGAGCCTGGCGCAGTCCCTGTACCCCTGCTCGGCGCAGCAGCTCAACGAGGACCTGCGCCTGCACCTCCTGCTCAACACCTCGGTGACCTGCAACGACGGCAGCCCCGCCGGGTAAGGCCCGCGCCCTGCGCCTCCCCGCCCCGCCCGACGCGCCCGGTCTCCGGCTGGACCTTCCCTGCGGGCCGCGGCCGTTCTCTCCCCGGGGAGAAAGGGCTTCCGTCGGGCGCCCCGCGGTCCTGGCCCCGAGGAGGGCCCGGCTCGGTGACTCTCCGCGTGGGGAGCGGAGCGGCGCTGGAAGGGCTGGTCCCCGGCCAGCTCGGGCACTGACCCCTCGGCCTCTGGGCCCAGCCGCTCTGCTGGCGTCCTTCGGTCCCGGGGCGGGGAGATGGCAGCCCGAGATCGCGCCTGGCTCCAGCGGGAACCGGCGACACCGGGGGGCGGGGAGAGGCCTGCTGCCCACCTCCCCGCAGCCCCGAAGTAGATGAAAGACGTGATGCCGGGGGTCGGGGAGCGGCGGGGGCGCCCACGCGCTCAACAGGCCGAGGACAGCCGGGGACAGCGGGAGACCTGGGCGTGGGGTCGGGGCTCGGCAGGAAGGCTCCCCCGCAGGGTCGGTGCCGCCCGCGCCTCCCGCGCTCCCGACAGCGTCCTGTTCCCCCGCCAAGCGCGCTCCTTCAGTGCGGACGCGTTTCACGCTTCAAGCGCCGCCGAGCGCCCGGGGAGGACCGCCGCCCGCGCCGAGGTGACAGCGGGACCCGCGCCGGGCGGAACGTGGGGATTTTCCACGGACCACAGCCCCGCGCGGCCCGTTCCCCGCCCCGCGAGCGCCACCTCCCGGGACCGCCGCCGTCCCTGAGCTCCGCGTGGGCCTGGCCGAGGGCGCCCCCGTGCGACCGTCGCGCGCGGCCGGAACAGGTGGCGCGTTCCCTCCGCCAGAGCTGGGCGCGCGGGGCGCGGCGGGTCTGCAGCCCTGGCCGACCCCCAGCGGTGCGTCCTCCCCGCAGCTACTACCTGAAGGAGTCCAGGGGCAGCCGGCGGTGGCTCCTCTTCCTGGAAGGTGCGTCCGGGGCCGAGGCGGGGGGAGGCCGGGGGTCTCTGCGCGCAGGCCTGAGCGGTGGTCGTGTCTGCAGGCGGCTGGTACTGCTTCAACCGCGAGAACTGCGACTCCAGATACGACACCATGCGGCGCCTCATGAGCTCCCGGGACTGGCCGCGCACTCGCACAGGTCAGCGGCGGGCCCTGGGGAAGACCGTCTCGACGTGAGGCCCGGGAGGAAGCCGCGCCCGCGTCCTGGAGCCCCAGCGAGGCCCCCACCCCGCACATCATGCCCAGCCCGGCGCCCGGGTTTCCTAAGAGCAAGGGGCGCCCTTCACTCTCGCCTTTTGGGGCCCATTCCACGTTAGCATTCAGGCGCTTACCCAGCGGCTCTGGCGCTCCCCAGGGTCAAAGCAGGGCAAGGGGTTGAAGTCAAGGTCAGACCTGGTGTGCAGCCTAGCCGGGCACCGTGGCCATGGTGGCTTCCCGGGGGTAACTAAACCCAACTGTCCTCCACTTTCCCGGCAACCTTGGTTCGGGCCAGCAACACCAGCACACCTCCCTTGCTGGGGCCAAGTAGGAGCCCCAACTCCTCAGCAGGGTTCCCAGACCCGTCCCTACACAGCCTCCTCCCACTAGAAAGACCCACTGCCTCTGTGTCCCCAGGCACAGGGATCCTGTCCTCACAGCCGGAGGAGAACCCCTACTGGTGGAACGCAAACATGGTGTAAGGGGGCGCAGGGTCTTGCCTGGGAGTCCTGCCTGGAGGGTGGTTCTTCCTGGGGGTCCTTCCTTGGGGGTCATATTCTGAAATGGTCTTTCCTAGGGGCCCTGTTCTGGATGGTTCTTCTGGGGAAGTCATGTCCTAGAGGGGTTCTGGAGGTGTTTCTTCCGTGGTGGGGAGGGGGTCCTGTCCTGGGATGGTCCTTCCTGGCAGGGAGGGGTCTATCCTGGGATGGTCCTTCCTGGCGGGGAGGGGTCTATCCTGGGATGGTCCTTCCTTGGGAGAGGGTCCTCTCCTGGGATGGTCCTTCCTTGGGAAAGGGTCCTCTCCTGGGATGGTCCTTCTGGGGGGATCCTGTCCTGGGTTGGTCCTTCCTTGGCGGGGGTCTATCCTGGGATGATCCTTCTTTCCTGGGGGGTCCTGTCCTGAGTTGGTCTTTCCTGGGGAGGGTCCTGTCCTGGGTTGGTCCTTCCTGGGTGGTCATATGCTGGAGGTCTTTCTTGAGGGGACGTTGTATCCTGGGATGGTCCTTCCAGGGGAATCCTGTCCTGGGATGGTCTTTTCTGGGGGTCCTTTCTGGAGGCTGCCGGGCAGCAGGCGCTGTGACAGGCTCACTCTGTTCTGTGTTGCAGCTTCATCCCCTACTGCTCCAGTGATGTTTGGAGCGGGGCTTCATCCAAGTCTGAGAAGAGTGAGTCTTGGCCTTCCCAGGGCACGGCAGGGCAGGGATGAGGCGGGATGGGGGGATCCTGGGGAAAAGCTGACTCTCAGCCTTGTCGTGCTTTCAGAGCCCTTGACAGTATGTCCCAGGGTGCCTGCCCCATGCTCCCACTGCCTGCTTGTCCACGACTGTAGGGGGTCCTTATTTCTGAATATTCCCTGGGGAGGAGGCCCCAGCATGGCCTGGTGCACCCACCTTCCTCCAGTCCACCCCAGCCCCTGACCCCTTCTCAGAAGATTCCTCCCAGTCCCCCAGCAGGGCAAGAACTCCTCTGCCAGCCATTCAGGGGTAGGAGGTGGTTCTCTCTGCTCAGGCCCCTACCTGAGGCCACCCCCTCCCTCTTGCAGACGAGTACGCTTTCATGGGCGCCCTCATCATCCAGGAGGTGGTGCGGGAGCTTCTGGGCAGAGGGCTGAGCGGGGCCAAGGTGCTGCTGCTGGCCGGGAGCAGGTGGGCAGGGCAGGGCAGGGCAGGGCTGGAGGTGAGGGGCGAGGACGGTGTGCAGGGCGCATGGAAGGGGTGTGGGGTGTGGGTGTATGGGAGGTGAGGATGGAGTGGAGCCTGTGCAGATCTTGGCAGGTGGCTAGGAGGGTGAGAGGCTGGAGCTGGGAGAACCCGCATCATTGGGGACGTCTCTAAGGCCTGGCTTCAGAGTGCTGGGTAACCAGACGCTGTCCAGAGGATGCTTCTGGACGCCATGGTTGTTGGATATAGGCGAAGGTTTGGGCTGCAGGGACCTAAGTCGTTGGTTAGGGGTTGGCCATGGACTAATGCCCCTTCTCCAGGGCCCGGTAGGTGAGGATCACCCCTGTGGGTCCCTGTATCCCAGCAGGTGTACAGGAGACCCAGGGGACAAATGGAACAGATGAAGGGGCCTGAGGCCACATAGTTTATCTTCATTTTCAGATAAGGAAACTGAGTTAAAGAGACAGAGAGAGGAAGGGGAGGAGGAAGGGGCTGTGTCCCTGGCTGTGTCAGGGAAATGTGGCCTGCCAGCCTGAGCCCTGGCCTGCTCTGGAGGGGACGGCCATGGGTCTTGCACGTGAACAGAGAATGCAGAATGCATCCGCAGTTCAGAACGCATCAGGACTTCTGCCCCCCTCAGGGCACGGGCTGACGCTGAGCAGACTCGGGGGAGGTGAGTGCCTCTCCCCAGCCACCTAGCCTCACGTCTGGCCCTCCTTGCAGTGCGGGGGGCACCGGGGTGCTGCTGAATGTGGACCGTGTGGCTGAGCAGCTGGAGGAGCTGGGCTACCCAGCCATCCAGGTGCGAGGCCTGGCTGACTCCGGCTGGTTCCTGGACAACAAGCAGTATCGCCACACAGACTGCGTCGACACCATCACGTGTGCGCCCACGGAGGCCATCCGCCGTGGCATCAGGTGCCCCAGCGGGGAGGGCCTGTCCTCGTGCTGCAGCTCTGCCCCAAAAGGGCCTGGGTGGAGTGCCATCTGTGGGTGGGGAGCTCCGGGGGACGAGGCCCATGGCAGCCTAACCTGTGGCTGTGGCTCCAGGTACTGGAATGGGGTGGTCCCGGAGCGCTGCCGACGCCAGTTCCAGGAGGGCGAGGAGTGGAACTGCTTCTTTGGCTACAAGGTCTACCCGACTCTGCGCTGTGAGTGGGCGGCAGAGCGGAGCACACAGGGCAGCAGGGGTGGCCACGCTTCCTTGCTTCTGAAAATCCAGCATGGACTCCAGTCTCCCGGGCTGGGCTTGGAGACCACTGCCCTGGTCCAGGGAGGAGGCCGGCTGTGTGCCAGGGAGGAGGCCGGCTGTGTGCCAGGGGGCCTAGTCGCTGCGGCATGCCTGGGACTTGCCTGCCCTCAGCACTGACACCCCCTAGTCCCAGGCAAAGTGGGACAGGTGGTCACCCTGTCTATACCGGTGGCTAGTGTGCTTTGGAGATCCCCGTGCTGCCCCTCCCTGCTGCAGGGCTCTGGGCTAGTTCCTCCCCAGCCCCACGCTCTGAGGAATGGTGAGATTATATGCAAGGGCATCATCACCATATTTTGGTGAAAGTGGAGTCGCTGAGAACCAGGCCAAGGTCACGGAGGGATTAACAAGAGCCTTTCTTCAAGGAAAGGCAGTTTATTGATTTAGTTATGAACCTATGGATTATAAAAAAGGCTGGTTTGAAAGAAGGAAGCCACATTCTATGGGGGCTTATAACTGACACCCCTGGGGAAAGTTGGGCCAAGGCTAGCTGGCCTGTGAGCCTCAGCAGCACTGCAGGGGGCCTGGGAGGGTGCTGAGCTCTGCCTGGGGTCGGGGGCAGCAGCGGGGACCTGGGGGTGCTGAGCTCTGCCTGGGGTCGGGGGCAGCAGCGGGGACCTGGGGGTGCTGAGCTCTGAGCCTGGGGTGGGGGGCAGCAGCAGGGGTCATGGGGAGGCCGAACCGAGCCCCGCCACCCGCAGGCCCTGTGTTCGTGGTGCAGTGGCTGTTTGACGAGGCACAGCTGACGGTAGACAATGTGCACCTGACGGGGCAGCCGGTGCAGGAGGGCCTGCGGCTGTACATCCAGAACCTCGGCCGCGAGCTGCGCCACACGCTCAAGGACGTGCCGTGAGTGTGTGGGCCCCAGGAGCCCCATGCCGGGTAGCTCCCTCTTTATTTAAAAATAGAGGTCCTGAAAAAACAAAAGAAAAAAAACAAAACAAAAAAAAATAGAGGTCTTGTAGGCCGGGCACGGTGACTCACACCTATAATCCCAGCACTTTGGGAGGCCCATGCAGGTGGATCACCTGAGGTCAGGAGTGCGAGACCAGCCTGGCCAACATGGCAAAACTCCATCTCCACAAAATAGACAAAAATTAGTCTGGTGTAGTGGCAGGCGCCTGTAATCCCAGCTACTCAAGAGGCTGAGGCAGGAGAATCACTTGAACCAGGAGGTGGAGGTTGCAGTGAGCTGAGATCGTGCCACTGCACTCCAGCCTGTGTGACGGAGTAAGACTCTGTCTCAAAAAATACGTATATGGATATATATATATACATATATACACACACACACACAGAGAGGTCTTGGGCCTGGCACACTGGCTCACACCTATAATCCCAACCCTTTGGGAGGCCGAGGCAGCAGGATTGCCGGAGGCCAGGAGTCCAAGACCAGCCTGGGCAACATGGTGAAACCCTGTCTCTACTGCACATACAAAAATTATCCAGGCATGGTGGCATCACCTGTAATCCCAGCTACTCAGGAGGCTGAGGCAGGAGGATCCCTTGAGCCCAGGAGTTCAAGGTTACAGTGAGCTAACGTTGCCTCTGGGAGGCAAGCAAGCTTCGATTGTACCACTACACTCCAGCTGGGGCGATAGAGCCAGACCCCGACTCAAAATAAAATAAAAATAGAGCTCTGGATAGTAGCAGAATATTTGCCTGTCTAGGGCAGCCTCCTGCCATCACCTGGGAGGGCCTGCCTGGAAGAGGTGGACTCTGAGCAGGGATTTGAGGCACAAAGGGACAAGGGTCAGCCGGGAGCTGGCCAACTAGGGGGAGGCCCGGGCCAGAGGAGCAGCTGGCAGGCACAGCAACAGGAAGGGGTGATGGCCAGGTGGGGGACAGCTCTAGGGGAGTGGGGGTGGAAAACGGGCTGAGGGGTGGGGAGCTCACAAGCCACTGTCTCCTCTCCAACAGGGCCAGCTTTGCCCCCGCCTGCCTCTCCCATGAGATCATCATCCGGAGGTCAGTGTCCCTGCTTCGGGCAGCTTGCGTCCATGACATCAACTTCAAAAGTCCACAGGCTCCTCAACCGCACTTGGCCTCCCATGGGCCTCTTCTTGGCGCTTCTAGGGGTGGGATTTCCTTGTAGCGGTGTCAGAGCCACTTGTACCAACAGCTGTATGGCAAGAATTAAGACTCAGCCCTCGGGTGGGTGCGGTGGCTCATGCCTGTAATCCCAGCACTTTGGGAGGTTGAGGCAGGTGGATCACCTGAGGTCAGGAGTTCGAGACCAGCCTGGCCAATATAGTGAAACCCTGTCTCTACTAAAAATACAATTAGCTGGGCATGGTGGCGGGTGCCTGTAATCCAGCTACTCGGGAGGCTGAGGCAGGAGAAACGCTTGAACCCGGGAGACGGAGGTTACAGTGAGCCGAGATTGCAACATTGCACTCCATCCTGGGGGCAACAAGAGTGAAACTCCATCTCAAAAAAAAAGAAAAAAAAAAAAGACTCAGGCTGAGCAGTGGCTTACACCTGTGATCCCGGCCACTCAGGAGGCTGAGGTGGGAGGATCACTTGAACTCAGGAGGTTGAGGCTGCAGTGAGCAGTGATCACACCACTGCATTCTAGCCTGAGAGGCAGAGAGAGAACTTGTCTCAAAAAAACAAACAAACAAACAAAAAAACAGGCTAGATATGGTGGCTCACGCCTGTTATCTCAGCACTTTGGGAGGCCAATGGGGGCAGATCACCTGAGGTCAGTTCGAGACCAGTTTGGCCAACATAGTGAAACCTCATCTCTACTAAAAATACAAAAATTAGCCAGTCGCGGTGGCGTACGCCTGTAATCCCAGCTACTCAGGAGGCTGAAGCAGGAAACTCACTTGAACCCAGGAGGCGGAGGTTGCAGTGAACCAAGATTGTGCCATGGCTGGTCTCAAAAAAAAAAAAAGCTGCCTCAGTGTTGATGCCACTCCCCACATGTGACCCCCCACCTGGTTTTCCTCTGCAGCCACTGGACGGATGTCCAGGTGAAGGGGACATCGCTGCCCCGAGCACTGCACTGCTGGGACAGGAGCCTCCATGACAGCCACAAGGCCAGCAAGACCCCCCTCAAGGGCTGCCCCGTCCACCTGGTGGACAGCTGCCCCTGGCCCCACTGCAACCCCTCATGCCCCACCGTCCGAGACCAGTTCACGGGGCAAGAGATGAACGTGGCCCAGTTCCTCATGCACATGGGCTTCGACATGCAGACGGTGGCCCAGCCGCAGGGACTGGAGCCCAGTGAGCTGCTGGGGATGCTGAGCAACGGAAGCTAGGCGGACTGTCTGGAGAAGGAGCTGGCACTGAGGGACCCAGACACCCGCTGCCCCAGTGCCACCTCACCCCTCACCAGCAGGCCCTCCTGTCTCTTCAGGACAGGGCCCCAGCCATCCCCCTGTCTGGGTCTGCCCACTGCCCTCCTGCCCCGGCTTTCCCTGCCCCTCTCCCACAACCCAGCCAGAGACAAGGGACTTGCTGTCATCCCCAGCTGTGGCCTGGGGGTCCTTCCCGACGACGAGGGGGTAGCCAGAAGAGAAGCACTGGATTCCTCAGTCCACCAGCTCAGACAGCCCCCACCTGGCCCCACCCATCAAGCCCTTTTATATTATTTTATAAAGTGACTTTTTTATTACTTTAATTATAAAAAAAAAGGAAAATAAGAATATATGATGAATGATATTGTTTTGTAACTTTTTTTTAAGTGATTTTAAAAAAAGAGACAAAAAAGAACCTCACCCTGCCAGCGTGTTTATTTGCTTCACACCTCCCCTCCTCCTCTCCCTCCCCTCCCTCCTCTTCCTCCTTCTCCCCCTCCTCTCCCTCCCCCACCTCCCCTCCCCAGCCCCAGGGCAGCAGGGATACACAGGGAGGGGCCATGGGGACTCTCAAACTCTGACCCCTTCTTGGATGCAGAGACTCAGAGCAGTCTTCTGGAGGGGCCCTGCTTCCCTTCAACACTTCTGCAGATACCCACTTCCCAGGGTGGATGGTACCAGCTGCGTTTCTCTTTACTTATTCATTTATTTAGAGACAGGATCTCATCGTGTTGCCCAGGCTGGAGTGCAGTGGCACAATCACAGCTCACTGCAGCCTTGAACTCCTGGGCTCAAGCAATTTCCCCACTTTGGCCTCCTGAATAGTTGGGATCACAGGCACGCACCACCACACTCGGCTATTGTTTTAATTTTTTGTAGAGATGGAATCTCCCTTTGTTGCCCAGACTGGTCTTGAACTCCTGGGCTCAAGCAATCCTCCCTGCTCAGCCTCCCAATGTGTTGAGATTACAGGCGTGAGCCACTGCACTGGGCCCCTTATTTTTTTATTGGGAAGAAATCGCATAACATGGGATGAGCCATTTCCAAGTGAGCGACTCGGCATTTGTCACACTCAGAGTGCCGTGCGATCCCCGGTTCTCTCTAACTTCAAAACTCTTGCCGGGCACGGTGGCTCACACCTGTAATCCCAGCACTTTGGGAGGCCAAGGCAGGCAGATCACGAGGTCAGGGCTTCGAGACCAGCCTGGCCAACATGACGAAACTCTGTCTCTACCAAAAATATAAAAAATTAGCTGGGTGTGGTGGCATGCACCTGTAATCCTAGCTCCCGGGAGGCTGAGGCAGGAGAATTGCTTGAACCCGGGAGGCAGAGGTTGCAGTGAGCCGAGATTGCACCACTACACTCCAGGCTGGGCAACAGAGTGAGACTCCGTCTCAAAAAAAAAAAAAAGAAAATAAAAAAAAATTTTTTTTTTGAGACAGAGTCTTGCTGTGTCTCCCAGGCTGGAGTGCAGTGGTGCAATCTCGGCTCACTGCAACCTCTGCCTGCTGGGCTCAAGCGATTCTCCTGCCTCAACCTCCCGACTAGCTGGAATCACAGGCATGTGCCACCACGCCCAGCTAATTTTTGTATTTTTAGTAGAGATGGGGTTTCGCCATGTTGGCCAGGCTGGTCTCAAACTCTTGACCTCAGGTGATCCACCCGCCTTGGCCTCCCAAAGTGCTGGAATTACAGGTGTGAGCCACCGCGCCCAGCCCCTAGTTTCAAAACTTATCAACCCAGAACACTTCCTACCCAGCTGACAATTCCTTAAACATTTGCATTTTATTTATTTCTACTAGGTCATTCCTGCACATGGTTCAAAATTCAAAAGATGCAGAAGATATGAGGGCAAATGCCCATTTCCCCCACAGCCCAGGTTCCCTGGCTCTGCTTCCAAGGGCAAGCAGTGTTACCTTGTGGATATTCCCAGAGATTATTTTGTGAAAATTCCAGTAAACAGTTGCACACATTGACATACATGCATTTTTTTCTTTTACACAGATGGCTACACACCACACACTGGTGTCTCCTCCTCTTGACACTGTATCTCGGGGTGCGCAGCAAGCTGCTGCAGGTGTGACAGTCCAGGGCCTGCGGAGGGCTCTGCAGCACACGCAGGTGCAAAGGGTGCACGTCCATAGCCTTGTCGTGTGGTCATCATGTTGCATAAGGGCAAGTATGTCTGTGGACTAAACCCCAGATGTGGGATTCCTGGGGCAAAAACATGAAGCTCTAGCCTGTCTCCCCAGCACTTTGGGAGGCCAGAGTGAGATGACCGCTTTGGCCCAGGAGTTTGAGACCAGCCTGGGCAACATAGGGAGACCCCTGTCTCTAAAAAAAAAAAAAATTAAAACATTAGCTGGGTGTGGTGATGTACACCTCTGGTCCCAGCTACTCAGGAGGCTGAGATGGGAGGATCTCTTAAGCCTGGGAAGTCACAGCTGCAGGGAGCAGTGATCGCGCCAGTGCACTCCAGCCTGAGTGACAGAGCAAGACCCTGTCTCAAAAAAAAAAAAAAAAAAAACAGGCCAGGTGCGGTGTCTCACGCCTGTAATCCCAGCACTTTGGGAGGCTGAGGCTGGTGGATCACTTGATGTCAGAAGTTCAAGACCAGCCTGGCCAACATGGTGAAATCCTGTCTCTACTAAAAATACAAGAATTAGCAGGGTGTGGTGGTGCACACCTGTAATCCCAGCTACTTGGGAGGCTGTGGCAGGAGAACTGCTTGAACCCGGGAGGTGGAGGTTGCAGTGAGCCGAGATTGTGCCACTGCACTCCAGCCTGGGTGACAGAGCAGGACTCTGTCTCAAAACACACACACACACACACACACACACACACCCATGAATCTCTGCAGTTTTGATAATACCAAGGTCACACTAATGCCAACCTTGGGCATGGTTGTGGGTGGAACTTTCTGAGCAAAGCATTCCATGCCAATTGTCATGTGATCCCCTAGTAGCCCTACAAGGTGGGTTTCATTATAAACACCAGTTTACAGGCCAGGCACGGTGGCTCATGCCTGTAATCTCAGCACTTTGGGAGGCCAAGGTGGGCAGATTGCTTGAGGCCAGGAGTTTGAGACCAGCCTGGGCAACATGGTGAAACCCCGTCTCTACTAAAAATACCAAAAAAAAAAAAAAAAGGCCGGGCGCAGTGGCTCACGCCTGTAATCCCAGCACTTTGAGAGGCCGAGGCGGGTGGATCACGAGGTCAGGAGATCGAGATCGTCCTGGCTAACACGGTGAAATCCCGTCTCTACTGAAAATACCAAAAAATTAGCCGGGCATGGTGGCGGGTGCCTGTAGTCCCAGCTACTCAGGAGGCTGAGGCATGAGAATTGCTTGAACCCAGGAGGCAGAAGTTGCAGTGAGCCAAGATCATACCATTGCACTCCAGCCTGGGTGACAGAGCAAGATTCTGACTCAAAAAATTAAAATAAAATAAAGAAAGAAATAAAATAAAATAAAAATAAATAACATAACATAACATAACATAACATAAAATACTCCAGTTTACAAAGAAACAGGCCCAGAGAGGCAACGTGGCCATAAGGGTCAGAGGAGAACACGGGGCCAGGTCAGCCTGAGCTTCACACCTGCCCTGCGGCCACAGCTCCATTCCGAGTGGCCAGGACTGTAGGACCCTGTGCCTTGGGGACATGTCCTGGGGTCTGACTCTCTGTGCCAATGAGTCAGGGCTGCCCTGGGCCCGAGAATACCCAGACAGGACTGATGCCCGTGGGCAGGTGTCTGCCACCTGAGAATACCTGGGCAGGACTGGTGCCCGTGGGCAGGTGTCTGCCACCCCAGGCAGAGCCAAGTGGCCTGTCCACGATCCCCCTGTGGGGCACTCCTATGTGGTCTCCGGAGGGAATCCATGGAGTCCCGGCAGCCAATGGAGACGACAAGGTCAAAGACGTGGAGATCAAGGGCTGGAGGTGAGAGAAGGGGTCTGGGGGAGTCTGGTGGCCTCCTCCTCAGGGCCTCCAGAGCCAGACCTCCAGGCAGGGCCTTGGACAGGACTCCCCACAAGGACAGAGCTCGAGAGGGAGAGGGGGCTGGGGGGCCCGAAAGAGGCCTGGCTGTCGCCCTGTCTGGGGAGACTTTGCTGGGACGGGGGGCCTGCCGTGCTGTCGGAGCTGGGGGAGCCTCATGCGTGGTGCTGGCTCTTGGCCAACTCTGGCTTGAGCACTGCGGTCTGGCAGGCGTGATGTTTGCTCCTCTGAGGTGGCTGAAAGGGACCTGAGGGCAGATGGTGGTGTGTGTCTGGGGGGACCAGGCTCACTGAACAGGACACTTGTGGGTTGGGCCCAAAGGGATTTCACCGACAAATAAACCCTTTCTTCCCACATTTGTGCCGAAAGAGAAAGAGGCGCAGCTCACCTAATGGTCAATCGGTCAATCGGTGCCACGCTTTCCTGCAGGACCAGGGACAAAACAAGCCCTAGGACACGAAGAGGACGCTGGCCTGTAGCTCCGCAGTGACAGTGACCCCAGCCTGTCCACGCTGACTTCTCACCTTTCCCAGGACGGTTGGCGCCTTTCATTCTCTGGAGCGAAAACACTTAGGACATTCACCCAACACTGAGCCGTGTCTCTTCCAGCAGCGATGGCCGAGGCATGGCCTTTGCTATTCAGGGACTGGAAGCAGGGGACTTCCACTGTGTGACAACATTACAAATTTAAACTCTGTACTTAAAAAAAGAAAGCCAGCTGGGCGTGGTGGCTCACGCCTGTAATCCCAGCACTTTGGGAGGCCGAGGCAGGTGAATCACGAGGTCAGGAGATTGAAACCAGGCTGACCAACATGGTGAAACTCTGTCTCTATTAAAATAGAAAAATTAGTTGGGCGTGGTGCTGCATGCCTGTAATTCCAGCTACCCAGGAGGCTGAGGCAACAGAATCTCTTGAACCCAGGAGGCAGAAATTGCAGTGAGCTGAGATCATGCCACTGCACTCCAGCCTGGGCAACAGAGTGAGATGCTGTCTCAAAAAAAAAAAAAAAAAAAAAGCCACTGTACTCCAGCCTAGGCAACAGAGCGAGACCCCATCTTCAATAAATAAATAAGTAAAAATAAAAATATTTGTTAACAGTTGTGAATGTATACCACAGTAGCGTGCCTGTCCCCCATATTTTGGTCTCTGATGCCATTCCCCCAACACAAGGAACCAGGTTCCTGGGAGGCACAGCTGACTCTAGGGCTGGGCTGGTGTCTGACACAGGAAAAAAAACAGTATTTTCCCTGTTCTCACACACTCAACAGTCAACATCCAACATGGAATACTTCACCTCTGGTCACCAAAACGTATGTGGGGATTTTCCCCAAACACCAAGCAAGTCTCCAGTGGACACCTACTAGGCGTCCTCCAACCCTGCTCCAGCAAGTCTCCGCAGACACCCACTGGGCGTCCTCCAACCCTGCTCCATCCAGTCTCCCACGGACACCCACTGGGCATCCTCCAACCCTGTTCCATTGTGACACTTTCTCCCTGGAGACAGTACCCGATCCTGCAGGCTAAGGTCTCAGTCCCACAAGAGCGTCCTCCACTTCAGATGCCAGTCCCGAGTACAGCTGTCCCTTTGTATCCTTGGGGGATGGGATCCAGGACCTCCAAAACACCAGAATCCACAAGGCCAGAGTCCCTGATACAAAATGGCATGTTATTTGCATATAACCTTTGCACCCCCTCCTCTGGACTTAAATCACCTCTAGATTACTTATAACACCTGGTATGTAAATTCTATGTAAACAGTTGTTACATAGTATTGCTTTTTAAATTTGTATTATTTGGATTATTATAATTACTATTATTTTGAGATGGAGTCTCCCTCTGTCACCCAGGCTGAAGTACAGTGGCATGATCTTGGCTCACTGCAATCTCCCCCTCCCAGGTTCAAGCAAGTCTCCTGCCTCAGCCTCTGGAGTAGCTGGGATTACAGGCACATACCACCAGGCCTGGCTAATTTCTGTATTTTTATTAGAGACGGGATTGCACCATGTTGGTTGGTCAGGCTGGTCTCAAACTCCTGACTTCAGGTGATCCACCCGCCTCGGCCTCCCACAGTGCTGGATGTACAGGCATGAGCCACTGCGCCTGGCCTTATTTACTGTTTTATTTATTTTTTTTTTGTATTTTCTTTTCTTTTTTTTTTTTTTTTTTTTTTTTTTTTTTGAGATGGAGTCTCACTCTGTTGCCCGGGCTGGAGTGCAGTGGTGCAATCTCAGCTCACGGCAACCTCGGTCTCCTGGGTTCAAGTGATTCTCCTACCTCAGCCTCCCCAGTAACTGAGATTACAGGCATGTGGCACTATGTTTTTTTTTTTTTTTTTTGAGACAGAGTCTTGCTCTGTTGCCCAGGCTGGAGTGCAGTGGCGCTATCTTGGCTCACTACAAGCTCCGCCTCCCAGGTTCATGACATTCTCCTGCCTCAGCCTCCTGAGTAGCTGGGACTACAGGCGCCTGCCACCACGCCTGGATAATTTTTTGTATTTTTAGTAGAGATGGGGTTTCACCGTGTTAGCCAGGATGGTCTCGATCTCCTGACCTCGTGATCCGCCCACCTTGGCCTCCCAAAGTGCTGGGATTACAGGCGTGAGCCACCGCACCAGGCCAATTTTTTTTTTTTTTTAATATAGACAGAGTTTTACCACGTTGGCCAGGCTGGTCTCAAATCCCTGACCTTAAATGATCTACCTGCCTCGGCCTCCCAAAGTGCTGGGATGACAGGCGTGACCTACTGTGCCCAGCCAATTTTTGTATTTTTTGTAGAGATGGAGTCTCACTATGTTGCCTAGGCTGGTCTGGAACTCCTGGCTCAAGTGATCTGCCTGCCTCAGCCTCCCAAAGTGCTGGGATGACAGGCGTCAGCCACCGAGCTCCGCCAACACTTTATTTATGTTTCCACATGTGTGACAAAAGACCCAGATGAACAGCAGATAGAGGCAATGCAGTTCATCTGGAGGACTCTCCAGGGAGCCTCCAGGACCCTCCAAGCATTCTGCCACCTGGAAACCTCTCAACCCTGTCCTTTTGGGTTTTATGGAGGCTTCATTATGTAGGCATGACTGATTACATCATTGGTCACTGGTGGTCAGCTCAGCCTTCAGCCCCTGTCCCTTCTGGAGGCTGCAAGTGGGTCTAGAAGCTCTGCCCTTCTGATCACGTAGTAGTTGCCACCAACCCCCACACCAAGGCTGTCCAGGAGCCCACTAGGAGTCGCCTCATTAGAACAAAAGACGTTCCTGTCACCCAGGAAATTCCAGGGGATTGGGAGCCCCATGTCAGATGCTCCTATAAGTTAGGAGATTATAAAGGTTTTAGGAGCTCTATGTCAGGAACCGGGGTCAAAGACCAAATACCACAATAAAAGACTCCTCCTGCCTCTGTCTGAAAGAGTCTTAGAAGTTCTGTCTCAGAAACCCAGGGCAGAGACTCAGAAACCCAGGGCAGAGATTCAGTATACATTTCTTTTTCTTTTTCTTTTTCTTTTTCTTTTTTTTGAGAAGGAGTCTCGCTCTGTCGCGATCTCAGCTCACTGCAAGCTCTGCCTCCCAGGTTCACGCCATTCTCCCACCTCAGCCTCCCGAGGAGCTGGGACTACAGGCGCGTGCCACCATGCCTGGCTAATTTTGTTTTTGTATTTTTCGTAGAGACAGGGTTTCACTGTGTTAGCCAGGATGATCTCAATCTCTCCTAACCTTGTGATCCGCCTTCCTCGGCCTCCCAAAGTGTTGGGATTACAAGTGTGAGCCACTGCACCCGGCCCTTTTTTTTTTTTTTTTTTTTTTGAGACAGAGTCTAGCTCTGTCACCCAGGCTGGAGTGCAATGGCGTGATTTCGGCTCACTGCAACCTCTGCCTCCCAAGTTCAAGCGATTCTTCTGCCTCAGCCTCCTGAGTAGCTGGGACTACAGGCATGTGCCACCACGCCCGGCTAATTTTTTTGTATTTTTAGTAGAGATGGGGTTTTACCATGTTAGCCAGGATGGTCTATATCTCCTGACCTCGTGATCCGTCCACCTCCCAAAGTGCTGGGATTACAGGTGTGAGCCACCGCGCCCGGCTGGATTTAAGTTTCTCTAACTAAAATGTCCAGGAAATACCTACGAGGATATACCGGAAAATGTTCAAAGTGGTTGAATCCAGGTGATGGAATTACAGGCAATTTTTCTTTCTCTTTTTAGTTACAAAGCTGGGCGCGGTGGCTAACGCCTGTAATCCCAGCACTTTGGGAGGCTGAGGTGGGTGGATTGCCTGAGGTCAGAAGTTCTAAACCAGCCTGGCCAACATAGTGAAATCCCGTTTCTACTAAAAATACAAAAAATTAGCCGGGCATGGTGGCGTGCACCTGTAATCCCAGCTGCTAGGGAGGCTGAGGCAGGAGAATCGCCTGAACCTGGGAGGCAGAGGTTGCAGTGAGCCGAGATTGCACCACTGCACTCCAGTCTGGATGATGAAGAGTGAAACTCCGTCTCAAAAAGAAAAAAAATTAAAAATTCAGTAAGAGGCCGGGCGCGGTGGCTCACGCCTGTAATCCTAGCACCTTGGGAGGCCTAGGTGGGTGGATCACGAGGTCAGGAGATCGAGACCATTCTGGCTAACATGGTGAAACCCCGTGTCTACTAAAAATACAAAAAATTAGCCAGGTGTGGTGGCGGGCGCCTGTAGTCTCAGCTACTCGAGAGGCTGACGCAGGAGAATGGCGTGAACCTGGGAGGCAGAGCTTGCAGTGAGCCGAGATCGCGCCACTGCACTCCAACCTGGGCAACAGAGTGAGACTCTGTCTCAAAAAAAAAAAAGAAAAAAAAAATTAGTAAGAAATCATTTTTTTTCCAGCTGGGCGCGGTGGCTCATGCCTGTAATCCCAGCACTTTGGGAGGCAAGGCAGGTGGATCACGAGGTCAGGATATCGAGACCATCCTGGCTAACATGGCAAAACTCCATCTCTACTAAAAATACAAAAAATTAGCCGGGCGTGGTGGCAGGTGCCTGTAGTCCCAGCTACTCGGGAGGCTGAGGCAGGAGAATGGCGTGAACCCGGGAGGCGGAGCTTGTGGTGAGCAGAGATCATGCCACTGTACTCCAGCCTCGGCGACAGAGCGAGACTCCATCTCAAAAAAAAAAAAAAGATATCATTTTTTTCCTTTTTAAAAACATTTCATATTTTAGCTTAAAAATGGAAGAGTTGGGAGTGAGTGCAAGTGGTTGAATAAATAAATAAGTAAATAAATAAAAAGGCTGAGGCAGGAGGATCACTTGAGCCTGGAAGGTCGAGGCTGCAGTGAGCTGTGATCTCACCACTGCATTCCAACCTGAGTGACAGAGCTAGACCTTGTCTCGAAAAAAAAGAGGGGCCGGACCTAGTGGCTCACGCCTATAATCCCAGCACTTTGGGAGGCCGAGGCAGGCGGATCACGAGGTCAAGAGATCAAGACCAGCCTGGCCAACATGGTGAAACCCGGTCTCTATTAAAAATACAAAAAAATTTGCCAGGCATGGTGACTCACGCCTGTAATCTCAGCTACTTGGGAGGCTGAGGCAGGATAATTGCTTGAACCTGGGAGCCGAGATCGCACCACTGCACTCCAGCCTGGGCGACAGAGCGAGGCTCCGTCTCAAACAAAAAAAAGGGAAGAGGTGAGTGTTTTTCTAGGTGTTTAATGTTAAGGACAAGTGAAGAGCCCCAGAATGGCCCCTGCAGACAGTAACAAACAGTCAAATGTCTCTGCCCCGGGCAGATTAGGGACGAGACAGAATGAGGGTGGGGAGCGGGGCTTGGGGAGCAGAGGCCACGGTCTCCATGCTCTGCTCCCCTGGCAGCAGCAGAGCCCTGTGAACCCCAGGCAATGACAGCAGGATCCTGAAGCCCATGCAGGCTCTGAACCATGCGGCCATCCGGAAAGGGTGAGATAAATGTTGGGGAAACCACCCCCCACCCCCGCGAGCCCCAGGAGCCCGGGCTGCCCCCTCCTGCCTCCTACACCCCTCCCCCGCACAGCTGGCCCTGGAGGCTGCTGGAGCTGGGGTTACCCCGTGGGGACCCTCATGCTCTCTGCTCCCCTCCTCCCTCCCCCTCCCCCATGAGCCGTGAAACCAACTGACCAGACTGACAGATGCAGGTGTGCGGGAGGCGGAGGTGGGGGTGGTGCCAGCAGCCAACGGGTTAATGGTCCCGGCAGGGGCTCCACAAGGGACCAGGGGTCAGATGTCTCTCTAAGATGGGGACAGGCACGCGGGCTGCTATTCCGGGGCTCTGATCACGGCTGTCTATTTATAGCGCTGGGGGGGGCCGCCTCACATAGGCAGCAGAGAGGCTGCCCTGCTGCAATGTTACCATCGTCACTGCCTCTGCAGGCTGCAGGCACCTGCCACTACCGCAGGGGACTGAGGGGCCTTGGCCCAGCAGGGACCCCAGGGCCTTGGGGCAACGTGTGAGCCGGAAACGAGGCTGGCCAGATGGGCAGCACCATGGAGCCCCCTGGGGGTGCGTACCTCCACCTGGGCGCCGTGACGTCCCCCGTGGGCACAGCTCGCATGCTGCAGTTGGCCTTTGGCTGCACTACCTTCAGCCTGGTGGCCCACCGGGGCGGCTTCGCGGGCGTCCAGGGCACCTTCTGCATGGCCGCCTGGGGCTTCTGCTTCGCCATCTCTGCACTGGTGGTGGCCTGTGAGTTCACACGGCTCCACGGCTGCCTGCGGCTCTCCTGGGGCAACTTCACCGCCGCCTTCGCCATGCTGGCCACCCTGCTGTGCGCCACGGCTGCGGTCCTGTATCCGCTGTACTTCGCCCGGCGGGAGTGTCCCCCCGAGCCCACCGGCTGTGCTGCCAGGGACTTCCGCCTGGCAGCCAGTGTCTTCGCCGGGCTCCTCTTCCTGGCCTACGCCGTGGAGGTGGCCCTGACGCGGGCCCGGCCCGGCCAGGTGACCAGCTATATGGCCACGGTATCGGGGCTCCTCAAGATCGTCCAGGCCTTTGTGGCCTGCATCATCTTCGGGGCGCTGGTCCACGACAGCCGCTACGGGCGCTATGTGGCCACCCAGTGGTGCGTGGCCGTCTACAGCCTGTGCTTCCTGGCTACAGTGGCCGTGGTGGCCCTGAGTGTGACGGGCCACACAGGGGGCCTGGGCTGCCCCTTCGACCGGCTGGTGGTGGTGTACACCTTCCTGGCTGTGCTCCTGTACCTCAGCGCCGCCGTGATCTGGCCAGTCTTCTGTTTCGATCCCAAGTACGGTGAGCCCAAACGGCCCCCCAACTGTGCTCGGGGCAGCTGTCCCTGGGACAGCCAGCTGGTGGTGGCCATCTTCACCTACGTCAACCTGCTCCTGTACGTCATTGACCTCGCCTACTCCCAGAGGATTCGCTTCGTGCCCAGCCTGTAGCCCACAGTGGCAGCCCACCCACCTCTGCTCTCTGGCCAGCAGCTCCAGGCTCTGCAAGGGAAACTCAGGTGAACCAAGGTGTCAAGTAGCCAGCAGGAGGGAAGCCGCGGGCTCAGGGGAGATGAAGTACAACGGGAGAGGTCACACCCCGACTTCCAGACTGGGCTCAGAGGGACAGGGGCAGGACAGTAGGGCAGAGGCCCTGAGCAGACGCAGGGGAGAGCCTCACCTAGGCCAATCCCCAGCTCACTCTCTCTCACCATTTCCCAGCGCTCCTGGGGCTCAGTGCTGGTCACTGTAACATAAGGGAAAACTTTAAAGCAGCTGCTGTTGTGACCCATTTTGCAGCTGGGGACACGGAGGCTAGAAGGATTTGTGAGGCACCCAATACCTCCATTAGTGTCTGGAGACCACACTCAGGCTGGGTAAGGCAAGCTGAAAGAGGAATGACTTCCAGAGCAGACGAACCCAGGAGAGTAGCTAGGCCAGGCAAGGGGAGGCAGGGGCGTGGGGAGTCAGAACCACTCCTGGTTCAGAGAGGCAGCTCCCAGAACCCTGGGAAGAGAGCCCTGCCTGGGGAGCTGTGCCGGCTCACAGAGAAGGAGCCAGAAATCTGGACCAGCCTCTCCCACCCACGTCCGGGAAGCCTCCGGGCTAGTAGCCACAGCGTTTGGAAGCAGGCTGCTTCCGGAGTGTCCACAAGCTGGAGGTGGCGCGGGTGGCCTGGAAGAGCCTGCAGAGCCTGGCGTCACCGAGTGCACAGTGGACGGGGAGGACCTGGTTCCGCCATAGCCACGGCGCCCCACCTGGACACCCACCATCGGCTGTGACGAAGCAGCTTCAGCAGTCCCGGGTGGGCATCTGTGCACTGTGGGAATCTGTGGTACTGGGAGGGAGCCTGGCTGAGGGCGGCCGCTGGACACAGTCTGGGTACTGCTTGCCTCTGCTCAAGGATCCAGTTGCCAAAACACTCCCGACGCCGGGGCTGTCATCCTCCATGCTCCAGCCAGCTTCTCCTGCACAGAAGCCCAGCCTGGTCCAGCCAGGAGCTGACCCACTGGCCACCCCTGAGTCCAAGCCGGGTGGGCAGTGGCACAACAGCCCCTCAGCCCATTGACTGGGCCCCATTGACGTCCTTGAGCAGGAAATAAATGCTGACATTTATACGTTCCTTGCCTCTGGACCAGCAGTCTCTTCTGAGGGGACCGTGGGCACCTGCCCCTCCTGGCGGCCCTTCCTAGCATGCTCTGGGGGAAGGCTGAGGAAGGAAGTGGCCCGGGATCACAGTCAGGGCAGGCTGGGCTCCTGAGGGTCTGAGCAGCCTCCTGGGGAAGGGGCAGGCAGTGTCTTCTGCCTCAGAGGGGTGACAGGCCAGCCTGGCTCCGACGGGCCTGTGGCTCATGCCAGTCCCTCCCAGAGGCCTGCAGCGCTCACCTCCTCCCCTACGCCCATCTGGGGGTCTCGAGAGGCCCTGGACACATCGATCGACAGACACATTGTTGCTCCTTTTGGACGGCAGTCCCCACAGCCAGGCCTGTGCTGCTGCCATGAAGAATGTGAGGAAGGGGCCTCACTGGCCGCTGAGGAGGGGTCTCGCTCATGTTAGCCAACAAACAGGGTCTGGCCGACCTCCTTCACTCAGAGCGGGTGGGTGTTTTGGAGTCAATGGCAGATCCCAGACGAGGGCAGTCAGCTGTTGGGCCTGCTGCTGGCTGACGGCAATAGGGAGGGGGCATAGGGATCATCTGCCTCCTGACTCAGGGGAGACCTGGGCACCAGTCTTGGAGAGGACCCAGCCTCCTTCTCTCCTTTTTTTCACTGGCCAGAATTCTGAAACGAGTTAATTGTCACCAACTTCCCAATTTCCTCCCTGTCCGGTGGGCCTCTGCCACGTTCGCAAAGGTCCTGAGGGACAGAAAGGAAGGGGAGGGGACCCAGGACTGGGAGACTTCCTTCAGAGTCAGTCCTGTTGACAGTGTATCCCTGGCTCAGAGGGCTGTCCATTTTGGGTTTTTGGGTTTTTAGGTAAAAGTGTTACTTGCTGTTATCACTTGGGGAAAAGTGATTCTGAAACGGCCTGGGGGAGCTTGGCTCTCAAAGCGCCTAGGCGATGCTAGCCTCCGTGCCCCAGGTTTGAGCTGTCCATCTGGACAAGCTCTTCCCATGGCCACCACAGGGCAGCCTCCCAGTGTTGGTAGTGGTCATTACGTGTTCACAGTGGGGGGACCAGGTAGACAGATAGCCAGAACGCGTGGCCCTGCTGCTGTGGCAGGAGCGTCCCAGGCCTTCTGAAATGACGTGCTAGAATAGCCTGTCATCATCTAAGATACAGCACAGAAAAAGTAAGGCAGCTCCTGTCACCCCTTGGCAGGGTAATGAGCTGCCAGTGATCCCTTCTGACTTCACCCTTAATCTTGCCACCGACAGGGACCCTGACTATCCAGAGCCCCAGATGCAGGCCCGAATCACGTGAACTCTGAGCATGTCCTCAGGGGGAAGTGACTGGAGTTTCACTCCCCCAAAACCCAGGCAGGCGAGAGGTTTGGGTATTGGAGGATGCTCCGGGCAGTGTGGGAGTAGGGGCATGATGGGGTGGGCTTCCTGTGTTTGCTAGTGGAGCACCGCTGTGTGCCCAGTTAGAGGAACACCCGTGGCCACAGTGTCACGCCTCTTCCTCTTTCTTTTCTTTTCCTTTCTTCTTTTCTTCCTTTCTTTCTCTCTCTGTCTCTTTCTTCTTTTTTCAGATGGAGTCTCGCTCTTGTTGCCCAGGCTGGAGTGTAGTGGCGCAATCCCAGCTCACTGCAACCTCCACCTCCCGGTTCAAGCGATTCTCCTGCCTCAGCTTCTCGAGTAGCTCGGATTACAGGCACCTGCCACCACGCCCGGCTAATTTTTTGTATTTTTAGTAGAGACTGGGTTTCACCATGTTGGTCAGGCTGGTCTAGAACTCCTGACCTCAGGTGATCCGCCCGCCTCGGCCTCCCAAAGTGCTGGGATTACAGGCGTGAGCCACTGCGCCCGGCCTAAATAGTGACATATTTAAAATGCTTCCACTTGGCAAATTATTTTCAACTCTGTCCCCGCGGGGGAAAAAAAAAAGGAAAGAAAACGCTGTACAGCCGGACTTCTCCAAACTCGATGACAGTAGAAGGGACTGATCCCCAGAGAGCGCCGGCCGCGCGCCCAGGGAGGCCAGCTTGACGCGTCCGTGTCCGGGTGGCTCAAGACAAAGCCCTGCGTGGAGGGCCCCTCACAGGCCCAATCGGGCCGCCCCCTCCGCCCGCGTCCTCGGACCCCACGTGTAGGTCCCGGGAAGCGCGACCAGGAGGAGCGCGGGTCAGGGGACCGCGTGCCGTAGAGGGTGTGTATCCGGGGGTCGGAGGATCCC
Organism: Pongo pygmaeus; assembly: GCF_028885625.2. Lineage (NCBI taxonomy): Eukaryota > Metazoa > Chordata > Mammalia > Primates > Hominidae > Pongo > Pongo pygmaeus. The sequence continues at coordinate 100,201,453 of NC_072392.2, read as the reverse complement.
TGGGCGCGAGACAGGCGGGGTCCGGCGGTCGGCGTGGGAGGGGCGCGCGGATGATGCAACCTCTCTGGCGCCGCCGCGCGCTCTGATTGGCCAGCGCCTGGAGGCCGCGCCCGGATTCGCTGGCGCGACGGGGGCGGGGCCTGGGTGCGGGTGCCGCGTGGCGGGCGCAGCGCCGAGGGGTGGGGACGACCTGCGCACGGTAGCTGGGTTGGGGTCGGGCTCCGGGAATGGTGGGCGGCGGTCGCCGGGTGGGGCGCGACGGTAGCCCAGTTCCGGGCGGGGTGGGAACCCAGACGGGGGACCCCTAGGCGCCGGGGCCTCCCCGTACTTTTCCCCCTTCCCAGTCATTTCTTCTGCGGAACCTCCACCCCTCCAGTGGGTGCGGGACGCTAGGCAGCAGGCCAGGCACCGCCGCTCTGACTGGGGGCCCCGAAGCAGTTAACGGGCCGGACAGCAAAGTGGAAAGTTAGACCAGCTGGGACCAGGGGAGGTGGGCACCCGGCTGCGGGAGGAGCGGCCAGGCTGGCACTGCCCCCCTAACTTGCTCTACATCCTGCCGGTCTCGTCTCGCAGAGCCGGTGCCATCTGTGGGGGCTTTGGGCCAGGGGTCTCCCGACAGCATGAGCGTGGGCTTCATCGGCGCTGGCCAGCTGGCTTTTGCCCTGGCCAAGGGCTTCACAGCAGCAGGTAGGCCCCCAGTTGGGGGACGGTGAGGCCCAGTGGGAGAGACTTGCCCCTTTCCACTTCTGCAGGGCTGGGCGCTGAAGGTGTGTGCTGGGTCACAAGGCCTGAGTCCTGGGGGAACTGGCAGCTTCTGTGTGTTTGGGGCTTTACCTGTGCTGTCTCACTCTCCTTCCTGGGAATGGGGAGGGAGGGAAGCCAGAACTAGCCATGAAGAGGAACTGTTTACGGCCGGGCGCGGTGGCTCACGCCTGTAATCCCAGCACTTTGGGAGGCAGAGGCGGGCAGATCACGAGGTCAGGAGATCGAGACCATCCTGGCTAACACAGTGAAACCCCGTCTCTACTAAAAATACCAAAAATTAGCCGGGCGTGGTGGCGGTCGCCTGTAGTCCCAGCTGCTCAGGAGGCCGAGGCAGGAGAATGGCGTGAATCCGGGAGGCGGAGCTTGCAATGAGCCAAGATTGCGCCACTGCACTTCAGCCTGGGCAACAGAGCGAGACTCCATCTCAAAAAAAAAAGAACTGAAGAGGAACTGTTTCTCCCCTCAGGCGTCTTGGCTGCCCACAAGATAACAGCTAGCTCCCCAGACATGGACCTGGCCACGGTTTCTGCTCTCAGGGTAGGTGCAGGTGAAAGGGAGAAAGGAGATTGAGTCCCTGTGGGGCTGGGCATGGAGAGGCAGGAGTATGTGCTGTAGCCCCCACCCCAGTGAGGGCAGGGGCCCTGGACTGGGGTCTCATGGACCCCACCTCTTCACCCTGCTGATTGCTCTTGGGACCCGGGTGGTGGGAGTGTGTACAGCTGATAGGAGGGTGTTGTTCTGGAATGGAGTTCCCTGCACAGGGTTAAAGTTTCGAGGAGTCCTCTGGGGGCCTGGCAGGTGGGGCCACAGCCTGGCAGCCAAGGAACATACCTGGGGGCTGCTTGAGACCACCACTCCCACGTGGAGAGCCGGGTCTGGGGGACGGCAGTCCCAGGCTGGGGGCAGGGCGGTGGCGTGGATGGAGGGTCCTTTTCTGTCTGCAGCAGGGACACATTCCACACAGAGTTCTTCCTCCGTTTCTGGGTGGGAGGGGTCAACAAGGGGGTGGTCAGAGCCCTGAGCCCCCAGCCCTGCCTACCCCCAACTCCAGCATTCTCTGTGCCATTCTACCTGTGGGACTCTTGGCTTGGTGGGAGTGCAGACAGCCACGGGACCAGGCTGAGCCCACCTGTTGCCCCTGCAGAAGATGGGGGTGAAGTTGACACCCCACAACAAGGAGACGGTGCAGCACAGTGATGTGCTCTTCCTGGCTGTGAAGCCACACATCATCCCCTTCATCCTGGATGAAATAGGCGCCGACATTGAGGACAGGCACATTGTGGTGTCCTGCGCGGCTGGCGTTACCATCAGCTCCATTGAGAAGGTAGCACCGCAGGCCCAGTGGGGTGTGGAGAGGGGCTGTCTAGAGCCCGGGCCCTCAGTACTTCAGTTTTCATCTGCAAAAGGGTTGCAGTGTCCCGGCCCACTGGGAGAGCTCGGGCACTGTTCGGTGTGGTGAGTGCATCTAGGCACTGTGTCCAAGGCCAGACGGACACACTGGTTTCTCTTCCAGAAGCTGTCAGCGTTTCGGCCAGCCCCCAGGGTCATCCGCTGCATGACCAACACTCCAGTGGTGGTGCGGGAGGGGGCTACCGTGTACGCCACAGGCACGCACGCCCAGGTGGAGGACGGGAGGCTCCTGGAGCAGCTGCTGAGCAGCGTGGGCTTCTGCACGGAGGTGGAAGAGGACCTGATCGATGCCGTCACGGGGCTCAGTGGCAGCGGCCCCGCCTACGTGAGGACTGCGGGGGCAGCTGGCGGCGGCGGGCACTTCCCAGGACCACAGGGCACATCTGTCCCTGCCCCCCTGGGAGGGCCAGGGTGGAGGGCTCCAAGGCTGTGGGAACTGGAGCTTGCCCAGAAGGGAAAGAGGAGAAGCCCAGGAGAGAGGCTCAGGGTGCCTTCTCCCCACAGGCATTCACAGCCCTGGATGCCCTGGCTGATGGGGGCGTGAAGATGGGACTTCCAAGGCGCCTGGCAGTCCGCCTCGGGGCCCAGGCCCTCCTGGTCAGTGTGTTTCCTGACCCTCTAGTGGGGGCACTCTTTGCAGGGCTCTGGGGCTGCACTGGGAGGAGCCAAGTGGGGAGTCAGTGTGTGCTACAGTGGCTGGGGCAGTACCCTGCACAGGCAGGTGGGTGCCCACAGCCATCAGCCTTTCTTCTGGCTGCAGGGGGCTGCCAAGATGCTGCTGCACTCAGAACAGCACCCAGGCCAGCTTAAGGACAACGTCAGCTCTCCTGGTGGGGCCACCATCCATGCCTTGCATGTGCTGGAGAGTGGGGGCTTCCGCTCCCTGCTCATCAACGCTGTGGAAGCCTCCTGCATCCGCACACGGTGGGCCCCCGCCCTGCCTGCTTCCCTTGTCTCCAGTCCTTGCATGGCAGAGGCCTCTCTCACACACATCTGCTCATTCATGCGCTCAGCAGATATGTATTGAACTCCAGCCTGGTGTTGTGCAGGACACGGGGGGCCCTGAGGTTCCCTGGGTTACTGTGGGCGGTATCCCTCCCCACCTTCTGTTTCCTGCGAGGAGGGAACATCCACAGAGGGACCCGGATGCTCTGCCCTGTGCTCCCCACATAGGTCCACCATTGTCATAGCCAGGAGTGTCATTCGAGCCAGGGGTCACACCAGTGGGGTGGCGGGGTGGCCAGGCACATTAGGAAACTTCTGTGGGCCTGGTCCCACCTTCCTCCTGCCCTCGCTGGGGGATTAAGTTAGACCAGCAGGACACGCAGCAGCATCCAGGCACAAGGAAAATTCCTTGGAAGGTGAAAGAAGCAAAGAGCAGGAGACAGACAGAGTTTAAGCTATTTGCCTGGGATCCCACAGCTGTTGAAAAGCAGAGCCAGGCTGGGAGCCGCTGTCCCCAGTTCAGGTCTGCAGGGTGGGTGAGGACGTCTTTCTCGCCACACTGCCCACTCTCCAGTCCAGACACCCTCAGACTCTGCGAGTGCCACCCTGTAACAGTGAGGGGAACACGAGGGGCCTGGCCTCACCTCCAGCCTGCAGGGGAGACAGGTGTAAACCCACATCCTGTGGTGGGGCCACGAGAACTCAGGTCTGGGGGCACTGCGGGGAGATTTGGTGATGCTGAGCTGATACGAATGAGGTGAGAGGGAGCCCAGCAGCTGTGTGGGGGCGTGTCGCTGGCAGAGGGGAATAAAGGTGCTGAGGCGAGGGTGACAGCATTGCCCAGGGCTGACTGGCACTGGGAGCTGTGGGCTTCACTCCCTCTTCCTGGGTGCACACTTGTGCTCCAAACCCAGCCTCTCCCTGCCTCTCTAGGGAGCTGCAGTCCATGGCTGACCAGGAGCAGGTGTCACCAGCCGCCATCAAGAAGACCATCCTGGACAAGGTGAAGCTGGACTCCCATGCAGGGACCTCTCTGTCGCCTTCTGGCCACACCAAGCTGCTCCCCCGCAAACTGGCCCCAGCGGGCAAGGACTGACACGTCCTGCCTGACCACCATCCTGCCACCACCTTCTCTTCTCTCGTCACTAGGGGGACTAGGGGGTCCCCAAAGTGCCCCACTGTCTGTGGCTCTGATCAGCGCAGGGGCCAGCCAGGGACATAGCCAGGGAGGGGCCACATCACTTCCCACTGGAAATCTCTGTGGTCTGCAAGTGCTTCCCAGCCCAGAACAGGGGTGGATTCCCCAACCTCAACCTCCTTTCTTCTCTGCTCCCAAACCATGTCAGGACCACCTTCCCCTAGAGCTCAGGAGCCCGGAGGGTCTTCACTCACTCCTACTCCAGTATCAGCTGGCATGGGCTCCTTCCTGAGTGCAAAGTTCAAGGACCCCCTCTGTGAAGGCTCAGCGGAGGTGGGATCCCACGCCCCCTCCTGGCCCCTCCCTGCCCTCCAGTCAGGGAGAAACCTCTCCTTCCCGTGTGAGAAGGGCCAGAGGGTCTAGGCATCCCGAGTCCAGCGTGAAGGGCCACAGCCCCTCTTGGCTGCCAGGCACCCAGATCCCATGGACATTTGGGGAAAGGGCTCCTTGGGCTGTTGGTGAACTGTGCCCACCGCCTCCTGCTCCTGACCTCCCTGGCAGGGTGCTGTCACTTCTGCCCTGGCCCTTTCAGTTTTCTAAGTTGGTTTCTAGCCCCCAGTGTCCTGACTTCTGTCTGCCACATGAGGAGGGAGGCCCTGCCTGTGGGGGAGGGTGGTTACTGTGGGTGGAATAGTGGGGGCCTTCAACTGATTACACAAAGCCCGCCCACATCTTGGAGGGCATCTGCCTTACTGATTAAAATGTCAGTGTAATCTAATGCAAAAGTCTACATTCAAGGGTTAGTCTCACGCAACTCCCCCTCACCCCCACCAGAAATGGAATAATGTTTGACCAAACGCTCAGGCACCCTGTGGTCCAGTCAAGTGGACACATACGATCAGCCATTCCAGGAGGCCCACAGGATTGAAGGAGCTGCTGAGGGTTGGGTTACAACGGCCAGGGGTGCTCTGGTTCCTTCAACCAACACATAGTTACTGAGTATGGAGACAGCAAGATGAGGCCCCCTTCCCTCCAGAGGCAGTGCACACTGTGTGAGGGGAACTGGGCTGGGTAGCAGGGTGTCAGGGTGTGCACGGGGCTCCAGGGTGTGCAGGGGTTAGGAGAGCTGAGCAACTTTCTGCAACTTCATCCCGGGAATTCATTTCCAGAGCCCCCACAGGCCCACTGCAGAACCATGCTTGCTATGTATGGGGCGTATGGAGGCGCTTGGGGAACAGAATCCAGCGTTTCCCCCAAGGGAGGGAAGACATGCAGGAGAACAGGGAGGAAACGCTGCGGCAGGGCAGATGGCATGGGTACATCCTCCACCGCCACCCTCCCCCTGGCAAGAGTCCTGGCCACTCCCCATAAACTGAGTACCCACCACACCCAGGCACAAAGGGGACGGTAGGTGGGGTGAATCCCTGCTGTCTGGCTGGGATCTGGCAGCGCAGGAGCTAAGCAGGGGACACAGATGGACAGTGCTGGGCCGGGAGTCCCTGCAGGCTCCCCTGAAGGCCCCCTCCTGTATGGGTGGATGTGGGCATCAGGGAAGGTGGGGAATGCCCTTGTGTCAGGGCTGTGAGCAACAGAATCACCCCCTGCCCCAGCAAAGTGCCTGGCAATGCTGGGAGACCCTGGCAGCCCCTCCCACCTAGGCAGAGGTGCCCCCAGAAGAGATTGTCCCACAGGCCACACGCCTGTCCCAGGACCAAAGCTGCCCCCTGACCATTCCCCTCAAAGCCAGTTTCCCTGCTAGCGCCCACTCTCAGGTGCTGATGCAGAGCAAGATGAGGGGCGCACAGCTGCCAAAGGTGCTTCTGGTCTGGGGACACAAGGGAAGCCAGCAGGTGACATGGGTTTCAAGTGAGGCAGACAGGTCTTGGTCCCCAGAGGAAGCATGGGGAGGTGGGGAGGTAAGGAGGTGTGTGTGGGGGTGCAGACAGGCTTTGCAAGGAGGCGTTTGCTTCAGCAGGCGGGCCCTAGGAGCCTTCCCACTGTGGGTTCCTGATTAAGCAGAGGCCAGAGGCAGGTAGAGCCAAAGTCCACAGGAGGCTCCTGACATGCGTGAGAAGTCTGGGGAGGTACGTGAGGCAGGCTGTGGGGAGGTGGACACCCAGGAAGCCAGAGTGTGAGGATGGGCCCAAGCCAAGTAGCAACATGTTTTATGTGGGTCTCAGCAGGTCGAGGAGGGAGACGGTGCCGGGGGCCAAGGACCCAAGGATCCTGCTAGGAAGTGTCGAAATGCTGCCAGGCAGAGGAACCCTACATGGGGCCCTGGGGGCCGGCTGGATGGTGATATCCCTACTCCTGTCACCAGCAGCTCTGACACCTCTCAGTCCTAGAAAGCCCCCTCCAAAAATGAAGCAGTTTGGAGTGAGTCCTCAACAGGCCAGGTGGGCCCTGGAGGAAGAGCTGCCCGCCTCTGCTTGGCTCAGCTTCTGCCCCCGTTTATTTTTCATTTTACTTTTTTTTAGAGAGGTTCTCTGTCGCCCAGGCTGGAGTGCAGTGGTATGATCACAGCTCACTGAAGCCTGCAACCCCTGGGCACAAGCAATCCTCCTACCTCAGCCTCCTGAGTAGCTGGGACAACAGGTGTGCACCACCATGCCCAGCTTTTTTTTTTTTTTTTTTTCTTGTAGTGATAGGGTGTCTCTATGTTGCCAATGCTGGTCTCAAACTCCCGGGCTCAAGCGATTCACCCACTGCCTCCCAAAGTGCTGGGATTACAGGCTTGAGACACTGAACCTGGCCTGCCGCAGTTTCTTGGTTGGAATTGCCCTGACTCTAGCTTGCCAGCTGGGGCCCTTGCCCTGCCCAATTCTGCCACTCCTCTTCAGTGCCCGGCTGACCCCTGTCCATGGTACTTGTGCAGGACAGGCTCAGACTCTGGAACCAGTGGGTCAGCAGCCCCTGGCCAGGCAGAGATGGGGAATAATGTCCACCCTGGGAGGGCCCTGCCTGGAGACCAGGGAGAGCAGGGCTGGACTGGACCCCTGTATGGGTGTGGACTCTAATACCTCCCTCCCCGCAGCATCTGGCTGAGACCTGCTGCTCTCAGGAGGAACCGACAGGGTCTTAAGGTCAGTACCACAGAAGCTGCAGCCTGGGGCGGGAGGATGCCGGGGAGGTGCCTGCGGGGGTCAGTCCCACAGAAGGTGCAGCCTGGGGCAGAAGGCATCCAGCTGTGACGGGAAGTGAGCTCCTGGAGGTGCAGAGAAGTCCAAACAGGGAGCCAGGCCTCAAGGTGGCACTTAAAGCTGGTCGTGGAGATGAGTGTGTGGAGTGAGAGGGATGCTTGGAAACCCATGGGCCTCTCTCACAGTATGCCTCTCAGTAGAGTAGCCTTTCGTGGTTCTGGGGGCCTCATGGGCTTTGGCCCAAGCATGGCTGCACGACTGTTTCCAGGGACAAGTGCCCTGGGCTCTCCGTGGGGAGCTGGCCAGGAGCTGCTGGGGAGGTGAGGAGATCTTCGTGCAGAGCCAGTGCCAGCCCTCACTGACCACGGAACACCTTCGGCTCTCTAGGAGCACAGGGAGACAGGTCCTAGGGGTTTGGCTTGGGCTGTTTCCACGCGGCACCTCCCCTCCCTCGACATCCTTTCTACAAGCCGCCGTCTGCTACTCTGCAGGTGCCTGGGACCCCACCCACCCCAAGAAGATTCTGGGGTGATGGGCAGCAAAGGAGCCTGGGCAGCTCCCTGAGTGTCCTCCCCAGCCCGTCCCACCCATCTCTATGACAGTACCCAGGGAGGGGAGGAGTGAGGCTCCTTCCCAGGAGAAGACAGCACCGCAGTGAGGACGATTCATAAATCCGTTCCAAATCCGCGCGGAGGTGCAAATGAGAGCGGGCTCGACCCTGTGAGGAGGAGTTGGGGTGTGGGAGTGAGTGGGGACAGCCTGGTGAGCGTCTGCCCGCGGGGTGGGGGCTGCCAGCCCCAGGGCCAATCACCCCTGGCTCCTGACGGCACCGTGGCTCCAGCTCCCTCTGTGTGGCACCGAGGGCGGGTCCTGAGGAGACTCGGGGGCCCACCAGGTCCCCGCTGTGTGGACCCAGCCCTCACCACCCAGCAATGCACGACTTCACCCTCCCGCGGAGCAGGATGCCCAGCGGCTCAGGGCGCCCTCCCCGCGCCAGCCCAGTGTGGTGTGATAGGATGAGGACGGGAGCAGGGAGGAGAGGCAGGAGGCGGGGCTGCACTCCTGGCCTCAGGGCCCCGTGTGCTGTTTTGTGCACTAAGATTGAGGTCTCGGAAGCCACGCCAGGACCATATCATGCCCCTAGAGCCTGTGAGACTCGGGCTGTGCCCAGAGCAGGGGGAATAGGTCCCCGACGACTAAGGACACCACCGTAAGAACCACACGCAGCCCCACAGCGCACACGGCGACAACGTGCTGTGGGGCTCGGAGGAGTTCCTGGGGTCTGGCAGGGACGGGCGGAGGGACGCTTCTGAGCCCTACACCGCACGGCTTCGGGACTTCGGGGCCGGCCTCTGTCCACCCGCATCGTTCACGGACGGAGCCCAGGAGGACCCCACAGCCCGTCCCCGTCCCTTCCTCCCCGCTCACCTGCTGGCGGGGCGGCCACCCTTCCTCTCCCAGGCTTTACAGCTGCGAAGAGAAGAGGGTGGAGGAGAAAGTCCAGACACGGGATCCCCCGTTTCCCTTCCTCCCGAGTCCTCGCCCCCTACCGCTGGGCATCTCCAACAAGCAGCGAAGTCTCCCCCGGGCGGAGCTCTGGGTACACGTGGCGCAGGAAGGGCCTGGGCAGCTCGGGGTCTGCTGCGGAGGGGGGATCGCCCCTCGCTGCTGGGAGCTGCCAGGTCGTCCCCGCCCCGCGCCGCTCCGGGACCCCCGAGTTGGAATCGCGGGGCCCCGGCGGCGCCGTCCTGATGCAAGAGCGCCTCTGCCCGGCAGGGCCCAGGCCAGCGCCGCCTCCACTCGAGGGGGCGCACGCAGAGCCTGCCCTAGGCTGGGCACTCGAGTTGGAAAACGCCGCCGGCGTCCGCGAGCTTGGACAGGGGCCCTGGACGGCGGGAGCAGGAGCCAGACGAGGCGGGCTCGGGCTGCAGGATGCCGGGGGCTGGGGGTGGGGACCTGGCGCTCTGGCTGCGCGCCCAGGCCCGGCCGGTGAGACCCCGCCCGGCGCTGGCGCAGCCAGTGTTGCCAGGGACGACGGCGCGCGGGTTGCGCATGCGCAGTTTGCCCTCCCTCCGCCGCGCCTTCCCCTTTAAGCGCCGGCCGGCCGCGTCGCCGCTTCATGAATGGAGCCCACGTGACCAAACATCATGTGACGTCTGTGGAGCGGCGGCGGCGGCGGCGGCGGATCCCGAGCCTGGTCCGGCCCGGCCTTCCCAGTGCGCTCGGCCCGGCCCGCGCAGGCGGCGAGTCTTCCGAGCCCCGGGCCCGGACCCCTCGCGCCGGTCCCTGCCCCGCGCGGCCTCGGAGCGCGCGCGGCCCCGCCCCGCCCCGGCCTCGGCCCGCCGGGCCCGCAGTGTGGTGAGTGCGGCTGCGGCGGCGGGCCCGGGCGGAGGGGGCGGCGCGGCGGGGGCGACGGGGGCCGAGGGAGCGCGCGGGCAGGGCTCCTCCCGGAGCTAGGCGGGCGGTTGGGGGCCCGGCGGCGGGGGCCTCTGGTTTCGGGTCTGCCGCGCACCCTGCTGGCGGCCCGTGCCTCGATTTCCCCAGCGGTCAGGAGCCAGCTCCTGCCCCTGCCGCCCGGGTACTGGGGGTGGGCCGCGGGCGGCGGCGGACCCGCGGAGCCGGGCGAGTGCGGAGCGGACTCGGAGACCCGGGCGTCCTGGAGGGAGGGGCACCGGACGGCGGGAGGAAAGGGTGGGGTCGAGCGAGGCGCCCGGGGGTCCGCGCCAGGGCCCGGCAGCCCGGCCCGCAGCTGCTGATTCATCAGGTGGCCGCGTCAGCGCTCCCTTGCGCGGGGGTCCGCGGCGAGCCCGGGAGGAGGGGCGGCGGTGGGGGTGCTGCGGGGAAGACCCTGCCCCTGGCTCGGGCTCGGGTTCCGTCAGTCGCGTGCCAGAGCCCGGAGGGAGACTTGCTGAGTCATCAGCATGAGGTCACTCGGTGCGCAAGCTGATACCGGAGGGGATTCGAGCGAGGGGCCTCGGGGACTAAAAGGCCGCCAGCGGGAGGTGGGAGGGAGCCATGGGGATGTGGGAGGGGGCCAGGCCCGGCGCCTTGGGGTGCCTGTTTAAGTGAGCGCCGAGCGATCCAGTTGAAGGCAGGGGTGCTTGAAGAGGAAGTGCGGGTGGCTCGCTGCAGGTGTTCTCCCGGGGTCAAAGGTGAAGCCCCGGGCGGTCCACCCCTTCCCAGGCGGCTCTTTTCCGGCAGCTGGTCCTGGTTCCACGTCTGGAGCAGTTTCCCAAACTGGGAAATAGTTCCTTGAGTGAGGGAGGGGAGGAGCTTCGGTGGGCCGAGCTAGCCAAAGGGGAAGTCGGTTTTTCCTGGGACTGGCCTGGTTGGACAGCCCCTGGCCAGAGATCGAGGCCCTGGGAGAAAGAGGGGTGTGTGTACCAAGCCCTGGGTGACAGTGGGCTGGGCAGGGAGGAAGCAGGGGCAGCTCTACCAGGAAACGGCAAGGGGGAGGAAGCAGCCCTGCCTCTCTCCCCAGTTGGCCCTGGAGTCTGGGTTGAGACTGTAGGTAGTGGGAGCTTCAGGGTGCCTAGCCTTGGGGTGCAACAGATGGGCTGGTGTGGATGGCACAGGGTGGCAGAACGCAGCACCCCGTCACCCCAAAGTTGTCCCTACCTGAAGTGGGGTCTCAGTGTTGTGTGACATTAGCAAAGGGAGTGGCCCTGTTGGATGTCTGGCCTGGCGGCCCAGGACGCTTAGAAAGTGGCAGCTTGGGAGTGATGTGGCCAGAGCCATCTTTCCTTGGGTATGTGGAGATTCACCAAGGTAGACTTCCTTTGCCCAGGAGTTCATGGCTGGGTTAGGCCACTTTGTGGTTTGCCCTCAGGGATGCCCCCCCCTCCAACACACATACACAGGTCCATTCTCAGTGAGCCCCCCCACACATACACACAGAACACAGGTCCACTCTCAGTGAGCCCTGGGGCTTATAGATTCCAGATGTTTCAATGCTTCAGCTGACCTTTGGCCTGGAGTTTGATGCCCTGGGAAAATTTCGGGGTCCTGGAGGGGCATTTATGTACATCTTTCTTTTTTTTTTTTTTTTTTTTGAGACGGAGTCTCACTCTGTTGCCCAGGCTGGAGTGCAGTGGCGTGATCTCAGCTCACTGCAAGCTCTGCCTCCCGGGTTCACGCCATTCTTCTGCTTCAGCCTCCTGAGTAGCTGGGACTACAGGCGCCCACCACGATGCCCGGCTAATTTTTTGTATTTTTAGTAGAGACGGGGTTTCACCGTGTTAGCCAGGATGGTCTCAATCTCCTGACCTCGTGATCCACCCGCCTTGGCCTCCCAAAGTGCTGGGATTACAGGTGTAAGCCACTGTGCCCGGCCCATTTATGTACATCTTCTCAGTCACTTATGCATCAGTGGAAACTTAAGTTTTAGGTTCTGTTCAAAGAGTGACTTTCAGGAGCTGAAAGCTTATGGAGCAGAGGCCATGACTGCTGGGGAGTTTCGGCCACTGGGCTTTGCAGCCAAGCGGGGCTGTCTTTGTTCAGGCACGGGAGTTTCTACGTTAGCCAAAGGAGACGGAGCTCCCAAATCTCCCTCCGTTTCCTGGCTGTCAGTGTGAATGGGTGGCCTAGGTACCCTCACAGGTTTCGGAGCCGTGACCATCTGTGCCTCCCGCGTGAGGTGGGCTTATTAGCCTTTGCGGGAGCAGAGGGTGCATGACAGGCCCCAGCTCTGGCCAGCCTTGAGGGCTGGAGGAGGGTGGGGGCAGCTTCTCCTCAGTCCAGCTCCTGGGATCCCTGCATGGTCCCTCTCAGCCCAGCTCCAGAGGCTGTCTCTGCTGAGCGTGAGTCCCGGGTTGCCAGAAGCCAGGCCAGGAGCCTGGAAGCACTGGCTGTGCTCGGGCCTGCCCCTCCCCCACCCCGGGCGCACCTTTGATAGGAGGCGATGGGTTGCACTTGTGCTGAGTTCAGGCCTTCTGCGGAGGGCAAAATCTGTCGAGGAGGCACTTTTCCGTGTGATCTCTTCAGGAAGTCACCACTGTCATTGTGCTTAGCAGCAGGGCTGGGGGCGATGGATGTGGGAGAAGCTGGTGCCAGGGCAGTGTCTCTGCACCCTGACTTGCACTCAAGGCTGGGGGGCCCCTCCGTGCTTGGCTGAGGGCCTGTCTCCTGGGGCAGTGTTGTGCCGGACGTGTAGGAAAGAGCTCCTGTGGGCCTTCTGACCTCCAGCTCAGGTCTTCCCCATCCTTTATCTGGAAGAATCCAGTGGCTGGAGCCTCAGGACCTTGCCTCTGAGCTGGCTTGGCTGTGGGGAGGGGTCTCTGGCCTCCTCTCCCTGCTCTGTGCTTGCAGCCTCACCTCCTGGTCCAAGGCTGGGTGAGGTGGAGTCTTGAGCCTGGTGAGAATGTGTGCATCCTCCTGGCCACACTTCAGCTCCCCTGATGAGAGTAAGAAGTCCCCCAGCCCATAATTTCCTGAAGTGATCCTGGCTCCTCTGGAGGAGTCTCTCATCTGTCTGCATCAAACCTGGAAAGTGGGGGATGGAGCATGAGGCGAGGGTCCATGCCCAAGGGTCTGGTGGGAGCTGGGCTGAGCTGGGAATCCCAGAAACGTCCTTAGCAAGAAAGTGAGAGCAGAGTGCTGGAGGGACCCTGAGTGGGTGAGAGTTGGTTGTTTAGTCTGGCCTCCCCAGCACTTTTGTTTTTGCTCCCTGGCCCTGTGGGCACTCACCCGGGGCAGGGACCAGAGAGCAGGCTGCAGCTCCGAGGGGCTGACTCCGCCAGCCTTCACGTTGGGCAGGCCCCGGGTGGCTCACTGTGGGAGCCCTTGTGAAATACCCTGGATGGGGTGGGGCAGGGGCTGCTTCCTGCAACCCAAAGCCACAGGATGGTTACTCCATCAGTGGAGGAGGCAGACTGGGAGGGCCAGAGGGGCCTCGGGCCAGGCTCCTCCCAGCTGATGGCCTGCCACCTGGAAGGTGGGGGAACTCCCTGGTCAGTCCTGCCAACAGACCAGAGCTAGATGGACGGCCCACCTCCAGCTTTTCAAAGTTAGGAGGCTGGGAGACTCGGGGTTCCCTATAGCCTCCTCTCTGGCCGGGTTCCCAGAGGGGCCCCTGTGCACCCAGGGAGCAAGGGGCTTTGTCCCAGGCCGGCTCAGGGGAGGTGGCTGTAGAAGGTAGGACCCTGGAAGATGCACACACAGGGTCACTGGCTGGCCCTCACCTGCTATTGGCCGGGCTGGCCTTTCTGGCCCCCAGCAGCTCGGCTGCGGCTCTCCTGGGGCGCTGTTGGCTGGCGGGCCCTGGGAGTGCGGGCGCGGTGGGGGAGCCAGAGGCGATGTGCTGAGTCAGCGTGACTCGCCAGGAACAGCCGTGCTCTGGGGCAGTGCTGGGGTTATTTTTAAAGCTCCCGGCTTCCTTCTAGGCCTGCCTCTCCCGCGTCTTATTCCTTCTCATCTCTCCCCGCCCCTTGTCTTGCGCCTGCCTTCCTAACAGCCTTCAGTTCCCCTTCTCCTGTCAGACCCTCCTGACCTCCCACCTGATTCTCTAGGGGCAGGGTGGACAGGAAGCAGCTCAGCCCAGCCTGGGAGAGGCCAAGGGCTGCCTCCGATCAGGTATTGGGGGCTGGGCACCTGGACAGCAGGCTGGGGTGGGCTGTGCGGCAAGGGCTCTGTGAACTGGGGGGGTGGGGGGTGAGGGTGGTCTCCAGGGTACTGACCTGCTCCATGTCTTACAGAGAGCGCCTGCTCGCTGTGCCCCCGGGTTATGACGACCCCCAATAAAGGAAACAAGGCCTTGAAGGTGAGTGGGCAGGGACAGGAGCCTTCGGGCTGGGGTGGGGGGGCACAGTGGGCGTGCCCGCTTGGCCTGTGACCCCTGCACTGTGCCCCAGGTGAAGCGGGAGCCGGGTGAAAATGGCACCAGCCTGACGGATGAGGAGCTGGTGACCATGTCCGTGCGGGAGCTGAACCAGCACCTGCGGGGCCTGTCCAAGGAGGAGATCGTCCAGCTGAAGCAGCGCCGGCGCACACTCAAGAACCGCGGCTACGCCGCCAGCTGCCGCGTGAAGCGGGTGACGCAGAAGGAGGAGCTGGAGAAGCAGAAGGCGGAGCTGCAGCAGGAGGTGGAGAAGCTGGCCTCAGAGAACGCCAGCATGAAGCTGGAGCTCGACGCGCTGCGCTCCAAGTACGAGGCGCTGCAGACCTTCGCCCGGACGGTGGCCCGCAGCCCCGTGGCGCCAGCCCGGGGCCCCCTTGCCGCCGGCCTGGGGCCCCTCGTCCCAGGCAAGGTGGCCGCCACCAGCGTCATCACAATAGTAAAGTCCAAGACGGATGCCCGATCGTAGGGACGCGCGTCTGCCCAGGCGGGTCTTTGCGGGGCCACTAGGCACGTGGCGAATTCGGCTGCCCTGTCCCTCTGTTTCCTTCTCTTCTCTTTCCTCCCTCTCTTCCCCGCCCTTCTCTCTTCCCTGCAAAGCACAACCTGTACCCCAGGGGCGCCGGGCTGAGCCCCTTTGATCTCGTCATTGTCGTCGTGTGTTTTGTATGTTGGGATTGGTCAGTTCGGCGGTGACGTGGGGTCGCCCCAACCCCTTTTGTACCAGGGCCATGCAGGCTTGGAGTCCAGAGTTGGTGCTGTGGGAATGGACTTGAGAGAGTTGAGGGAGAGAGAAGGAGCAGGCACGCTGGGCCTCGTGTGTCCCCGAGCAGTGAGGGTCCCAGTGTTCCCTCCACTCTCTAGTGGCCACAGGCTCGCGGGCTGGGAAGGATTCACTCTCTTTAGCCCCAGGGGAGCAGCTCAGCTTAGCCCAGCACTAAGAGATGGGCTCTGCTCTGAGAGTAGGGCGGGCTTGAAGGCCCTGATGGGTGGACCACCAGCCTGGGCGCAGTGGTGCTGGGGGCGTGCAGCTGGGCCCAGGGGCTGTGCGCTCAGGCCTGACCCGTTGCACTGAACAAGACCAAATCGCTGGTTGTGCGCTTAACGTGAGGGTGAGTCCAGTGTGCCCTGCGATGGGTCCCGTGTCACTGTTTACATGACCTATTTGTGTGGTTATATAGCCCTTTATTTAAAAGAGAGAAGTTCCTTTTACAAAGTTATTAAATTAATTATATGTTTAAAAGTTAAAGAAAAAAAGAGCTGCAGAGTATTTATAAAACTGTCTTTTAGAAAAAAAACAAGCAAGAAGACCATTTGACCATATAAATGGAAAAGGGAAGAAAGTATAATAGAAACTTTGCTAGTTAAAAAAAAAAAGAAAAAAAAAACAAAAAAATTCCCTCTCTTGTAAACTTACGGACACCTCTTTGTGGCTGTTGGAGTTTAGTTTTTATATACACAGAGTTATCAGACATTATTTATAAAACTTAGTTTAAAAAAAAGACAAAAAAAAAAAAAAAAAGCCAAGCCGTGAGCCGACCAGAAGGCCGTCCTCTTTGATATCTTTTGCAATTGTACCGAAAGTGACTTACTCCTCTGCCCTTCCTGCTTCCGTCTCTTGCCGGTGCCGTGGTGTCGTCCGTGCCTGGTGAGGTTTTGTGCAGCGGTAAAGTGCTGGTGCTTCTGGTGACCTTTGACCTGTGGGTGTCACTTCTTGTGTCTGTTTTCCCGTGTTTGTTTTTTGGGTTTAGTTGTGCTTTTGCTTCTGCTGGCTTGCTGGATCTGGGCTGGGGTGCCAAGTGGTGCCTGCTGCGTCGGAGCTCAAGGAGTCTGTGCCCACCACCAGCTCCTGGTCCCTAGGAGGTGAGACGTAGGGTTCTGTCATGCCCCCCTCCACTGAGCCTTGGCTACATCTGTGTCTAGGGCTTGGGCTGATCCAGTGGCGGGGTAGGTGAAACTGGGGTCCCTTGGGGCCCCCCACGCTGCTTCCACACCCACCACCTCTGGCCTTGGGTGGTGGCGTTACAGGGACGAAGGAGTCACTGTGGGTGGCCACAGGGCTATGGCCAAGCGTTCCCTGGCCGTCTTCCTCTGGCCTCAGCTTTGTTCCTATAGGCTGCCCGCACCGTGGGCTGCAGGTCTCGCCGCCCGCTTGATCCCTGAGGTGTTTTCATGCTGCGGGTGGTGATTCCAGGCAGAGTGGGTGGGGGCCCACCGGGGACAGACCTTTCTTCCTTGTCCCTGCCTCACTCTGAGAGCCTTGGGGATCTCCACCAGTGCAGACAAGGGCTACAGTCTCCAGGGCCGGGTCTTGTCCCTCTTCTCCGCTGGTCCACACTGGCAGCTCTTGGCTTCGGGCCTGCCTTCTGGCTCCCTTTGGGATCTGTGTCTTCCAGGGATCAGCTGCTTGGCTTCTGCTGGAGGTGCCTTCCTGTGGGGGCCCAGCCTGCCTCCTGCTCTCAGTTCCTCGCCAGAAGCTGCTGCCCTTCCCAGCTGGGCTCAGGAGGCTCCTTGTAGGCATATGATGGGGAAGGGGTGCCCCCACCCACCTCCAAGAGGCTACAGCCCTGTGTCTGGTCATGTGAGCCCTGGCCTGTCACCGCGTTGCTGGTTTTTTCTCTGTGGGGCCCAGACTCCTGTAAAGCACACAGATGTGGGTAAGATGAAAAACTGTGGCCCAACAGGGCTTAACCCTGTGGGTGGTGGGATTTTTATCCAAGAGTTTGGCCTGGTGTGCCCACAAGATGGGAACAGGGATGCACCGTCAACACTTGTCATGTTAATGAGATTTTCTTTGCTTGAGGTGTTCAGAGACAAGTCCTGTTTCTACCTGGGTCAGCCTGAAAATGGAAATATTGGCTATTGACTCTTGTCATTGAGTGACTTCATCCCCCTCCCCTCAGTCTGATCTTGTCTAAGTAGAATCCAGGCGTTAGTTGGAATCATAAGTATCCATAAAGAAAACGTCATGATCTGCCTTGGAGTGGGGAGAAACAGGCCCTCCCTGTCCTTGTGCAGCCCACACTTTTGTTCTGGCTGTGGGTGGCCATCCATTTTGAGCACCTCTGCCAGGCTGCAGACCTGGAGGCGAAGGGAGCATGGAAGGGGAGGGTGTAAGGGTCGACGCATGCTGAATGGGAGGTGCAGGTCCTCGGTGCGTTGGCAGAAGAGGCTTCTGGAGTTTTGAGGCCATACCTCCTTTCAAGAGCTTTGGATTTGGGGTGACTTCCCTGGGTCTAGGGGAGTGTTCCTGTCCCCTGTCAGGCCAGCCCTGCGGAGCCACTCCGCCCCTCTTCCCCTTCCCCTGGATTTCCTGACATAGATGCTGTGTTCATGTGCAGATGTGAGTGTGCTGTCCTTCTGATCTCTGTTAATCCCGCTTTCCTACTGAGAGGGTGGTGGTCTCTTCTCACCTCGGTTTTTCTGACACAGCGAATCGAGGGCTTTGGCCAAGGCCAGGTCTCTCAAACTTGTCCGCCAAGTAAACCGTGATATATGTCTTCCCTTCCACCTTAACTTTGCCCCAACTCCTCTTTTATCCTAACATGGACACTCAGATTTCAGAGGAATACCCAGCAGGGACAGGTCAGCTCTCACCCGGAGAGTGAGGCCCCTGGCTGCTGCTCTGGGTGGCTCTGGTGTTGCTGGCTCAGCTCTTGGTGCATGTTTCAGATATGTGTGCACACTTCTGACTGGTGGTTGGGGCCCGGCCCACGGCCCTGAGCGGCTGCAGCCTGCTTTGGGACGATGGTCAGGTCCCATGTTGTCCCTGCTGCCTCCCTCTGGAGTGGCCACTTGGCCAAAGCGCCCATCCACATCTGGAAAGTCTGAGCCGCAGCCTGCTGCACCGTTTCCGCTCTGGGATCTTGTGAGTTAACTTTTTTAGGCTGTGGTTTGGTGAAAGGAACCAACACATTAACGATTTTTCCCCCAGAAGCCACTGAATAATTCTTTTTGGTGTATTTTTGCCTTCCTGGTGGCTGTCTGGCCTTGGAGCAGGTGGGGTGAGTGGAGTACATAATCAGTGCCACACAGAGGCAGGGCGTGTCTGAGAGACTAATGCCTGTCCTGCCTCTGGCCTGTGTCCTGGGTGTGTACCATACCTGCTGGGCCAGTCCCACACATTTCCACCCTGCCCCTGGAGCAGCAGCTTTGATACCATGGGTGTCCCTTGAGTCTGAGCTAGAGTGTGTCCCCGATAAACTGTGAGACCTCCCTGTTCTTGGTGACCCCAGTTGGGCTTTGGCCCCTCCAGCAACCTTGTGTCCCAGACCTGCCCTTCTTCCCACCCCCTCAATCTGCTAGTCCCTGAAGCCTTTAACCAAACGGGAGTGGGCACAGAAAGCCTTCTCCTGGCAACAGGACAAGGGCTGCCCGCGTGTCCAGCCCTGTTGCTCTCCTGGCGCTGAGAGGTGGGTCCAAGCAGAGTTGGTCAGTCCCTGCCTGCCCTGCCTAGGTCTAGTCAGGGGAGGTTGTGTGTGTGGGAGAAGACCCCGGGATCTGCTGGGGTGGGATGGAGGTTATTAAAGATCTAAGTGAGGAGGGGCTGGGGTTTGGATGCGGGGTGAGGCCCGAGCGCTCACACTTCCTGTAGGGCGGGCAGGGGCCTGACCTCTTGCAGGGCAGTGGCCTTGGTGCCCTACCCCTGCCCTGCGCAGTATTTATTGCTAAATTATTGTCCAGGAGGGGCAGCACTGGGCCTGGCCCCCCGGGTATTTATTGCTGTACATAGTGTATGTTTGTGATATATAAGGTTTTCTTTATTTTGTATATGATCAATAAACCTTTTAAAGAGACTGGCAGGTGCTTCTTTGGGGCGACGCGGCGGGCGGAGCCGGAAGGGGTGGGTGGGGGCGGGGCCCATCTTGCGCATGCGCCCTGAGGGCGGCCTGCCGTGTAAGGCGGAAGCGGAAGAGCAGGTCTCCAGGGGAGCGATGGCAGCCGGTGGTCTGAGTCGCTCCGAGCGCAAAGCGGCTGAGCGGGTCCGGAGGTTGCGGGAGGAGCAGCAGAGGGAGCGCCTCCGCCAGGTACGCCGCCGCCGCTCCCCGGCCCGGCCATGCCCGGCCCGCGCCGCCGCTCACCGCCTGCCTGCCCGCAGGTGTCGCGCATCCTGAGGAAGGCGGCGGCGGAGCGCAGCGCCGAGGAGGGCCGGCTGCTGGCCGAGAGCGCGGACCTGGTAACGGAGCTGCAGGGCCGGAGCCGGCGGCGCGAGGGCTTGAAGCGGCGGCAGGAGGAGGCGAGTTCCGCGCGCGGCGCGCGGGCGCCCCCGGTTTCGGGAGCAGCTGGGGCGACGGGCGGTCCCGGGTGGGGCGGCCCGGGGCGGTGACCACCCTGGCGTCTTGACAGGTGTGCGACGACCCGGAGGAGCTGCGGGGGAAGGTCCGGGAGCTGGCCAGCGCCGTCCGGAACGCCAAATACCTGGTCGTCTACACAGGCGCGGGAATCAGCACGGTAGGGAGGGAGGCGGAGGCGCACCCGAGGACGGAGTATGCGCTCCAGTAATCGCGAAAAACTCGCCTTTAAAACAGCTCTAAGGTTTTTTCCCTTTCTTAAAGAAACGAAATGACCAAAACTTATCTAAGGTAAACGCTTTTTAAACGCTTGGTCTCTGTGTTACAGCCAGTTAAACAAGGAGTAGAGATACGAATGGGGTGTAGTAGCCGACTGTTCGCAGGCACCCCCAGGTTATGTGGACAGAGCTAAGCCCAAAGTTGTCGTGATTTTCCACTCTGTTCTCTCCATGTTGAAGGAAGATAAGTAGAAAGTGACACAGTAAGAGCCAGAATACACCAGGTGAAGGAGAGACTTGCATTGTGTTTTGAGAATTTTCACTGACAAGTTATTCTGGGCTGTGGGACATCGCTAGCTTTGAAAGTGTAGCTGGCATCTCGTCCATCTAATCTGATGGGTGTGTGTGGGGTGTTGGGCACGCGTAGGCCTAGCAGATCTGAACCCAGGTGATTTCTGTTCTCAGGAAGCTTTTAGGTGACAAGAATCAGGCATGTGAACAAATAACCATAATGTAAAGCTGGCTGTGCTGGGTCACTAGAACAAACCCAGACACACACTCTGTGCTCTTGGAGCTGGGAAACCCACCTGGGTTGGCTTTTTGTGGGAGGTGGCCTTGATTGGGCCTTGAAGGATGGGTGAGATTTACAGGAGAAGGTTGGAATGAGGCACTCCAAGCAAAGAACAACAGAGGCTCAGCAGCAAGAAGGCAGAAAGGGAGTTCACTACTGACTCAAATACCCGGGGCCCTGGGGTTTAGTCTCCTCCCTCCACAAGTCACATGTAAAAGTCCAGTCATGCTGGGCGCGGTGGCTCATGCCTGTAATCCCAGCACTTTGGGAGTCCGAGGTGGGCGGATCATGAGGTCAGTAGTTCAAGAACAACCTGGCCAACACGGTGAAACCCTGTCTCTACTAAAAATACAAAAATTAGTCGGGCATGGTGGAGGGCGCCTGCAATCCCAGCTACTCGAGAGGCTGAGGCAGGAGAATCACTTGAAACTGGAAGGTGGAGGTTGCAGTGAGCCGAGATCATGCCATTGCAGTCCAGCCTGGGCGAAAGAGCTAAACTCCGTCTCAAAAAAAAAAAAAAAGTCCAGTCATGTCATTATGTAACAGTCATGTGATCTCTTAACGGAACTTCCAATGGCAACTAAAAGCACATGCAGCTAGCGGATTTCATCTGAGTGTTTGAGGTTCCCGTCTTGAATGTGACTGTCAGAACCACTGCCCAGGGGGGTGATGCATTTTTCTGAGTTTAAGCAGGAGTCGGGAGTCCCCAAAAGGGAACACAAGACACCTTGATCCTGGCATATCCTGTGTGCCCTCTGTGGGCCTCAGTTTGTTTCACAGGACTGAAAACCTGGGAAGTTAGATGCTCATCTCATCTGGAGAAGTTCTGCCTTTGTTAAGGTGGAGCGGGAATAGTCAGCACTGGGACATGAGAATGGACAGTCGCCTGCCCCCACCTAGGGATTCACTATTTGCTAAATGTGTGAGCTGTGGGCTCGGCCCTGGGGGCACTTAGGAACATGACTAGTCTTCCCCTGCAGTATGGAGGACACGTGCCACAGAGCCCAGCTTTGTGCTCAGTGCCAGAGAGGCTTCCGGAGGCAGGCAGGGCTGCGTGCAGCCTGGAAGGATGAGCCAGGCCAGGCGGGAAACGGAAGTCCAGGTAGAAGGGAGGAGCCGAATTGGGGTACACTCCATATGGGCTCAGACAGGTCAGCCTGTGGAATGAATAGAGGCCAACATGCAGGCCAGCCTGGAATGCGGCAGGAGGGACAATGGCTTTCCGTTTTTGGGAATTCTGCCAGTACCTAGAGTGGTGCTTTTTGACTTGGCTTACCTTTTTTCTCAACATGCAGGCAGCGTCTATCCCAGACTACCGGGGCCCTAATGGAGTGTGGACACTGCTTCAGAAAGGGAGAAGCGTTAGGTAAGTGGGCCAGGCACGGCTTCCCACGTAGGCTGAGCAGAGGCAGCATGGGCCTGAGCTCCAGCTCTCCTCACCTTGCCTTCCTTTCTGCCTGGCAGTGCTGCGGACCTGAGTGAGGCCGAGCCAACCCTCACCCACATGAGCATCACCCGTTTGCATGAACAGAAACTGGTAAGAGCCCTGGGTGGCTGGTACACTTGCCAGGGACCAGGCAGAGCACCTTGGTGCCTAGTGGGCAGCTGCATCCTCCCTCTGTCTGCCAGTTGACTCCCATGATGAGCACCCACCAAGTGGGTTAGGCCCCGGGTTTGATCCTCCCATGCTTGACTCTCCAGGACAGAAGGGGAGCACCCCCTCTGAACCATCCCATCCACAGCCAGCCTCAGCCTCAGAGCTGCTGGTGGCCTTTCCCCTTTGTGATTCCCTTGCATTTTTCTGTGGACCTCAGAAGCCATCCTAGTCACAGGGGAGGCTTATGGGACATCTCTGGGGACCTTCTGCTGAACACCCTCAACCAACGGGGCATAGGGGTTGATCTGCCTAGGTCCCCAGGAACCTGAAATGTCATGACCCAAGAGAGCATGGATCTGGGGCAGAGTGGCCCTTGCCAAAACCCCGAGCCACTTCCCAACCTTGCCAGGACGGTGCAACCTCTTGCCCTCCCAGCTACTCCAGGTGCATCAGGGCTGGAGGAAGGACACAGCCCCTCCCCACCATAGGCCCTCTTGACTCCTGGTGGTTGGACCTGTTGTGTGTTTTACTTTCTAAGACTCTCTGGGGGGTCGGAGCTGCCCCTGGTCTTGGGAGCCATCGGCTGGGCTCAGAACAGCCTCGCTGTGGCCGGGTACTGACCTCCCTACCACCACTGACGGCTATCCCTCCCCTCCCCACCCGTTCTGCCTTCCAGGTGCAGCATGTGGTGTCTCAGAACTGTGACGGGCTCCACCTGAGGAGTGGGCTGCCGCGCACGGCCATCTCCGAGCTCCACGGGAACATGTACATTGAAGTGAGCAGTCCTGCAGGGACCCGGGGTCTCCACGGGCAGGCGGGTCCCACTCACTGTGCCCTCTTGCCTCTAGGTCTGTACCTCCTGCGTTCCCAACAGGGAGTACGTGCGGGTGTTCGATGTGACAGAGCGCACCGCCCTCCACAGACACCAGACAGGCCGGACCTGCCACAAGTGTGGGACCCAGCTGCGGGACACCATTGTGCACTTTGGGGAGAGGGGGACGTTGGGGCAGCCTCTGAACTGGGAAGCGGCGACCGAGGCTGCCAGCAGAGCAGACACCATCCTGTGTCTAGGGTCCAGCCTGAAGGTACGTGCCGATGACACCATGAGTGAACCGAGCCCCCGCCCGCCTGAGGGTGTCCAGCTCTGCGGCCCAGCACTCTACAGACTTGTGCCTTGTGTGTGTACTGTGTCTGTCTGTCTGTTTCCACAGGTTCTAAAGAAGTACCCACACCTCTGGTGCATGACCAAGCCCCCTAGCCGGCGGCCGAAGCTCTACATCGTGAACCTGCAGGTAACTCGGGTGCTGAGAGCCACGTCCTTAGATCTGGGTCTTAGAACGCAGAGCCAAAGACACCCCACACCCATGCACCAGGGCGGTCTGATAGGGCCCCCGTGGGTGCTCAGGGAGCACCGACTGAGCCCGTAGGGGCCGAGGCTGACAGGCCACTGGGAAGGGTTGGGCTGCTGTTACTCTTACTTGGCTTTCCCTGTCCTCAGTGGACCCCGAAGGATGACTGGGCTGCCCTGAAGCTACATGGGAAGTGTGATGACGTCATGCGGCTCCTCATGGCCGAGCTGGGCTTGGAGATCCCTGCCTATAGCAGGTGAGTGGGCCATTGCAGCAGCCTGCTTCCCCGCACCTCTGTGTGCTGGGCCTTGTCTGTCTTCTCTCGTGAGCTGAGTGTGGAGGAAGCTCTGAGGTGTTTGCAGTGGTGTCTGAGGCATGACTGAAGCGTGGTGGTCTACAGAGGGCCTGACCTCAGTGGTTGGCAGAGACCCCGCGTGTGCCACTCCTGCCCTGGCTGATGTGGCACACACAATCCCTGCGGGGAGAGGGATTCTGCCCGCGTGCTCCTGCTCCAGGCCTCCCCGTGGAGCTCCCTGAGATGCCTGGTGGGAAGCATCTGGAGGGGACGAGCACTCGGCAGCTCTGGTCAGACAGAATCTGTGTGCTTGGTTTTGGGAGTTGGCGTACTTTGGGAAAGCTTAAACAAACTGTGCCTTAATACAGAACTTGTGATAATTTAGACTTGGTGTATGTATTGAGTAAAAAGTTTACACTCTCTTTCTCTGTGAATTTTCAGGGTCTTATAGGGGAAATCAATAACTTCTTTTAATCAAAGGGTTCAAGAAATTAAGGATCCCTTCACCTTCTGGGCCTGGCACTTCTTGTATGTTATGTGTGTGGTGTTCTGTGATGTGGGCTATCGTGTACTGTATTTTTTTTTTTTTACATTAACTTAGCTCATTTTCCTTATCAGTGCGTATCTGTATCTTAAGTTATGATCTGTGGTTCTGCATCTCAGTCAGACACATGCTTTCTTCACGGTGTCATCTGTAGGCCACGCCTCCCTAGTCAGCTGGGAAGGGGGAGAGGGTCTGGTCCACCTGCCCCTGGAGGTACAAGTGGAAGGTGGGGCCCAGAGTTGCTAGTGACTCATCCCTGGAGACGGAGGCAGCCCTGGGGCCACTGCTGCCCCGCCGTGTGTGTGCACGCCGCTCAGTGGTGGACAAAGACACGGAGTTCTGAGGAGACCAAGCTAGTGTGGGTGCTGACCTTTGAGTCACCACCTAAGAGGTGACCTCTCCCGCATCCGTTCTGCAGCTTGGTAACAATGAAGCTGCCGCCAACCAGAGCCCCGCCGCAGTTGACATGGGAGGGAAGGGGATGGGAAGGCAGGGACCGCAGACAGCTTTCCCGAGCTGGGGCGGGTGTGACTGCGAGAGGCTCCCAGGCCCGCCTGATGCCGCTTTCCCTTTTTGGCAGGTGTCAGGATCCCATTTTCTCACTGGCGACTCCCCTGCGTGCTGGTGAAGAAGGCAGTCACAGTCGGAAGTCGCTGTGCAGAAGCAGAGAGGAGGCCCCGCCTGGGGACCGGGGTGCACCGCTTAGCTCGGCCCCCATCCTAGGGGGCTGGTTTGGTAGGGGCTGCACAAAACGCACAAAAAGGAAGAAAGTGACGTAACCTGGTGCTCGATGAAGAACAGTTGGCACTTTGCAGATGGCCAGTGTCACGGTGAAGGCTGGGTTGCCCCCACGGGTCTAGGGAGAACTCTTTGGGGATGATGTTTTCACCGTAACATTTTTAGCCATTTGTCCTTGAGGAAGCCCCTTGCACTGCTGCGGTTGTCTACGGCTTGGCCATCGAGGACACCTGCCCATCCGGCCCCTATGTCAAGAGGTGGCAGCCGCACCTTTCTGTGAGAACGGAACTCGGGTTATTTCAGCCCCGGCCTGCAGAGTGGAAGCGCCCAGCGGCCTTTCCTCACTCACCAGGCCAGTCTCAGGGCCTCACCGTATTTCTACTACTTCTTAACGAAAAAAGTGTGAACTTTATAGAATCCTCTCTGTACTGGATGTGCGGCAGAGGGGTGGCTCCGAGCCTCGGCTCTATGCAGACCTTTTTATTTCTATTAAACGTTTCTGCACTGGCTTCCGGTGTCCCCGAGTGGTCGGCGCGGGCTCCCCGGGCTCAGGTGTGTTGCCTGGCAGCTCGGTCCTGGCTTAAAACTCCCTTGGTTGGACAAGGGACAACTGCAGATTATTGTGCCAGAAAAATAAGAAAAAAAACTCCCCTGGTTGGGACAGCGCCCCGTGGAGGTTCCCGGGGGTGACGGCGGTGGGACGGTCCCCTCGCGGCACTGCCCCGCCAGCCCAGCGCCAGGTGTGGGCGGTGCGGAGAGGCCAGGTGTGGGTCGGGGGCGGGGCTCGGGCCGCGCGGCACACGCCATTGGCTGTGCGGTGGGGGGGGGCGGGACTCTTATCAGGGTCTCACGCCATTGGCCGCGCGCGGAGGTGCGGTGGGGCGCGGCCTTCGGGGTTGGGGCTCGGGCCGGAGGGCGCGCGGCTGGGCGGGGGCGGCGGGGGCGGGGCTCGGGCCGAGCGGCGCACGCCATTGGCCGTGCGCAGCGGGTGAGCCCCGCGTGACGGCGGCTGAGCGTGCGCCTGGCGGGGCGGGCGGCGGCGCTCGGAGTCGCCGGGAGCTGCCAGGCTGTCCGCGCCGCCGCTGCGGGGCCATGATCCGGAACGGGCGCGGGGCTGCAGGCGGCGCACAGCAGCCGGGCCTGGGGGGCAGGCGCGCCGTGAGGGTGTGGTGCGATGGCTGGTGAGCGCGGGGCCGGGGCGGGCCGCGGGGGCGCCAGGGCCGGCTTCCTTCCTGGGCGCCGCGCCAGCCGTTGCTCGGGGACCGGGCCCGCGTTCTGGGTGGCGTCCTCGTCCGGCGTGGGCCGGGGCTGGCAGGCTGCGGGGCTCGGCCGCCGGGAGGGTCGGGCTGTAGAGGCTCCGCGCCCTGCCGTGGGCGCCCCCGTCTACCTCTGGCGGAGGCCCCGCCCGGTCACGCCGACCTCTCCGGTGCAGCCACCGCGCTGAGATCTGGAGCCACGGCCTCCCTGCTTCTCCGTAACCACCAGCAACCAGCTTGCCCGGCTCCGGTCCAGGGGTTCCCCTGACCTCCGGGCGAGCGTCCCTGTAGGTGGACATCGGGTGTGACCTGCCTGTCCGGGACCCGCAGTGAAGCCCGCGGGCTCCCGGGTCCTCCTCCGCGGGGTTAGAATGCGATCGGTCTTCTCTGGCCAGTCAGACAGAGGGCATTGTTTTAAGAAAAGTTTGGAGTTTTCAACAAGTGAAAGGAAGATGACCGTTACTGATAATTTGCTACCTCTGACCCTTTCACGTGCCTGCCGGATGGAATCCAGGAAGCAAGCGCCTCTATCTGATTAGCCCTTCCCAGGAGAGCAAGCAGGGCCTGGTCCTCTGTGTCTGAGTCACCTCTGGGAGAAGGAATGTGGCTTTGTGTCAGTGGACTTTGACCTTGCCCTGACCAGGCCCCAGCCCCATTCCAGACTGTGCTCCCCTGGCCCAGCCTCTACCCCCTCCTCCCCTCCAGCCTGTCCAGTGGGTACATGGGGCCGCCAGACTTTACTCAGCATGTCTGCCAGGCTCCGTGCACTGTGGCAGGGGTGCTGGGAGGAAGCAGTGGTGTGCAGTGGAGCAGCTCTGTGCACTGTGTGGGCTGCCAGGGTCACACCTCTCCCTGGAGAGGCAGGGACAGCTTTGTCCACTCGAGGGGATGGGCAGCTGCTGTAAGGAAGTGGCGAAGAAGCCAGGGCAGCGAGGCCCAGTTGGTGGCATGGCTGTGTAGCTTTGGGCTTGAGAGTTCACGTGTTAGCAGACCCAGATTTGTGAATGAAAACTCTCGAACCAGGTGGCAAGGCAGTGGCTGTTCACCCTTAGCGTTAAGCCTGCTGAGCTTCAGAGGCCGTAAGGGAGGAGGAAACAGGATTTTCAGGGCCAGTGATTCCCAGGGTTTTATTTTGTGGTTGGATTTGTTTTGGGTTAGCCCCAGAGACTATTCTCTTGTCTCAAGGTAGTCTAGGATCCAACCCTACCCCAAAAGTTAACGTTGGCTTATTTTAAAGTGACTGCCCCCGGCAGTTGATATTTGGTGAGGGGATAGGACACGTGGCCCTGCAGCTTTCAGTGGGCTCCAGTCTGTCCTGCACCCACCAGTCTTCTAGACCCAGCCAGGCCTTGACATCTCTGGCCCTGCCACCCTTTCTAGATCTGGCACAGGGGTCCCACCGTCAGGCCCAGGAGCCAGTGGGGTGGAGAGCTGAGCACCTACATCCTCCGAATCCCAGTCCCAGGGCTCCCAGCAGCAGCTTCTCAGAGTGCTTCCTAAGGAGTCCTCAGAGGAGCAAAGCTCTGCCCCTAAGCCACAGGGCCACCTGGTCCCCACCCTTGGCACAGGGACCACCCACTCTCTCTGTCTCCACAGCTATGACATGGTACATTACGGCCACTCCAACCAGCTGCGCCAGGCACGGGCCATGGGCGACTACCTCATCGTAGGCGTGCACACTGATGGTACGCACAGACGGCCTTGCCCACCCACGGCCCCCCAGCCCTCCTGTGGGTTGCGACCATTGACTGAAAGCCTGCAGGCCTGGGGCCACCTTGCCAGGGCACAGCTGTAGGGGATGGCACTGTAGGCTCACCCAGCCCAGCCCCAGCTGAGGATGGCCTAATGCCTTTCCCATCTTGTACTTCCTGTCCCAGCTAAAGAGAAGGGGATCCTGCTCCCCACCACTGCCAGCGTGGCTCCCAAACCTTCAGGGGCTGAGCACCTGCTCGTCAGAAGGAATCTCTGCCTTTGCCTGAGACCCTCGCAGGGAAGAGAGCCACCCAGTTGACCAGCACTAGTGGGCTAAGGGCCAGGGGAGAGAGACAGCCTGGCCCCACCGGCCCTCTTGTGTGGCTACAGCTGGGTGCTGGGAAGGGGCCTCCTACTCGAGGGGCCGGGTGGGCTGGGGTCCCCAGTCTCCCCGTTGTCATTTTCCTAGAGGAGATCGCCAAGCACAAGGGGCCCCCGGTGTTCACTCAGGAGGAGAGATACAAGATGGTGCAGGCCATCAAATGGGTGGACGAGGTGGTGCCAGCGGCTCCCTACGTCACTACGCTAGAGACCCTGGACAAATACAACTGTGACTTCTGTGTTCATGGCAGTGAGTGGTGGGGCTGGGACCTGGGGGCCTAGGGACATCAGGTGGCTCAGGATCAGATCTGCTGGTGGGACATCCGGGAACAGGGGGCCTCCATGCCCTTCGAGGATCTGAGACATTTCCGGGCCCCTACCTAGAAATGGGCACGCGGACACTAGGGCAAGCCAGGGGCCGAGAGGGTCCTGGGCTCTGAAGGTTCTGGTGGCTTTGGGTTAAGGATCCTTGTCCTTGTGTGTCACTGCTTAGATGACATCACCCTGACTGTAGATGGCCGGGACACCTATGAGGAAGTGAAGCAGGCTGGGAGGTACAGGTGAGTCTTCACCGTGGGCCCGGCCATCCAGGGAGCTGGACATGGGGCTCCCTCCTGGCTCGTGCTTTGCTATTTACTGGGAGCCCGTGAGGGGAGCGTCCGGGCCCTGGGCCATGTTCCTCACGCCCAGGACTGGGAACTTGAGGGATGGAGGTGCCGTTGTGGGGTGGCCTGGAGGCCCTCGCCATTTGGTGCTGCAGACCCGTGGCCCCAGGGCTCCAAAGGCACAGCTTTGTGAGGTGGCAGCTGTTGAGCTCGGGGGACGTGGCTGGCACTGCGGGGGAGCTGGCACTATATCTGAATTACCAGACGTCAGGGACATGAGGCCAGTGGCTCCCACATGGGATGCTGCAGCTGAGAATTCACTCAGCGGGCAGGACGTGGGTGTGAGGGAGGCAGGAAGCAGAGCTGCTGCCCCAGTGCTCACCCTCTCCCCGGCATTGCACACCTGGGCCCCAGCGAGGGTCCTTTTCCGTGCTCCTGCCACTCCCTTCAGTCACTAAAAGCGTGGAGGCCTTCCCCACGTTCCCAACCCAGGTTTTCTGTTATGGCCTTGCGCAGGGTGGGGACCCTCAGTCTCTGGGGCAGCTGTGGTTCTGCCACAGCAGGGCCGCTGGTGTCCCTAGTGGTGGTAGCAGGAGGCAGAGCCTTGCGAGTGTCCCAGGATGAGACCCCACTCCCGCTCTGTCCCCCAGAGAATGCAAGCGCACGCAAGGGGTGTCCACCACAGACCTCGTGGGCCGCATGCTGCTGGTAACCAAAGCCCATCACAGCAGCCAGGTGAGTCGGCAGTGGAATCCCCGAGGCCCCTGGGTCGAGGTCGCCAGGGGAAAGGAGGGGCACCTCCCTGCCCCCTCAGGGTCCTCCTGCCCACTGCTCCCCATCCCCAGCCATTCCTGGGGTGGCCACGCCTGGAGGGCAGGCCCCTCAGCCCTGCTCTGCCCTTCCGTGCAGGAGATGTCCTCTGAGTACCGGGAGTATGCAGACAGTTTTGGCAAGGTGAGTGCGGCCGTGCAGGGAGAGCTGAGCACGCAGCTGCAGGGGGCTCCCCGGCCACCTGTCCCGGCCATCCCTTGGGGAAAGGCCAGCCCAGAGCCTCACCCTCCTCCCTCCATCCTTGGCACTGACCAGGCACTGACTGCCAGGTTTGGCCGACTGGTGGATGCTGGGAGGGAGGGCAGGCAGGTGGTGGCACCGGCTGGCCGGTCACGGCAGCCTCTGCTTGGAGGAGGAGCAAGGACTTGCCTGTGGACAGGTGGCCTCTAACCAAGTGGCCTGGCCCTCTCTCCCTTTGTAGCCCCCTCACCCGATACCCGCCGGGGACATACTTTCCTCAGAAGGCTGCTCCCAGGTGACCAGACAGTGGTCTCAGGGTGCCAGGTCCCTCCCAAGGGCTGTGTGCACCTGCTGCAGGGCTCCTTGCCTCCTCCTGGTGGTCGCTGGCTGGGCTGAAGTGGTGTCTGCTGCGGTGCCTGCTGTGGTTGTGGGGTGGCGCCACAGTCCCACCCGCCACCTGGCCTGGCAGTGTGTCCCCTGCCCGAGGTGACTGGTTGGAAATGGGATTGCTGGCAGGCGGCAGCTGAGGGTTTGGTGACCTGGTGAGGGCAGCACCTGGGAGGCCTCCCCCGCCAACCTGCACTCTCTTGGCTTGTAGTGCCCTGGTGGGCGGAACCCGTGGACCGGGGTATCCCAGTTCCTGCAGACATCTCAGAAGATCATCCAGTTTGCTTCTGGGAAGGAGCCCCAGCCAGGGGAGACAGTCATCTATGTGGCTGGTGCCTTCGACCTGTTCCGTATCCTCTGGGCCTCTGCTGCTCCCTACCTGTGTCACATGGGGTGGGACCCGGGGGCCTCACTTGACTCCTTGGGGCCCCCAGACTGGGCTGGCTGGTTTGCAGGGGCGCAGCTGTCAGCAGGGAGGATGGCGGGGAGGCCCTTGGGCATGAGCTGTCGGGGAGCTGCTCCCTGTCATCCCCATCCCGACTGCTTCTTAACCTGGGTGCAGACATCGGGCACGTGGACTTCCTGGAGAAGGTGCATAGGCTGGCGGAGAGGCCCTACATCATCGCGGGCTTACACTTTGACCAGGTCACTGCCCTCTTGCTCCCTGGGCCCCTGGGCAGCTGATGGACCCTCGAGGGGCCCTAAGGGTTGGTGTTAGGTGCAGTGGTCTCTGGGAAGAGGCCCCAGGTGAAGTCAGAGGAGACCCTGGGGGGTGATCGTAGGCTTCTGGGGTCCAGGGCTGTCCTGTCTGGGGCATCCCCACAAAGGCGGGCAACCTCCCCGACTTCTTCCCATGAGGGACAGCTGGGAGGCGCACACCCTGTCCCCCCAAAGTCTCCGGGCTGAGCTAGCCTCACTCTGGCCGCAGGAGGTCAATCACTACAAGGGGAAGAACTACCCCATCATGAATCTGCATGAGCGGACCCTGAGCGTGCTGGCCTGCCGGGTGAGTGGGGGCCAGGAGCCAGCCCAAGGATGGGACATTCCCACAACATCCCCCGACCAAGGGCCTCCCTGAGCCAGGGCAGGGGGGCTTGGGTCACTGGCAGAGCCACACCCAGCACCCCGAGTTCTGTGGCACCTGCCCATACCTGTTTGTTGAGGCAGGAGGAGGGGTGGTCAGGTCTCCAGGTGCTGTTCCTTCTTGCCTCATGGAGGAGCCCCAGGGGTCCCCAGCCTGCCCAGCCCATCCCTGCTACTCACTGGCAGCCCCGCCCCATGTCTGGGCCGTCTCTCACCACCCTGTGGCCCTGGCTTACCAGTAGCAGGGACCGAGCAAGTCTTTCTGCCCCCACTGTCCCCACAGTACGTGTCAGAAGTGGTGATTGGGGCCCCGTACGCGGTCACAGCAGAGCTCCTGAGTCACTTCAAGGTGAGGCTTCACATGGGCTCACCTTGTTTCCTCTGTTCACCTCTGATCCTGCATGGGCTGGGAACGCAGGCTGGCTGTGGGCTCCTAGGCGGGGCCCAGGAGGGGCCTGGGCTGAGGAAACGGCAGGGTCAGCTCTCCCAACCCCCGGGGCCTGTGCTGGGCTGTGGGTGGCGACGGCTGCTGCCTCCCTGGGGAGGGCTCCTGACCCCCACTCCTTCTCCAGGTGGACCTGGTGTGTCACGGCAAGACAGAAATCATCCCTGACAGGGATGGCTCCGACCCATACCAGGTGGGTCATGCTGGCCCTTGCTGGGCACAGGGGTTGCCATTGGCACTTCCCAGCCATTTAATGTCTCACTGTGCCTGCCTGGGAAACGGGCATGGTGGCTGCAGCTGCTCTGACTGCACCACTCCCACGGGACCCTGGGCGCTGGTCTCCCTCTGGGGCAGGGCATCAGATGGGTCTTGGGGAGGTCAGCAGGGACCTTCATCCCGCTTCTCCTCTCCGGACCCCCAGGAGCCCAAGAGAAGGGGCATCTTCCGTCAGATTGACAGTGGCAGCAACCTCACCACAGACCTCATCGTCCAGCGGATCATCACCAACAGGTGCAGCTGGGTGGGGGCAC
This sequence comes from Pongo pygmaeus, assembly GCF_028885625.2. NCBI lineage: Eukaryota > Metazoa > Chordata > Mammalia > Primates > Hominidae > Pongo > Pongo pygmaeus. The sequence continues at coordinate 100,169,230 of NC_072392.2, read as the reverse complement.
CTCGGAGCCGCCTCGTGGGCGCTCTCCACTAGACTTACCCTGCCCTCCCCCTCGGAGCCGCCTCGTGGGCGCTCTCCGCTAGACTTACCCTGCCCTCCCAGGTTGGAGTATGAGGCGCGAAACCAGAAGAAGGAAGCCAAGGAGCTGGCCTTCCTGGAGGCCGCCAGGCGGCAGGCGGCACAACCCCTGGGGGAGCGCGATGGCGACTTCTGACCTGGCGGAGACCCTGGCCGGCCCTCCCCCTGCTCTGCTTCTGCGCCTTCTGCGTTTGGACATAGGACTCTGCAGGGCCGCCCTCTCTAACTGGCCTGGCTCTGGAAGGGCTGGTGAGGACTCTGCCTCCTGCCTGCCTTCAAGGTGCCTGGTTTGCAGCAGGCTCTCCGCCCTTTCCAGCAAAGCTGCTCAGAGAGGGTGTCCAGCACAGTGGAGAGGCCAGCAGCGAGACGGGCAGATGGCACCTGCGGCCTGAAATGCACCGCTCCTGCGTGCGCCCCCACCTGGTCCCCGGATGCCCCCACCACCTGGACAGAGGCCACACTGACTGCCCACCCAGCTGTGGCGGGAGGTGCAGAGCAGAGGGCTTTAGGGAGCAGTGACTGTGGTCACCCCTTTAGTTCTCTGGGTGTAGACCACACCACGTCCTACTTGGCACACCCCAACAGTGTCCTGCCACCCGGCGCCTGGCTCCAGGAAAACACGCTTGCCTTCCTTCCCGGCAGCTTTGCCGCTCTCCTTATGGACTCTGTTCTGTTTGTACATGGCTGATGTAAATCTCTTTGGTACAACCGAATAAAGCCTGGTGGCAGTGCTGTGCGGGGCTCCCAGCCCTGCTGGGAAGGACCAGGGAACCACCTAGCAAGGAGAGCCTCTTGGCCCTGCTGCCACCATGCACCCAGCAGCCGGGAGTGCAGCGGGCAGCCTGGCAATGAGTGAAACCCGGGCCTGCAGCCCTCCAAAGCCTGGGGCCACCCCCTATAGCAGGTGATGCTAGAATAGGAGGAGAGCCAGTGCTGAGGCTTCTTGCCCCTTGGCCCCTCCAGGGGCCATGGGATCTCTGTCTCCCGCACCCCTGTCAGGGCCCGCCTGGAGCAGCCCAGAGGCCGAAGAGGCTCTTCCTGCAGCCTCCGGGAGGTGTCTAGGGAGGCCATAGATTGCCTGGTCTCGCCATACTCAAAATGAAGCTTATGATCAGTACTTTTTTCAGCCCCACACTCCTCTCCAGAATGGCCTCTGCCCTACAGCGCCTGGCCCACGTGGCGCCCCACGGGCCTGCCCTCTGCTGTTGTGAGGTTGACCTCACGACCCAGCACAGGAGCTGGAGGCGAGGTGCACGCGAGGCTCTCCACAGCCCAGGAAGGCAGCCTCTCACCCTGCTCTCCGAGCTAGGGGCCAAGGTGTGAGGGGCACAGGCCATCCTCGTCCTGCCAGGGCCCCGCTTTCAGGAGTGGGGTGGTGCCAATGCTCCCACTCAGAACCCTGGACTGCGGGGTCCCCTGAGCAGAGGGACCAACCAGTTCCCCATAGACAGATTGGTGCCGGACAGGGACTGCCTGGGCCCCAGGCTTGGGGAGGGTGGAAAGGCCCTGCGTGCTGCTGCCTGGGCCGGGAGGTGGGCCTGGCCCCTTAGCAGCATTGGAGGCCAGAGCCCAAGCCAGTTCCGGAGTCACACCCAACAGCCGAGGGAGAACCTACCCGTCTCCCACCCTCAGCTCTGGGGAGGCATGCTCTGGGCCTCTGGAGCCAGGGCTCAGGCCCCCAACTCTCCTCCTTGCCCCTGCACCCTCGGACTTGGCGTGGCCAGAAGGGATGCGGGCAAGAGGAAGGCAGCCAGGGGCTCCAGCCCACGCCCTCACAGATTTGGCTCTCGAGTGGGGGAGCGAAGGGCTGGGGAAGACACTGGGAACCGGGCCAGCGGTGGCCCTGCACTTTCCCCCAGGGAGCACCAAGGCTAGGCGCGGCTTCACCGCGGGGCTGGGTCGTGGCCAGCTTCGCCCCTGGGTCTGAAGACCTCTGGGTGGCCCAGGCCAACCTTGCCCTGCCGCCGCACACCCGGCTGCCCTCTCATACCCAGGCTTGGGGATTTCCAGGTCCCGTTCCCCTCGTGGCCTTGCTGCCAGTCCTCCAGTACCCCTCACTCCGAGGCCGCCTCATTTATTTATTCGTTTGCCATTAACTGCGGGGTGAGCGGAATAGGGGAGACCTGGGGCGCCATCCCGCGCCGGCGGGGCCTGAGGTCCCCGAGTGGGACGGTGGGGGCGGGGTCCCCCAGCGGTGCCAGGAGAGGTCTGGGTCTGGGGTCTGGGGTCCGGGCTCAGGCGGCGAGGCAGTCGGCTGCGCGCAGGGACAGGAAGACGTCCGCCTTGCACTGGTAGGTCCCGCGGCCGTCGGGGAGCCGCTCGCACCTCTGCAGGTTCGGGGCGACGTCCTGGACGCACACAGCCTGGGGCAGGCAAGCAAAGGCTGAGGGGCCGCCGCGTCCCCACCCACGTCCTGCCGCCGCCCCCCATCAGCCCCCGGCCCGCCGGACTCACGAGGCTCAGCAGCCTGGGGTGCAGTTGCAGCTCCGGGGAGGCGCCGGCCCGGCCCGGAGGTTCCGCCCCTCTGGGGGGCTGGGAGCGCCGCGCGTACGGGGACCTGTGGAAACCGGACAACAGCCCCGCGGCGCGGCCCACCGAGTAGGAGCTGCGCCCCGCCGCCGGCTTGTACCACGCGAGGCCAGGCGGCGCCAGCAGCAGGCACAGCGCCAGGGCGGAGGCCGCCAGTGTCGCGGGCCGGGCCATGGGGACGCTGGCTGGCTGGTGGGCGGCGGCGTCGGGGCTCGGAGCAGCCACCGCCTGGGCCGCCTTATATCTGCGGCGGGGGCGGGCCAAGGCTGCGGAGGGCCGGGAGGGGCGGCAGGCGGGCTGGGGATGCAGCAGGCGCGCGCGGAGGACCCGTCGCACCTCCGCATCCCAAAGGAACCAGCCGCGCGGGCGAGCGCTGGAGGCGCGCAGGGATCTGGCGCTTGGTGGGAGCCCAACGCCCCCTCAAGCTCCCTACCTATGCCGCTCGCGCCCTTCAGGCCTGGCTTGCGTGGGCCTCATTGGGAGCAGGGGAGGGCCCACGGGCGCCCAGTCCTAGGAGTCGTCCCCCAGGCAGTCCTCAGTACTCCTGAGGCTGGAGAGCCAGCCACACTGCACAGTGCCCCGGGGGCGGCTTCTCTCAACCTAAGGGGTGTTCTTGGCTCCAGGCATCAGAGTCCATGTGGCTTGTGGGGCCCTCATTTCTTTCATGCCCATTGGGGAAGGTTCCACCAGAAGGGCTGTTACTGGCCGGGTCCTCTGGGAGGGGGGCAAGAAGGCCAGCCACACCAAGGCACTGGAGCTCCACAATTCCTGGCCTTCGATTAGAGGCCCCTCCCTGCCAGCTCTGCCCCTGTGGGGGCACCAGGCAGGACTGCCAGCCGCTCTCCTGGCAGGTGACATCAGCCTTCAAGCTCACTGTGCCCTCACCATTTCATGCTCCCCCAAGATCCTGGTCATGTCTTCTCTTGGATATCTCCCCAGGACAGGCACTGGCACTGGAGCCCTGGCACTTGTTTCTGGGTTCCATGCTTCCCAGGTGTGATGGTGAATGCTGAGTGTCAGCTTGATTGGATTGAAGGATGCAAAGTATTGTCCCTGGGTGTGTCCCTGAGGGTGTTGCCAGAGGAGATTCCCATTTGAGTCAGTGGGCTGGGAGAGGCAGACCCACCCTCAATCCAGGTGGGCACCACCTAATTGGCTGCCAGCACAGCCAGGATACAAGCAGGCAGAGGAACATGGAAAGACTAGACTGGCTGAATCTGGCCTCCATCTTTCTCCCGTGCTGGATGCTTCCTGCCCTCGCACGTCGGCCTCCAGGTTCTTCAGCTTTTGGACCTACACCAGTGGCTTGCCAGGGGCTTTCCAGCCTTGGGCCACAGGCTGAAGGCTGCGCTGTCGGCTTCTCTACTTTTGTTTTGGGACTCAGACTGGCTTCCTTGCTCCTCACTTTGCAGATGGCTTATTGTGGGACTTCACCTTGTGATCACGTTGAGTCAATACTCCCAATAAACTTCAGATATACTCTTCATATAGAGAGTGCTGTCTCTCTGGAGAACCCTGACACAGATTTCAGGTGAGGCCTAGTCTACTCCTCAGGGTGCTGTGAGGAAGGAAGTGTCAAGAGACACACTGGGCACGGGTCACTGGCCCCATGAATGCCAAGGGCTCCCTAGGTTACTGGAGACACAGCCTGTGCTCTGTCCAGAAGCAGCCTGAGACGCCGGGGCTGCCACTCCCCCAGCGGCCCCTTCCCACCACGATTGTGGGGAGCAGAGGCACGCAAAGGAGCCTCCCAGGGCTGCCCTTCCCTAGGAAGGGAAGCCTCAGACATGTGTGGACACACTTCCCAGTGTCAGGACACTGATCCCTACACTATGGGAGGTCCAGCCCCGCTGCAGACAGTCCCAGTGAGAACAACGGACGCCCGCTCAGAGATGGTGGCCTTCAGTCTGGAGGCACCACGAGCAGCGGCTGCCAGCTGTGCACAGCCAGGGTCCCTCAGAGCCAGCTCGAGGGAGGGTCCCACGGCCGCCGCCGGCAATCCAGCAGGCAAGAGCATGCCCCAGGCTCTACCGTCTGATCCTGCTCCTTCTCCTCCCAGTCGTGACTCAGGGTTTGAAGAGGGCCTTGGCGTTTCACGGAGATGTTTATTCATGAGAGTTTTCATATCAAAACACACCGAGACCACATCAATATGCCGAGAACACAGGTACCCAGAGGCCTCCAGCAAGATTTGAATAGTTTAATGAGTTTTTACTTATTGGATAAAAGTGTCAACATAGTGATGGGAAAACAAACGCAGCTCCAGCCCTTGTTTCCACCTTGCTGCAGCCCTGGGGCACTGTCCCCCCAGCCATCGGCGCCAGCATGAGGAAGGGGTCTCAGGACGCCCCTCCAGCCAGGACCAGGTCGGGCCTCACTCCTTGAACTTCCATTCCTGGCGGCACATGGGGCAGTGCTGCTGCACCTGCTGCGCGTGCAGCCACTTGAGGATGCAGTGCATGTGGAAGCAGTGGGAGCACTGGCCCCACACCAGCGGGCAGTCGTCGCCGGGCACCTTGCCTACGGAGGGGAGGTGGGGAAAAGGACAGGCTGTGACCAGGCTGGACACAGAGCATGTGACAAGCCAGGCAGGGGTGCAGGTAGGGACCCTGGGCAGTGGCTCCAGCACTGCATCCTCTCATGTTTCAGAGAAGCCGAAATCAGGAGTGTTACCCAATCGGTCTCCTGACCAGCCCGCCCCCAGGCGAAGACCAGCAACGACCAAGGGACACCAGACATGCGGCCTCCACCCGGGGCAACTGCAGCAGGTGCCTCCCCTCACCCAGGCTCATCATGCTCAGTGGTGAGCCCAGGGGCCTCTCTGAGGAGGTGGCGCTCTGGCCTAGCCCACCCTGTGTCCCCCTGTGCTTGAGGCTGGGAAAAAAGGGCAATGTCTGACCTACGGGCCCTGGACCCATCTGCAGACACTTGATCTGTGATGCCAAAAAGGTCACATGAATGGTCAAGGCACCAAGGAGATGTGCATCTGAGTAGTGAACTGGTCTCTTGATCAAGGGCAGGAGGGGTGGGGTCTGGGGACCTAGAAGACTCTTCCCTAGACATCAGGGATCCGATATGCTGCCCAGGTGTTGGAGACGCCGTGTTGATGGGCACCTGTGGATGGGCCCTGCCTCCCAGGAAAGGCACAGGCTGCAGGCAGCAGCCCAAACACCTAGAAATGCTTTCTCCATGGAGAGGGCCTGACACAGAGAGGGATGCTTGTATCAGCCATGATCAAGAGAAATGAGTGTCCCTGATCTCCAAGAGCCTGGAAACCCCCATGGAACAGCTGCTGCCAGCAGACCACAGCAAGTCCCAGCCCCAGCCCCACGGCAGGGTCGGCCTGGCATTGTGGAGCTGGAGCTCGTGGCCACCCTCCTGTCCTGGCGGCGCCGGCCCCACGGCACGCCCACTCCCAGCCCTGGGAGGACCTGCCCATGGGGGCTTTCTAGCCTCAGCACAACTCTGCTTGATATCAGCCCTTTCAAATGAGAGCTGAAGCCTGCTAGCCCCCTGAGGAGAGGGGCCTGGGCCACTCTGAGTACTCGGGGGAGGCCTCATTTAGTCAAAGGTGCCACGTCGTTCTAGTGAGTTCCCCACCCGAAGCTGGCCTGGGGTGTCTGATGAGTCCGCAGATGCACTGAATGAAGGTGACTCATTCAAGGACCTGCTGGTCTCCTGATTGCATTTTTTTAAATTAAAACTCCTCTCGGCAAAACTGCACTGCCACCAGAGTCCTCTGGGATGCGGGATGGACTCATTGTTTACCAGCCTCGGGCTCCCACAGTCTTTGTTGAACTTAAGTCACTCTGAATTTTTCATAGGAGTTCAATTTTAGCAAAGGAAACCTGGTGCTGCTTAGCATGGAAGCACATTAGGATCGTCAAACGCTTAGTGCATTAACTGCTTAGCATGGAAGCACATCAGACTCACCAAACGCTTTGCGCATTAACACTGACTCACTATAACTTAACCATCAGCAGGTCCAAAAATTAGACTCTCAACTCCTGAGTCTTTGCAGCCAACAGGCCCCATGTTAACAAAGCCTGAGCACACTGTGCCAGCAGAGAGATGCTGAGTGTTCAGGGCAACACCCTCTGGATGCCCCATCACAGGCCCAGCTGGCATGGTGCAGGCCGGGCTCTGCAGGCTGCCTGTGGAGCCACCACTGCAGTCACTTGGGGGCTACCTAGTAACACCTCTAATCTACAGGATTCACCACCCACATCTGGCCCACGGATGCAGCCAGACTAGGTGTGGACACATGGTTTGGAGGAATTTCAGAAGTTAATCTGCTGCTCCAGAAGTTGAGTGCCTGCCCTCAGGGCATCCCGTGCACTCTTTGTTACATCCTTAAGAGCAATTTAAAAGAGATCAAATAAAACCTTGCCTTGTGAATTTAGTTATTAACCTAATTAGCTATTAACTACAAATCCAATCAGGTAAAGTCAATCAATAATTTCCTAAGATCACACCCTACCCATTTGATTAAATGAGGATTAATTCCTGAGTGATGAGATTTCTGTTTAGCTAGGGCCAATGTAAAAGTTAAGCTTAGAATAAAAAGTATTTGTACTGGCCAGGCGCCACACCTATAATCCCAGCACTTTGGGAGGCTGTGGCAGGACAGAGCTAAGAGTTTGAGACCAGCCTGGGAAACATAGTGAGACTCCATTTCCACAAAAAAAATTAAAAATTTATGTAGTTTTGTTCAGGCGTGGTGGCTCACGTCTGTAATCCTGGCACTTTGGTAGGCCAAGGCAGGCAGATCCCTTGAGCCCAGGAGTTCAAGACTAGCCTTGGCAACATAGCAAAACCCTGTCTCTACAAAAAATTAAAAAAAAAATTAGCCAGGCATTGTGGAGCATGCCTGCGGTCCCAGCTACTTGAGAGGTTGAGGTGGGAGGATCACTTGAGCCCAGGAAGTGAAGGCTACAGTGAGCTATGATTTTGCCACTGCACTGCCGCCTGGGTGACAGCAAGACCCTGTCTCAAAAAAAAAAAATTGTACTAAGATTCAGTCATCTCAATTTCACCTTAAGAAGCAAAGAAAGGGGTGGGTGCAGAGGCTCACATCTGTAATCCCAGCACTTTGGGAGGCCGAGGTGGACGGATCACCTGAGGTCAGGAGTTTTAAGACCAGCCTGGCCAACATGGTGAAACCCTGTCTCTGCTAAAAATACAACAAGGGCTGGGCACAGTGGCTCACGCCTGTAATCCCAGCACTTTGAGAGGCTGACGCAGGCGGATCACGAGGTCAAGAGATCGAGACCATCCTGGCCAACATGGTGAAACCCCGTCTCTACTAAAAATACAAAAATTAGCTGGGCGCGGTGGCGAGCGCCTATAGTCCCAGCTATTCGGGAAGCTGAGGCAGGAGAATCACTTGAACTAGCGAGGCGGAGGTTGCAGTGAGCCGAGATCGTGCCACTGCACTCCAGCCCTGGTGACAGACTGAGACTCTATCTCAAAAATAAATAAATAAATAAAAATAAAAATACAACAAATTAGCTGGCTGTGATGGTGTGTGCCTGTAACCCAGCTACTTGGGAGGCTGAGGCCGGAGAATCCTTTGAACTCAGAAGGGCAGGGGTTGCGGTGAGCTGAGATGGTGCCACTGCACTCCAGCCTGAGCAACAGGGCAAGACTCTATCTCAAAAAAAAAAAGCAAAGCCAGATGAGTGTGGTGGTATGCTACTTGGGAGGGTGAGACAGTAAGATTGCTGGAGCCCAGGAGTTCACGTCCAGCTTGGGCAACATAGTGAGACCCTGTCAATCAATATGGGCATGCACCTGGCCCCACAAAAATACGCCTGGTTACTTGGGGTAGTGAGGAGCTTCTCGATCCTCCCCATTCCCCACTGTCCTCTCCATTCCCCACTGTCCTCTGGGGAGTTCTTCTTGTCCTCCCTGGGCAAAACCTTGACCCTTGCTTCTGCTTTACGCTCATTTTGGTCTCATGAAAAACCATTTCGCTGATGCAAAACTCTGCTTTCAACCTAAACATAATCAAATATTTCTACCTTTTTTCTTTTTTTTTGAGATGGAGTTTCACTCTTGTTGCCCAGGCTGGAGTGCAATGGTGCGATCTTGGCTCACCACAACCTCTGCCTCCCAGGTTCAAGCAATTATTTTGCCTCAGCCTCCTGAGTACCTGGGATTACAGGCATGCGCCATCATGCCCGGCTACTTTTTTGTATTTTTAGTAGAGACGGGATTTTACCATGTTGGCCAGGCTGGTCTCAAACTCCTGACCTCAGGTGATCCGTCCGCCTCGGCCTTCCAAAGTGCTGGGATTACAGGCACCTGCCACCATGCCCGGCTAATTTTTTTGGATTTTTAGTAGAGTCGGGGTTTTGCCATGTTGGCCAGGCTGGTCTAGAACTCCTGGCCTGAAGCAATCTGCCTGCCCTGGCCTCCCAAAGTGGTAGGATTACAGGCGTAAGCCACTGCGCCTGGCCTATGCCATTCAATTTTGAGAATTTTCAAATAAAAAGTTTAAACTAATCTTTTTGTTTTTTGTTTTTTGAGATGGAGTCTTGCTCTTGGCTCACTGCAACCCCCGTCTCCCAGGCTCAACAGATTCTCCTGCCTCAGCCTCCCCAGTAGCTGAGATTACAGGCACGTGCCACACGCCCAGCTAATTTTTGTATTTTTAGTAGAGATGGCGTTTCACTATGTTGGCCAGGATGGTCTCAATCTCCTGACCTTGAGATCCATTTGCCTCAGCCTCCCACAGTGCTGGGATGACAAGTATGGGCCACCACACCCTGCCTCGATCTCTTGACCCTGTGATCTGCCTGCCTTGGCCTCCCACAGTGCTAGGATGACAGGCATGAGCCGCCGTGCCGGCCTCGATCTCTTGACCCTGTGATCTGCCTGCCTTGGCCTCCCACAGTGCTGGAATGACAGGCGTGGGCCGCCATGCTGGCCTCTATCTCTTGACCTTGTGATCCGCCCACCCAGACTCTAATCTCTTTTTAATCCCATGTATTTCACAGCTGAGTTTCATCCTATGGAGTCTGTGACAGGATGTTTATATAAACATGGGTCCCAACCACCTGGCTTTTTTTCTATCAACTTTTCTTCATGAGAAGAAAATGAAAATGTTGGCGGGGGCACGGTGGCTCATGCCTGTAATCCCATCACTTTGGGAGGCTGAAGCGGGTGGATCACCTGAGGTTGACAGTTCGAGACCAGCCTAACATGGAGAAAGCCTGTCTCTACTAAAAAATACAAAATTAGCCGAGTGTAGTGACACATGCCTGTGATCCCAGGTACTTGGGAGGCTGAGGCAGGAGAATTGCTTGAGCCCAGGAGGCGGAGGTTGCAGTGAGCCGAGATCACAACATTGCACTCCAGCCTGGGCAACAAGAGTGCAACTCCATCTCAAAAAGAAAAAAAAAAAAAAAAAAAAGAAAATGTGGGCCAGGCAAAGTGGCTCACACCTGTAATCCCAGCACTTTGGAAGGCTGAAGCGGGCAGGTCACCTGAGATCAGGAGTTCAAGGCCAGCCTAGCCAACAAGGCAAAACCCCGTCTCTACTAAAAATTAAAAAATTAGCCCAGCATGGTGGCACATGCCTGTAATCCCAGCTGCTTGGAAGGCTGAGGCAGGAGAACCGTTTGAACCCAGGAGGCAGAGGTTGCGGCAAGCCGAGATCGCACCATTGCACTCGGAAACAAGATCGAAACTCGGTCTCAAAAAAAAAAAAAAAGAAAATGAAACCAGGGATTTCGTGCAGGTATTTAACAGGAGCTACTGAGGCTAGTCCAGCAGGCAGCAGACAGCACAGAGGGGACACTCACAGTCGGGGCTGCTCAGACAGCACGGAGGGGACACTCACAGTCGGGGCAGCAGCCATTAAATGCCATCCTGCAGATGCCACAGTTCTCATCATTGGCCACCCAGAGCCAAGTGGCCACGCCGTTCCAGCACTTAATCTTCACCTTCATGGCAGCAGAGCCTGCGGTGGAGGGGAACAGGACAACTGGCTAAATTGAGTCTGCAGAGCTAGAACATTTAGGTACCAAAATAGGTATAAGCCTGCCACAGTGTAGTCCCAGCTACTCAGGGAGCCAAGGCAGGAAGATCATATCAGCCCAGGAGTCCGAACCCAGCCTGGGAAACATCGTGAGCCCTGTTTCTATTTTATTTTACTTTTATTTTTATTAATTTTTTTTTTTTGAGATGGAGTCTCACTCTGTCACCCAGGCTGGAGTGCGGTGGCATGATCTCAGCTCATTTCTTGTGCCTCAGCCTCCTGAGTAGCTGAGACTATAGGCACGCGACTCCACGCCCGACTAATTTTTGTATTTTTAGTAGTCGAGGTTTCACCACATAGGCCAGGCTGGTCTTGAACTCCTGGCCTCAAGCGATCTGCTGCCTCGGCCTCCCAAAGTGCTGGGACTACAGGCGTGAACCACTGTGCCCTGCTGTGAGCCCCGTTTCTATTAAAACAAATAACAAGTAAAGGGCTCTGGGCCCAGAGGGTCAGGGCTACAGGGGAGCTACTGGAGAACAGCAAGCCCCAGCAGCAATCCGCTTTGTGGCTCACACCTGTAATCCCAGCACTCTGGGAGGCCAACTCAGGAGGATCGCCTGAGCTCAGAGGTTTGAGACCAGCCTGTGTAACACAATGAGACTGAGTTTCTACCAAAAAAAAAAAAAAAAAAAAAAAAGGGAAAAAAAAGAACTATCTGTGAGGTTTCTTTAGCCATCTAGAGAAAGTGCACGCTCTTCTCTCCAAGGGAAGGGACTCAGCTCCTTACAGACAAGGAGATCACATTTGGGAGCACAGGACAGTCAGGAGTTTGGTTTTACCTCACGTTGAGGATATCTTCAAAGATCTCAAATGGGCCTGGCCAACATGACGAAACTCCGTCTCTACAAAAAATACAAAAAAATTAGCCGCGGGTGGTGGCTCATGCCTGTAATCCCAGCACTTTGGGAGGCCGAGGAGGGTGGATCACTTGAGGTCAGGAGTTCAAGACCAGCCTCGCCAACATGGTGAAACCCCATCTCTACCAAAAAAAAAAAAACCAAAAATTAGAGGCTGGGCGCAGTGGCTCACGCCTGTAATCCCAGCACTTTGGGAGGCCGAGGTGGGCAGAACACAAGGTCAGGAGTTCGAGACCAGCCTGGCCAACATACTGAAACCCTGTCTCTACTAAAAATACAAAAAATTAGCCGGGTGTGGTGGTGGGCACCTGTAATCCCAGCTACTCGGGAGGGTGAGGCAGGAGAATCACTTGAACCTGGGAGGCGGAGGTTGCAGTGAGCCGAGATCACGCCATGGCATTCCAGCCTGGGCAACAGAGCAAGGCTCCGAGACACACACACACACACACACACACACACACACACACACACACACACACACACACACACACACACACACACACACACACACACACACACACACACACACACACACACACACACACACACACACACACACACACACACACACACACACACACACACACACACACACACACACACACACACACACACACACACACGCCAGGTCTGGTGGCGCACACCTGTAATCCCAGCTCCCAGTTCTATTAGGGAGGCTGAGCCACAAGAATCGCTTGGACCTGGGAGGCAGAGATTGCAATGAGCCAAGATCGCACCACTGCACTCCAGCCTGGGCAACATAGTGGGACTGCCTCAAAAAGAAAAAAAAAAAAAAAAAAAAAAAGGCCAGCTGTGGTGATGTGCACTAGCTGCCTAAGAGGCTGACGCGGGAGGATAGCTCGAGCCCAGGAGTTCGAGGTTGCAGTGAGCCAAGATCACACCACTGCACTCCAGTCTGGGTGACAGAGGGAGACCCTGACTCAAAAAACAAAAACAAAAGCAAATATCTCAAAACAACTTAAAATCCATGAAATGGGCTGGGTGTAGTGGCTCACGCCTGTAATCCCAGCACTTTGGGAGGCCAAGGCGGGAGGATCATCTGAGGTCAGGAGTTCAAGACCACCCTGGCCAACATGGCGAAACCCTGTCTCTACTAAAAATACAGACATTAGCCAGGTATGGTGGCACGTGCCTGTAGTCTCAGCTACTCGGGAGGCTGAGGCAGGAGACTCGCTTGAACCCAGGAGGCAGAGGTTGCAGTGAGCCGAGATCGCTCCACTGCACTCCAGCCTGGGCGACAGAATGAGACTCTGTCTCAAAAAAAAAAAAAAAAAAAATCAATCAAATGGCACACTGGTTTTCATTAATAAGTTGCAAAAATATGTCATATAATTTTTTTTTGGAGACACGGTCTGGCTCTGTCGCCCAGGCTGGAGTGCAGTGGTGCCATCACGGCTCACTGCAGCCTCGACCTCCTGGGCTCAAGCAATCCTCCCACCTCGGCCTCCCAAGTAGCTGGTAGTACAGAAGTGCACCACCATGCCAGCTAATTTTTTTTTTTTTAGAGATGGGGTCTCACGATGTTGCCCCGGCTGGTCTCAAACTCCTGGGCTGAAGCGAACCTCTTGCCTTGGCCTCCCAAAGCGCTGGGATTACAGGCGTGAGGCCCGCGCCCGGCCCGCAAGAAAACTTGTAAAGGATATAACTGGCAAAATGTGGCAGTGCAGACTTGGGGGGCCGCAGGTGGAGACCAAAAAACCAACCCGCAGCTCGTCTGCAGCGGCTGCCGCCCGCCGAAGCCGCGCCCGCCGGACCCCACCGCGAGCCGACCGCACAGTCCTGGGCGGGAGCGGAAACAAGGACTCCCAGCAGCTCCCAGGCACCCGCCGCGCCCGCAGCGCCCCCAGCGCCCCCAGCCCTGGCCGATCGGGCGGAGCGTGCGGGGAGGGAGGGGCGCGTAGGCTCCGCCTCCAACGGCCGCCGCCCCACCCCCTGCGCCCTCGCACCTTCGCCAACCTAATCACGCACCGCCCTACCCGCCCTTCCGTTGGCAGCGCCGGCGTCCGCGCGGGAAGGTATAAAAACCACCACAGTCGAGGCCCGACTCCCTCAGCAGCGCCCGCCGAGTCGCGCACGTCAGTGCGCATGCGCCTCCCCGCCTCACCCCGTCCCGCGCGCGCAGCCGTCCGCCGGCGGCCAATCAGCAGCCGCTCCGAGGCCGTGGCACCGGAAGGCCTCAAGCGGCGCCGGAAGTGACGTGCCGGCGTGCTGACGCGCGGGCTCCAGCCGATGCCCGATTCCGCGCCCGCCATGGCCGACAAAATGGACATGTCTCTGGACGACATCATTAAACTGAACCGGAGCCAGCGAGGCGGCCGGGGCGGGGGCCGGGGCCGTGGCCGGGTCGGCTCCCAGGGCGGCCGCGGCGGTGGGGCGCAGGCCGCCGCGCGGGTGAATAGAGGCGGCGGGCCCATCCGGAACCGGCCGGCCATCGCCCGCGGCGCGGCCGGCGGAGGCGGCAGGAACCGACCGGCGCCCTACAGCAGGGTGAGTGCGGAGGCCGGCCGCGCCGGAGTGTGGGAGGGGGCCAGCCAGGGCAGGGGCGGTTCGCGGCGGAGACCCGGGCCGGCGGGCGGATAGGGCGGGTGGAGCGGCCGCCCGGAGGTCCGGAGGGTGCGTGTGGGCGCGGAGGGGGTGGTGGGCGGGAGCGAGGTCGTTCTTTCGGGGCCCGGTCCCGGAGGCTGTGACCCTTCCCAGCTCTTTGTCTGTTCCGGACTCTGGGGCCTCGTGGCAGAAGAGGAGGGGACGCTGGGCGCGGCACCGGCGGCGGGAAGTTAGTCTAAGGGAACTGAAGTTGTGCGGCCGCGGTGGGACCGCGCGGCCTCGGGCTGGGGCAGCTGCAGCGCCGGAGGGAGCGCTGGCGGCCCCATTTCGGCCGGATCCTCTCAGGCCGGGAAGAGGAAGGGTCCGGAGTAGCCGTGAGGGGCAGGAAAGCCCTGGACTGAGACTCACAGATTTGCTGTTGTTGCGGTTTTTTCTTCAGCCCAAACAACTTCCCGACAAGTGGCAGCACGATCTTTTCGACAGTGGCTTCGGGGGTGGTGCCGGCGTGGAGACGGGTGGGAAACTGCTGGTGTCCAATCTGGATTTTGGAGTCTCAGACGCCGATATTCAGGTAAGAGACGAGGGCTTCTCGGCGAGCCGTTCGCGCTGCACAGGACGGATCGTGATTTGGGGGATGTGGCCCTGAGTCCCCTTCCTGCCTTAGCGAAGGGAGCCCTCCCAGCTCTGAAGGGCTGCAGGACAGACCTAGCTCTAGTAAAGCCGGCGTCAGTCCGCAGGCAGTTGCGAGCCTAGCCGAGCCTGAGAAGCTGCTGCTGTTAGTCTGAAGATGGGTTCTGTGAGTGAAAATCCCCTGCCAGGGCTTCCAGTTTCTAACAGGGACAAAGACTGACCAAATGTGAGTGGTTTTTGGCTGTTAGACCCAGCTCAGTTGCTTTTTAAATTTTGCGCCTGTCTTAGTGGGTTAATGTGAGAAAAAGAATCTTCTTTATGTATTTTATGAAGCACGGGGAGCGTGTGTGTTTTTCTGGCTCTGTTTGCCTTGAGTACTGTCTTATAAAGACCTTGTACGCTGTGGTTTTATCACTCCCCAGCACCGTGTCCCGTCAGTGACATGACTCTCAAATCCATCTTTGGTTGAAGCTTTTCTTTTTTAAAAAAAGAAAAATTGAATCCCAATGGCATTTAAACTTGTTTTCTGGTTAAGAAATAACTTTTTGGGAATCAGTTTTGGAGATGGCTGGGCAGGGTTCAGTTGCCCACAGCCCAGCCATTTGCCTTGGGAGGACAGAGTAGGGCCAGTGAGCACTCACAGTGTCTCAACACTTTTTTTAAGGTGGTTTCTAGCATCCCCTGGAAACCGCTTTTGGTGAACTCCAGTTCCCGCTGTGTGCCTGCGGCCGGAGTATCCCCACACTCTGGGTTCCCTCTCCAACTCCCAGCCTGCCTGAGGTCAGGGCAGTTTCCATGGCAGCGCTTGACTTCAGACTTTGCCGCAGGCTTGAGTAGGAGGAGAGGGAAAGGTGAGCCAGAATCTGCCTTTGGGGGAGGGGCTGGGGTCAGGGCTCCCGAATCTATAGGCCCTTCAAGCTGGTCTGATATCGGACTGCTTCCCTTGCTCTTGATCTTGGCCTTTACCGTTTCTTGGAACAGCCCTTGGGTGTGTTGTACGTTTTCCTTTGTTGAAGAGGATAGTGGCTTAATTTTGTGCCCGTTGCTAGTGGGCTTTGCAACTTCCTCTACCTGCATCATGGTACACGTGTTAGGTCCCCACAATGGCAGAAGCCCTCAGACCCAGGTGCTCTTGGAAGTTGCTGTCCCTCCTGCCCCGCCCTTCCCTCATTTCCCGTTACCACTGTCCTGCCTCCCAGAGAACCACCCCCAAAGCAACTCACGCTTCCAGGGCCTGTCCCTGGGCCACCAGAAGGAGCACAGTTTTGTTACTTTTCTGACAACTGCCTTTTGCAACTCCCAGGAACTCTTTGCTGAATTTGGAACGCTGAAGAAGGCGGCTGTGCACTATGATCGCTCTGGCCGCAGCTTAGGAACAGCAGACGTGCACTTTGAGCGGAAGGCAGATGCCCTGAAGGCCATGAAGCAGTACAATGGCGTCCCTCTGGATGGTGAGTCTGGGGGTGGACCCACGCTAACTGTGGGGCTTGTGGAGTTTGGGGCTGGCACCTGTCCAGGTAGGAATATGGGGTACCCCTGTGGCTGAGGACACTTTGCATTTGCCCCTTTGTCTCTCTCTTCCATCTGCCACTTCTCATGCTGCCCCACACATCTGGACCAACCTCTTGTGAACCCCCATCCAGCAAGCTACATCCCTCCCCTCCTTCAGCTCCTTCCGGAAGATTCACTTCTGTGAAGCCTTCTCAGAACCGCCATAGTACACCTCTGAGTGCGGGGCTGTAGTCGTAAAGACAAAGGTACCGGTTCTTCTTCGTCAGGTCACCCACACCTCTCCACCCACGAGCACCCCGATACCTCAGCAAGCAGCCCACCTAGTCTGGACTGAGAAGGAGTGAGGAGGTGTTGGTGGGGTTGCTTCCTTGCCATTTTGTTCTCCCACCAGTATCTCCAGGCCATTTCCCTTGTCGGGGGCATTTGAGACGCACAGAGGCCCTTTCCAGTGTTTGCATGGAGACCAGGGTGTGGTGCCAGCTGGGTTGGTTTCAGAGCCTCTCATTAGAACATGCCCTCTTGTATTCTTTGCCGCAGGCCGCCCCATGAACATTCAGCTTGTCACATCACAGATCGATACACAGCGGAGACCTGCACAGAGGTGACTTCCGGGGCCTCTGGGGAAGGGTATTGGCCGAGGGTGTGGCTG
The DNA here is from genome assembly GCF_028885625.2 of Pongo pygmaeus. NCBI lineage: Eukaryota > Metazoa > Chordata > Mammalia > Primates > Hominidae > Pongo > Pongo pygmaeus. The sequence goes on along the minus strand of NC_072392.2, from coordinate 100,152,367 downwards.
CGTCGCTCTTGGGGTCCTTCCAGGTATGTGAACAGTTTCGTTTTCCTTGCTAGCGTAAACAGAGGTGGCATGACTAGAAACCGTGGCGCTGGAGGTTTTGGTGGTGGTGGAGGCACCCGGAGAGGCACCCGTGGAGGCGCCCGTGGAAGAGGCAGAGGTGCCGGCAGGAATTCAAAGCAGCAGCTTTCGGCAGAAGAGCTGGATGCCCAGCTGGACGCCTATAATGCGAGAGTGAGTCCTGGGGGAGCCAGCTGGGGGCCTGGTCACAGCCACAGTGGGGAGCAGGTCTCCTGTGAATGCAAACCTCTTTCTCCTCTGTGTTTCAGATGGACACCAGTTAAACAGACCGGCAAATCCGCGTGCGGAACAGGACCCAGGCGTTTCCTCTTGCTCCCTGGTGGGGGGGCGGTGGCTGGGGCTGTGCGGCCAATGATGGATTTGTTTCTTTTATGTTTTAAAATAGGATTTAAAAACTCATGTAAAGGTTTTTTTTTTTTTTTTTTCTTTTTCTTTTTTTTTTTTTTTTTTTTTTAATTCTGAAACAGACCTGTTTTGTACCGAGTTATTTTTGGGATAAATTTTACTGGTTGCTGTTGTGGAGAAGGTGGCGTTTCCACCTTTTCCATAATAAAATAGAAATGTGTGTAGAACTGGAACTGTTTGATTCGTCCCACTGTTGGAGTCCAAGTCTGGGCCAGGATTTTGGTGTCTGTCCAGCTGGGAGGGGGTGGGAGAACCTGAGTTGGGGATGGAGGGAGTAGCCCCATCTGGTATTAGACACTTGAAGCTGGCATGGGTTGTAGGGGTGGCGGGGGGTCCCCGCTCCTGGAGGGCCGAAGCTGCATGCCTCCTTTCTCATCCTCTTTCTTGCCTCACACCTAACACCTTCCTCTCTAACTCACCAGGTGGGAGGACACCTTTGCCCGGAGCCACCTGTTGACCCTTGTGCCTGTGCCTCCAGGTGAGGGGAGGTTGGGGTGGGGCGGGCTGCCCTGTGTGCCGTCCACAGGCTTCCCACAGCCAGAATATCTCTGGGCTGTTCCTTTCCTTCTTGTACTCTGGTTTTCAGAGAAACGCGGATTCAGCAGTTTTGACTTTGTAGTGTAATTCCTTTGTTTTTCTGCTTTTTTTGTTGTTGTTGTTTTTAATCTTGCCACGGAGCAAGGCATGAGGATCCTCTCTTAGTTGTATATTTGATGAAGTGGCTGGTGGAAGCTGTGACAATCCGTCCATTTAGGAGTGGGGCGGCTGGGCGTGGTGGCTCACGCCTGTAATCCCAACACTTTGGGAGGCTGGGGCAGGTGGATCACCAGAGGTCAGGAGTTCAAGACCAGCCTGGCCAACATGGTAAAACCCCGTCTCTACTAAAAATACAAAATTAGCTGGGTGTGGTGGTGCATGCCTATAATCCCAGCTACTCGGGAGGCTGAGGCAAGAGAATCGCCTGAACCAGGGAGGTGGAGGTTGCAGTGAGCCGATTGTGCCATTGCACTTCAGTCTGGACAACAAGAGTGAAACTCCGTCTCAAAAAGGAGTAGGGCAACGCCTGATACCTGTAATCCCAGCACTTTGGGAGGTCAGGGCAGAAGCATCTCTTGAGCCCAGAAGTTCGAGACCAGCCTAGGCAACATGGCAAAACCCTGTCTCTACTAAAAATACAAAAATTAGCTGGGTGTGGAGGCATGTACCTGTGGTCTCAGCTATTCTAAAGGCTGAGGTGGGAGGATCGCTTGAGCCCTGGAGGTTGAGGCTGCTGTGAGCCATTATCACGCCACTGCACTCCAAGCTAGGCAGAGAGAGAACCTTGTGCCCCCTGATGCTGGGCAGTGGAGAGAGAGCCTTGTGCCCCCTGATGCTGGGTTGGTGACAGCACTTTGAGAATGAGATGGGAAGGGGGACAAGGGAGCTCCAGAGTTCTGCCTGACCCCACTGTCCCACAGCTGGGATGTAAGGAAGACCGGGGCAGTGGGCAGTGGTAGTGGACAGACAGGAATGCATGCCGTGTCTGCTGAAACCTTTCCCTGCACCAGCGGCTCCTGCGGGCACACATCCCAGGCTAAGCTTTCTTCCACGCTGGGATGGCCCTGGCTGAGTCATGGGCAAGGGAGTGTGACTAAGGGTGGTTCTTTCACTGTCGGTCCCAGTCACAGATGTCACTACAGATCAGCAGCTGCTATCTAAGCAGCTTGCCCCATGCCAGCCAGGGCCACAGTCTAGGAACCCAAATGAACAGGATGACTAATCTTGGCCTTTCCAGAAGCCCAGTCTAGCAGGAGAAAGGATTACTAAATACCCAGCTTTAGTTGCTGTGAATGTGACAGAAAATGTCATCAGTTCAGTGTGTTAGAGTCAGGTTATCCCCAAGCAGGTGCCCTTGGCCTGGGCCTCAGTGTTGGAGCAAGGCCTGAGCAGGCCCATGCCAGGCAGGGGGTCTGCTCTCTGGGGCCATGCTAGGACTGGCTCCCTGCTGCTTAGGAAGTGGAGAGGGCACCTGGTGGGCTGGTGTGGTCAGTCCTTGCAGGCTGTGACAAATGACAGGACTGACAAGCAGCACTGCTTTGGTTGTGCAGTAGAGTTGTAACAGGCATTTGGAGGGAGAAGTGACCAGCATTTGGGACTTACCGGCATTCTCGGGGGTGAGGGGCACAGGAATGAAGTATTATGAGGCCGTGGGGAACTGGGTGGGTAGGTGTCATTGGAGAGAAGGCCCCAGGGAGGAGCCAGCTGAGGGGCGTCAGCATTGGACAGGCTGGGCGGAGGCACCAGCTGTCCCACAGGAGAGTGTTGCCTAGAGCCGGACCTCTCCAGTTTGTCAGCTGATAGCACGTGGACACGCTGAAGTAGTGTCCATATGTGGCATGGTCTTGGGAGGGCTGGAGGTGAAGGATGTAGAGAGAATGATGTCATAGAGTAACAGCTGGCATTTGCTGGGGGGCCAGTGGTGGGATCATTGAGGCAGGTGCTGCCGAGTGGCCAAAGGAGAATGACCTGATTCTGTTCCTGTGGTGGGGATGGGGCTGGCCATTTATAACTAGGGTATAGGCTGGGTCTGGAAGCCACCGGGGCTTCTGGTGGGCAGCAGGTCAGGTAGCTGGGCCGAGCCTCATCGTACCCAGTCTTCATTTCCTTATTCATAAAACACAAAAACTTATTTTACTTCCAAGGCCAGAGGACTATTTAATTTACTGTCTCATTGGCGTGCTTGTGAGACAAAGAAGAGCGGGGCTCTTCCGCTGACTGCACAGACAGCAAGTAGACATGAGGTCTTGGCCAGCGGGGCTGTCTGGTCCCCTCTTGAAGGGTGCTGCCAGTCCTCCGGGCACAGAGCCTTGCAGGGCAGACACTCCACACTGCCCAGTGCCCTGCTGCCCCCCACATGGTGAGTGAGTGATGCTTTGCTCAGACAGCGAGCTATAGCCGACAAACTGAACTGGCAGCCTGTCCCCCGTGGGCACTTGGGGAACCCCCTTTGCCTCTGGCAGTCCTGTGGTTCCATGGTGCCATGCACCTGTAATCCCAGCTACTCCGGAGGCTGAGGCAGGAGAATCGCTTGAACCCGGGAGGTGGAGGTTGCAGTGAGCCGAGATCGCGCCATTGCACTCCAGCCTGGGTGAAAAAGAGCACAACTCTGTCTCGGGGAAAAAAAAGAAAGCACAGGGATTGGCCCAGATTGGACACATGACTTAAGTGTGGCCAAGCCAAATTACACTCAGGGTGGGGAGAAAAAGGAAGCCCTGTTCTTCCTGGTCCCTTTCCCTGGCCGGCATGGGCTGAGGGTAGGAAATGGCCAGCCCCAGGCAGGAGAGGCAGCATTCCTGTGGGACTTGGAGCTCTTCCAGGGTGGCTCATGGTCTGCCCAGCTCCGTCTTCAGCCCGACGTCCTTGGAGAGGGTCTCAGGTGTGAGCGTGCAGCTCCCACAGGTGCTCTGGCTTCTGGCTGGTGTGCACAGAGATCTAAGGAGCAATCTACACTGGGCAGCTGATTGAATCATGTTCAGCCTCACATGGGTTAAAGGGCTACAATGTTGCTCTCAGACATCCTTTTAGATCTCATGAGATGACTGTGTCTGTACCTGGCAACAGAGTTGTCATGTAAATGGTAACTTTTGGTTCTTAATCTGCAGTGAGCTGATGGTCTAATATAGGAAACATACAAGTGATAGGTTGCCGTGTAGCCTAATGGAGTGGAGTGTGAGGCATGGTTGGAACTCAAGCTGCAAGAGCACTCCTCTCTCAGGCTGCACAAACGGCCAGCCAGTGTCTGAGGCTGCACCTCTGCGGGATGTTCTACATACATTTCATTTATCCTCTCAGCAATCTAGGAATACAGTCTTTCATTTTAGAGGTTTTTGTTTTGTTTTGTTTTGAGATGGAGTTTCGCTCCTGTTTCGCAGACGCGTGTGGTGGCACGATTTCACCTCACTGCAACCTCCGCCTCCTGGGTTGAATCGGTTCTCCTGCCTCAGCCTCCTGAGTAGCTGGGACTACAGGCGCCCGTCACCACGCCCAGCTAGTTTTTTGTATTTTTAGTAGAGATGGGTTTTCACCGTGTTAGCCAGGATGGTCTCGATCTCCTGACCTCATGATCCGCCCACCTGGGCCTCCGAAAGTGCTGGGATTACAGGCGAGAGCCACTGCGCCCAGCCTATGGTTTTTTTTGTTTTTGTTTTTTTGAGACGGAGTCTTCCTCTGTCACCCAGGCTGGAGTACAGTGGCGCAGTCTCCACTCACTGCAAGCTCCGCCTCCCAGGTTCACGCCATTCTCCTGCCTCAGCCTCCCGCGTAGCTGGGACTACAGGTGCCCGCCACCATGCCCAGCTAACTTTTTGTATTTTCAGTAGAGACAGGGTTTCACCGTGGTCAACAGGATGGTCTCGATCTCCTGACCTTGTGATCCACCCCCTCCTCGGCCTCCCAAAGTGCTGGGATTACAGGCGTGAGCCACCATGCCCGGCCGGGTTTCTTTTTTCAAGAGACAGGGTCTCACTCTGTAGGCTGGAGTGTGGTAGCTCAATCATAGCTTACTGTAAATGCAAACTCCTGGGCTCAAGCAATCTTCCCACCTTAGCCTCCCAAGTAGCTGGTACCACAGGCACATGCCACCACGCCCAGCAAGTTTTTTTCTTTTTTTTTTTTTTTTTTTTGAGATGGAGTTTCACTCTTGTCACTTGGGCTGGAGTGCAATGGCGTAATCTCGGCTCACTTCAACCTCTGCAAGCAATTCTCCTGCCTCAGCCTCCCAAGTAGCTGGGATTACAGGCACCTGCCACCTTGCCCGGTTAATTTTTTTTTTTTTGAAGCGGAGTCTTGCTCTGTCGCCCAGGATGGAGTGGAGTGCAGTGGCACGATCTTGGCTTGCTGCAAGCTCCGCCTCCCGGGTTCATGCCAGTCTCCTGCCTCAGCCTCCCGAGTAGCTGGGACTACAGGCACCAGCCACCATGCCCAGCTAATTTTTTGTATTTTTAGTAGAGATGGGGTTCCACCGTGTTAGCCAGGATGGTCTCAATCTTCTGACCTCGTGATCTGCCCGCCTCGGCCTCCCAAAGTGCTGGAATTACAGGCGTGAGCTGCCGTGCCTGGCCACTAATTTTTTGTATTTTTAGTAGAGACGGGGTTTCACCATGTTGGCTAGGCTGGTTTTGAACTCCTGACCTCAGGTGATCTGCCTACCTCTGCCTCCCAAAGTGCTGGGATTACAGGCGTGATACACCATGCCCGGCTTCCAGCCAGCATTTGTTGTTGTTGTTTTGTAAGACAAAGTCTCGCTCTGTCGCCCAGGCTGGAGTGCAGTGGCGTAATCTTGGCTCACTGCAAGCTCTGTCTCCTGGGTTCACACCATTCTCCTGCCTTAGCCTCCCGAGTAGCTGGGACTACAGGCACCCACCACCATGGCCGGCTAATTTTTTTTGTATTTTTTAGTAAAGACGGTGTTTCACCCTGTTAGCCAGGATGGTCTCTATCTCCTGACCTCGTGATCTGCCCGTCTCGGCCTCCCAAAGTGCTGGGATTACAGGTGTGAGCCACCACGCCCGTCCCCAGCCAGCATTTTAATTTAAGGTGCATCTGTGCTGTGCCGTGTCTAAGCCTGTTCTTTTGTGGCCGACTGCTGACACGGATATACCACGTTTTTTTTTTTTTGTCCATCTGTTCACGGACATCTGGGTTGTCTGCACTCCATGGCTTTATAAGAATAATGCTGCTGTGAACATTTTTATATACACTTTATATTAACATCTTTTCAATTCTCGAGTAGAATTGCCAGGTCATGAGGTAACTGTTTAATTTTTGAGGAACTGCCAGACTTTTCCAAAGCAGCTGCAGCATTTTATATTTCTACCAGCAATGTATGAGGGTTCCAATTTCTCCACATTCTCACCAACACTTGCCTTTTTTAGTTTAGTCATCCTACTGGGTGTGAAGTAATAGCTCACTGTGATTTTGCTTTGCAGTTTCTTCTTTGTAATCTTTTTTTTTTTTTAATGTCTTTAATCTCTTTTTTTTTTTGGAGACGGAGTCTCACTCTGTAGCCCAGGCTGGAGTGCAGTGGTGCAATCTCAGCTCACAACAACCTCTGCCTCCCGGGTCCCCATTCAAGCAATTCTCCTGCCTCAGCCTCCCAAGTGGCTGGGATTACAGGCACATGCTGCCATGCCCAGCTAATTTTTGTATTTTTAGTAGAGACGGGGTCTCACCATGTTGGCCAAGTTGGTCTTGATATCCTGACCTTGTGATCCGCCCACCTCGGCCTCCCAAAGTGCTGGGATTACAGGTGTGAACCACCGCGCCTGGCCCTCAATCTCTATCTTTTTTATATCTGGATTGAATAGACTTTACCATGGATAAATCTCCACCTTGGCAGATTTAGGACTTTACTTGGAAATACAGATATCCTAAATGGAATTAAATGTCCTATTATCAGTGGCATTCATCACATTCAACAAAACAGCATCATAAAAGGTTGATATTGTTGAGCGTAATGAATACCTGAACTCCAGTTACATAAACATGAGGATCATGTCTCTTCATATTACCTTATGTCATTACATTTTGTAGAAAAACTTGTCTCAGGCCGGGCGCAGTGGCTCACGCCTGTAATCCTGGCACATTGAGAGGTTGAGGCAGGCAGATCACAAAGTCAGGAGATCGAGACCATCCTGGCTAACATGGTGAAACCCCATCTCTACTATAAATACAAAAAATTAGCCAGGCGTGGTGGCGGGCGCCTGTAGTCCCAGTTACTTGGGAGGCTGAGGCAGGAGAATGGTGTGAACCCAGGAGGCGGAGCTTGCAGTGAGCCAAGATCGCACCACTGCACTCCAGCCTGGGTGACAGAGTGAGACTCGGTCTCAAAAAAAAAGAAAAACTTGTCTCAAAAGTGCTATGATATTCTTCCTGAAATGGACATTGTAGCATCTCAATATCCTTTTTAAAAAAACTAAATTTTTGAAAAATTGTGTTTTGAGACAAGGTCTCCCTCTGATGTCCAGGCTGGAGTGCAGTGGCGCAAACACAGCTCACTGCATCCTGGAACTCCCGGGATCAAGGGATCTCCCACCTCAGCCTCCTTAGTAGCTGGGACTACAGGCACCCACCACCGCGCCTGGCTGATTTTTAAAACTTTGTATAGATGGAGTCTCACTGTGTTGCCCAGGTTGGTCTCGAACTCTTACACTCCAGGGATCCTCCTGCCTTGGTCTCCCAAAGTGTTGGAATTACAGGCCTGAGCCACCACACCCAACATAGCCTATTAATGTCAGCCTATTTCTCTATTTATGAATTTTCTGAAGTGTTATTTTTATATTCAGATTTATAAAAGCTTTTGTCTTTTATTACCTTGACACTTTTAAAGGATACTGTCAGCTATTTTGTAGAATGTCCCTCACATTGGGGACTCTGACCTTATGACTGGACAAGTTTTTTTTTTGTTTGTTTTGTTTTTTTTTGAGACGGAGTCTTTCTCTGTCTCCCAAGCTGGAGTGCAGTGGTGTGATCTCAGTTCACTGCAATCTCTGCCTCCCAGGTTCAAGCGATTCTCCTTCCTCAGCCTCCTGAGTAGCTGGGATTACAGGCACCTGCCAGCACGCCCAGCTAATTTTTGTATTTTTAGTAGAGACAAGGTTTCACCATGCTGGCCAGGCTGGTCTTGAACTCCTGATCTCGTGATCCATCCGCCTTGGCCTCCCAAAGTGCCGGGATTACAGGCCTGACCCACCACGCCCTGCTGGTTTAGTTTATTTTTTGGCATGAATACCACAGCTGGGATGTCCTCTTCCCAATGCATAGTGCAGATATGCAATGTCAGTCTGTCCAACTCCTGGTCGTGTTAGTTCAGGTGGTGGTGGCGGCTGCGGGGGCTTCTCCACTACATAGTTACTGTTTTCCCTTTGTCATCCATAAATACCTTGGGGAGATACTTCCAGACTAAGTGAATGTCTGTTTCACTTCCAAGTTTTACCAATGTTTTTTTTTTTTTGAGATGGAGTCTCACTCTTGCCGAGGCTGGAGTGCAGTGGCGCCATCTCAGCTCACTGCAACCTCCACCTCCCGGGTTCCAGCAGTTCCCCTGTCTCAGCCTCCCAAGTAGCTGGGATTACAGGCATGCGCCACCATGCCCAGGTAATTTTTTTGTATTTTTAGTAGAGACGGGGTTTCACCATGTTGCCCAGGCTGGTCTCCAACTCCTGAGCTCAGGCAGTCCACCTGCCTCAGCCTCCCAAGGTGCTAGGATTACAGGCGTGAGCCACCGTGCCCGGCCTACCCGATAATTTCAGCATCCACTGGTGGGTCTTGCAATGCAGTAATTATTAACTTAGTTTTCAAAAGTGATTTTTGCATTTTCCTCATTCCTTTGACGTTTATTAATTGGAATTCGTCTCTAAGAAAGAGCAGTCCCTTCAGCTTTTTCTTTTTTTTTTTTTTTTTTTTTTTGAGACAGGGTCTTCCTCTGTCGCTCAAGCTGCAGTGCAGTGGCTCGATCATGGATCACTGCAGCCTTGACCTCCCGGGCTCAAGTGATCTCCCATCTCAGCCTCCTGAGTAACTAGAACCACAGGTGCTCACCACCATGCCTAGCTAACTTTTTGTATTTTTTGTAGAGATGGGGTTTCCCCATGTTGCTCAGGCTGGTCTCAAATTTTCGAGCTCAAGTGATCCACCTGCCTTGGCCTCCCAAAAGGCATGAGCCACTGCGCCTGACCTATGATTTCTTTCTTTATATATCAGTATGAATGCAAGGGCTGTTTGTTGGATTCTGTGAGTCATAATCTGATACTGTTTCCACGCTTTGGCCATTGGGAGCTCCTGGAGATTGTCTCCTGTGCCCCATCCTTATTTAAGCACTTGTTTATTTTGGGATGTCTTCAGTTTTCCTTGTCCCAGCTCTGCACCCAGCTGCTTCTCCAGGGAGCGCTCCCTCATTGGAGACTGGGATTTAGCAACCAAGACCTGGGCACTGGCTGTGCTTGTTGCTTCTGGGCCCTCCTGGGACAGAGCTGGGAAGTGGATCTATGACACGTGCTTGTGCATTTACCGCCCCCGTTGGTTTCTGTAGCTGTCTAGTTCCTGCTGTTCCTGTCTCACCTGCCCCTTTCCTTATGTGTAGTTTCTTCCTGTGACAGGGAGAAACCTGGCTCTCAGATTGACACGACATTCGCTTAGGCCATGTCAGTGCTGTAGGTGAACTGCTCAACCTGTGCCCCCGGGAGGCGCACTCACTGTGGAGGCACCTTACTTCCTTAATCGTGTACTGTTGTTTTTGTGTTTGATCTGTAGCATCTAAGTACTGGTTTCAAAAGTTGCCTAGATGAGTTCTTTTCTTTCTTTCCACCTCCTCCTGCAAATTATGTGATCTGCATAATTTGTACATAGTTCGGTTCGTTTGTTTGTATTCCTTTTGGCTTCCCCCATATCCTCGTTGACTTTTTCTCTTTTGTAACTTACACATGTTATTATGAAATTTATATGAGGATATATAATTTTCATAAATGTTTATGGTTTACATGTGTTAGCTGTCATTATTAAGATCACCCTGGGATTGACTGGCCAAGCATTTGGTGGAAGATAGCAATAAATAATACGTCATGAAAGACTTTAATGTAAAAATAAAGCCATGAAAGTACCAGGAAATAAATCTTCTCATTTTAATTACATCAGCTTGTCTGTGATCATGTAGCCTAAGGTAGGCCAGAGTTAATTTTTGTGTTATCTATACACGTTATTGAAGTGAATTATAAAATGTTTTAGAGCATGTTAATTACTTGTAAATTAATATCTACATATAAAAATGTGAGCATATATTTTATTTAGTATATAAATCCTTCATAAACAAGTAATTCAAGTTAGTATTAATGACATCTTAAGACTTAACATTCCTTTTTTAGTTTGTGTTGAATAAATCAACATCTAAGAGTTCATGATGATGCTTAAGAAAAGACGACTCATGTTTATCTTTGGAAGTTGTAAGGCACTGGCTCATAAAAATTGGCAAATAAAAGGAAAGAATCGGGCATTTAATTTGTCTTTCCTGTATGAACTATTTAATTTTGGGGCAACAATTGATGACAGGGTCCTTTTTTTAAAAAAAAAAAAGAAAGAAAGAATTCCAGCTAAGAAATACAGAAATAATTAGAAAATCAGGCCAGGCACGGTGGCTCACGCCTGTAACTCCAGCACTTTGGGAGGCCGAGGCATGAGAATCACTTGAACTCAGGAGGCGGAGGTTGCAGTGAGCCGAGAGTGCACCACTGCACTCCAGCCTGGGCAAAAGAGCAAGACTCTCAAAAAAAAAAAAAAAAAACCCAAAATTAGAAAATCACCATTTTGAAGTGTCCAATAAAATGATGCATGTGAGAAACAGTGAAATTGAAGATGACAGTTGAGGAGGCCACTGATAATGGGTGGACCAGCCCAGCTTCCCAGAAGCAACCATACCTCACTACAGGTAGGACCAGAAGACAAATCCAATGACGTGAAGCAGCAGGAGGCCCCAGCACCGCCTCTAAAACTTAAACTGGGCTCATCCTGCCTAAGAAGTGCAGAGGATGGGAGAGGATTCACAGGACACCTGGAGGGTTCAGCCCAGCAAATCCAGAACACAGGACATTGTCAGCAAAACACTCTGGCTCCTGGACACCTGGGTGGCACCAAGCGCAGAAGAGGAAATAGAGGCAGCGGGCATCCCAGTGCACAGCGTGGCCTCTGTCCAGATACTGATGTGGGGACACAACTGCAAGAAGAGACTTGGGGAAAATTGAGCAGAGGCTTTAGAAGTCAGAAAGCATTGTCAGTTTTGGTGGGTGTGTTCATGGTATTGTTAGGTAAAAAAGAGTACCTATCTTTGCAGGACAGTAAGGACTTTTTAAAACTTCTGTAGGCCAGGCGCAGTGGCTCACACCAGTAATCCCAGCACTTTGGGAGGCCGAGGCAGGCGGATCACGAGGTCAGGAGATAAAGATCATCCTGGCTAACACGGTGAAACCCCGTCTCTACTAAAAATACAAAAAATTAGCTGGGCGTGGTGGTGGGCACCTGTAGTCCCAGCTACTCGGGAGGCTGAGGCAGGAGAATGGTGTAAACCGAGGAGGCGGAGCTTGCAGTGAGCTGAGATCCGGCCACTGCACTCCAGCCTGGGCGACAGAGCGAGACTCCGTCTCAAAAAAAAAAAAAAAAACTAAGTCACCAACCTGGGCAACGTGGCAAAACCCATCTCTACAAAAAAAAAAAAAAAAAGCAAAAAGTACCCAGACTCATTGCTGTAACATAAAGAAAAAGAAAAAAATTAACTGGGCATGGTGGTGCCACCTGTGGTCCCAACTACTTGCGAAGATGAGGTGGGAGGATCCCTTGAGCTCCGGAGGTAGAGGCTGCATTGAGCCAAGATTGTGCCACTGTACTGCCTGGGTGACAGAGCAAGACTCTCAAACAAAAACTTCTGTAAATCAGACAATCTCACAAATTCAAGACAAACAACCTTGGGAAACATTTACCACCAAGAACATGAATAGGCAGTTTACAACCATGGAAAAAGCCAGAAGCTGGACGAAGTGGTACATGCCTATAGTCCCAGCTACTTGGGAGGCTGAGGTAGGAGGATCGCTTGAGCCCAGGAATTTGAATCCAGCCTGAACAACACAGATCCTATCTTAAAAAGTTGTTTCGGCCGGGTGTGGGGGCTCACGCCTGTAATCCCAGCACTTTGGGAGGCCGAGGCGGGCGGATCACAAGGTCAAGAAATCAAAACCATCCTGGCCTAAATGGTGAAACCCCGTCTCTACTAAAAATACAAAAATCAGCTGGGCATGGTAGCGTGTGCCTGTAGTCCCAAGCTCTTCAGGAGGCTCAGGCAGGAGAGAATCGCTTGAACCCGGGAGGCGGAGGTTGCGGTGATCTGAGATCGCACTATTGCACTCCAGTCTGGGCAACAGAGCCAGACTCCGTCTCAAAAGAAAAGTAAAAAGTTGTTTCCGGCCGGGTACGGTGGCTCACATCTGTAATCCCAGCACTTTGGTAGGCAGATTACGACGTCGGGAGTTCGAGACCAGCCTGGCCAACATGGTGAAACCCCACCTCTACTAAAAATACAAAAACTAGCTGGGCATGGTGGTGCGTGCCTGTAGTCCCAGCTACTCGGGAGGCTGAGGCAGGAAAATCGCTTCAACCTGGGAGGCGGAGGTTGTGGTGAGCCAAGATCGCACCACTGCACTCCAGCCTGGGGAACAGAGCGGGACTCCATCTCAACAAATAAAAATAAAAAAGGTTTTTAAATAACAAAATTATTTTAAAAGTTCATCCTTTTAGTAATGCAAGAAAGCCAGTTAATGGGATGCCATCATTTTAGGACATAGCATTGGCAAGGACATATATGTCTGTGTGTCTTTTTTTGTCTTTTTTTTTTTTTTTTTTTTGAGAGGGTTTCTCTGCTGCCCAGGCTAGAGTGCAGTGGTGCCATCTCAACTCACTGCAGCATCTGCCTCCCAAGTTCAAGCAATAATTCTGCCTTAGCCTCCCGAGTACCTGGGATTACAGGCACCTACCACCAGGCCCGGCTAATTTTGTATTTTTAGTAGAGATGGGATTTTTACCATGTTTGCCAGGCTGGTCTTGAACTCCTGACCTCAGGTGATCCATCTGCCTCAGCCTCCCAAAGTGCTGGGATTACAGGCGTGAGCCACTGCACCTGGCCTATGGTGAATAAATTTTCAACAAAGGCGGTGAGACATTGCATTGGGGGAAACGACAGTTTATCAACAAGGGGTGCCAGGACAGGTGGATGTTCCTACACACAGAAAAGATGTTCACTCCATATGAAAAGTTAGCCCAAATATGGACTGTATATCTAAATGTCAACAAACATAAAATATAGCAGAAGATCACAGAAGAAATATGAGAGAAAATCTTTACAATATCTGGTTGGGCTAAGAGTTTGTTTTTGAGACAGGGTTTCTGTCACCCAGGCTGGAGTGCAGTGGTACAATCATAGCTGACTGCAGCCTCGACATCACGGGCTCAAGTGATCTGCCTACCTCAGCTCAGGAGTTCTTAGGATAGCAAAGGCATGCACCATGTGGAAAAAACTACTGCACTAGAATAAAAGGTTTTGCCCTTGAGAAGACATCATTAAGAAAATGAAAGACAAATCACATAAAATGTCGGCCAATCACCTTTTTTTTTTTGGAGACAGAGTTTTGCTCTTGTTGCCCAGGCTGGAGTGCAATGGGGCAATCTCAGTTCACTGCAGCCTCTGCCTTCTGGGATCAAGCGATTGTCCTGCTTCAGCCTCCCAAATAGCTGGGACTACAGGCGTGCACCACCACACCCAGCTAATTTTTGTATTTTTGGTAGAGACGGTTTTTTTGCTATGCTGGCCAGGCTGGTCTCGAACTCCTGGCCTCAGGTGATCTGCCCGCCTGGGCCTCCCAAAGTGCTGGGATTACAGGCGTGAGCCACTGCGCCCGGCCTCATGTATCTGATAAAGGACTGTATACAGGATATGTAAGTACTCATAACTCAATCAGACAGCCCAATTAAAAATGAGCAAAAGATTTAAATAGGTTTCTGCCCAGGAAGACTCATTGGGGAAGTGCAAGTGCGACCCACAGTGTGACACACTGCTTCACACTCATACAGCTGGGATCAAGCACAGCAGGTATTGCTGAGCCTGTGGCCACCTGGAGCAGCCCAGCATTGCTAGGGGGTGCAAAGTGGCACACCTACATTGGAAAACATTTGGGGACTTCCACTCAGGAATCTACTCAAGAGAAATGAAAGCACATATTCATGAAAAGGCTTAATGCAACATTTATAATGGTTTATAATGTTCGTAAATGTTTATGGCAGTATTATTCATAATGGACAAAAAAGAAACCAAATGTTTGCCAACTGGAATGGTTACAAACAAAATGTATACCCACACAATCAAATCTTTTTATTTTATTTATTTATTTATTTATTTTGACAGAGTCTCGCTCTGTTGCCCCAGCTGGAGTGCAGTGGCGGGATCTCCGCTCACTGCAAGCTCCGCCTCCCGGGTTCAGGCCATTCTCCTGCCTCACGCTCGCGAGTAGCTGGGACTACAGGCACCTGCAACCACGCCCGGCTACTTTTTTGTATTTTTAGTAGAGACGGGGTTTCACGGTGTTATCCAGGACGATCTCGATCTCCTGACCTTGTGATCCACCCGCCTCGGCCTCCCAAAGTGCTGAGATTACAGGCGTGAGCCACCGCGCCCGGCCACAATCGAATCTTAAAAGGATAAAATACTCTCTAAAACATGAGTGAGCCTCAAAAACATTACATAGTGTAATCGTCATTTATGTTAAATGTCCATCAAAGGCAAGTTTATAGATACTGAAAGCAGGTCTGCGATTGCCTAGGACAGGGTGTAGGGTGTGGGTGGTGGGAGCAGGTATCAACTGAAAATAGCTCAAAAGAATTTTAGGGCTGGGCAGAGTGGCTCATGCCAGTAATCCCAGCATTTTGATAGGCTCAAGTGGGTAGATCACTTGAGCCCAGGAGTTCCAGACTAGCCTGAGCAACATGGCGAAACCATGTCTCTACAAAAAATACAAAACATTAGCTGGGTGTGGTGGAGCACACCTGTAGTCCCAGCTGCTTGCGAGGCTGAAGCAGGAAGATCACTTGATCCTACGAATTTGGGGCTGCAGTGAGCTACAACTGTGCCACTGCACCTCAACCTGGGCAGCAAAAACAAAAGAAAAACGAAAGGACCCACCATGCTATACGTTCACAGGGCTCTGGCTCCTGTGGGTCTGACCGCCACACCCCAGCAGGATGGGGAAACAGGAGTATGTTCCACACTGGGGTGCAGTGTCCCCAGCCAGGCCCGGGTATGGGAGACTCCAGGGAAGCACCTCTGTCCTTCAGAACACTGCAGGGGGTAAAAGGAGGCCGGTGGGGATGGAGAGGTGTGTCCTCCCAAAATTTATATGTTGAAATCCTGATGCCACAGTGATGTTACCAGGAAATGGGGGTTTGGGGAGGTAATGAGACTATCACATACCGAAGGACGCCGTCCTCACCAGGCACCCAATCTGCTGGCACCTTCTGGGACTTCCCAGCCTCCAGAGCAATGAGAAATTTCTGTTGTTTATATGCCAGCCAGTGTATGGTGTTCTTGATAGCAGCCCAACTGGACTAAGACAAGACCAGTTCTATTGATGAAGAGAGACTCCAACTTAATGCAGTGTATGCAACATCATTTGATTCTTGCTCTGTCACCTAGGCTGGAGTGCAGTGGTGCGATCTTGGCTCACTGCAAGCTCCGCCTCCCGGGTTCAAGTGATTCTCCTGCCTCAGCCTCCTGAGTAGCTGAGACTACAGGCACCCACCACCACACCTGGCTAATTGTTTTGTATCTTTAGTAGAGATAGGGTTTCACTGTTAGTCAGGATTGTCTCGATCTCCTGACCTTGTGATCCACCCGTCTCGGCCTCCCAAAGTGCTGGGATTAGAGGCCTTAGCCACTGCACCCGGCCTGGATTCTAATTGTTTTTAAAAAGAATTCACAATACAATCAAGGAAAACATACCTGTGGAAGCTGGTGGCAGTGCTGCTTTGGCCTTTGTGGTGTTTGGAGACTCCGGTGCGTGTGTCGTGGTCTTGCCCCCTCCCACTGCATGAACGTGGGTCTGTGTGATCCACAGGGCAGGCCAGGTGATAAAGACACTGTGGATCCCTCCTAGGTGTCTGCTCTCCCTCTGCCTGAGGCCTCCCTTGGGGGAAGCCAGCTGCCTTGCTCTGAGTAGCACTAGGGAGAGGCTGGGGGCTGTGGGTGGCAGGGAGCTAAATCCTCCCGCCAACAGCTTCCCGAGGACCTGAGGCCTCCTGCCACAGCCCTGTGCACAGGATCTGAAGCCTTCCAGACACCACAGCCTGGTGCCAGTGTGGCCTGATGAGAGCGGCAGCCAGAACCGCCCAGCTGAGTTGCTCTCTGATCCTTGGACACTGTGTAAATGATAAATGTTGATTATGTGAAGCTGCTAAATTTCAGAGTACTTTTTGTTTTTGTTTTGAGACAGAGTCTTACTCAGTTGCCTGGGTTGGAGTGCAGTGGCGCGATCTCGGCTCACTGCAACCTCTGCCTCCCGGGTTCAAGCAATTCTCTTGCCTTAGCCTCCTGAGTGGCTGGGATTACAGGCGCACACCACCATTCCTGGCTAATTTTTGCATTTTTAGTAGAGATGGGTTTTTACCATGTTGGTCAGGCTGGTCTTGAACTCCTGACCTCATGATCCACCCGCCTCGGCCTCCCAAAGTGCTGGGATTACAGATGTGAACCACCACGACTGGCCCAGGGTACATCTTTCGGAGTAATAAATTACAAGTAACATGTGTTTGGAATTTTCTATAACAGTTTTGTTTTGTTTTTTTGAGACAGAGCTTCGCTCTTGTTGCCCAGGCTGGAGTGCAATGGCGTGATCTCGGGTCACCGCAACCTTCATCTCCTGGGTTCAAGCGGTTCTCCTGCCTCAGCCTCCCGAATAGCTGGGATTACAGGCATGCGTCACCATGCCCAGCTAATTTTGTATTTTTTTAGTAGAGACGGGATTTCTCCATGTTGGTCAGGCTCATCTCGAACTCCCAACCTCAGGTAATCCACCCACCTCGGCCTCCAAAAGTGCTGGGATTACAGGCGTGAGTCACCACACCCAGCCAACAGTGTTTTGTTTTGTTTTGTTTTGTTTTGTTTTTTGAGATGGAGAGTTTTGCTCTTGTTGCCCAGGCTTGAGTGCAATGGCACTATCTCAGCTCACCACAACCTCCACCTCCTGGGATAAAGCGATGCTCCTGCCTCAGCCTCCCGAGTAGCTGGGATTACAGGCATGCGCCACCACACCCGGCTAATTTTGTATTTTCAGTAGAGAAAGGGTTTCTCCATGTTGGTCAGGCTCATCTTGAACTCCCGACCTCAAGTGATCCGCCTGCCTTGGTCTCCCAAAGTACTGGGATTACAGGCATGAGCCACCGCACCCAGCCAACAGTTTTTTTTGGTGGTTGTTTTTTGAGATGGAGTTTCGCTCTTGTTGCCCAGGCTGGAGTGCAATGGCATGATCTCAGCTCATTGCAACCTCCACCTCCCAGGTTCAAGCAATTCTTCTGCCTCAGCCTCCTGAGTTTGAGTAGCTGGGATTACAGGTGCCCACCACCACGCCCAGCTAATTTTTTTTTGTATTTTTAGTAGAGACAGGGTTTCACCACATTGACCAGTCTGGTCTCTAACTCCTGACCTCAGATGATCCACCTGCCTCGGCCTCCCAAAATGCTGAGATTATAGGCATGAGCCACCGTGCCCCGCCAACAGTTTTTTTTTTTTTTTTTTGAGACGGAGTCTAGCTCTGTCACCCAGGCTGGAGTACAGTGGCGCAATCTCAGCTCAATGCAAGCTCCACCTCCCGGGTCCACGCCATTTTCCTGCCTCAGCCTCCCGAGTAGCTGTGACTACAGGCACTCACCACCATGCCCAGCTAATTTTTTGTGTTTTTAGTAGAGACAGGGTTTCACTGTGTTAGCCAGGATGGTCTCGATCTCCTGACCTCGTGATCAGCCTGCCTCAGCCTCCCAAAGTGCTGGGATTACAGGCGTGAGCCACCGCGCCCGGCCCAACATTTTTTTTTTTAAAAGCATTTGGGTTATTGGAAAGTCGGGCAACATGATCACCTGCACAGCAGGCTCTGAGTCTTTAACAGTGAAGCATTTCACACCTGATTAGGAAACGCTGTGCTGATGACATGGCACTGACAGTGTGACTCAGTTACAGAAACAAATATCCCTCCAACATTGAGAAATTTTCAAAAGACACCAAGCTCGGTATTTTGCATAGTTCTGTCCCCAAAAATGCCCTCCTGTGTTCATGTCTGTGTCTGAACAAAGCAGCTGTGCGTGTGTGTGCGCGTGTGGTCTCCACTTCTCTTGGTCAGCCTGGGTTCCCTGCCAGAAGCCTGGCAGTATGGGCCAAACAGACAGGGCCCTGTCTGCATGGAGCTCAAGAGTGATTAAAAGAGGCTGGGTGGCCGGACATGGTGGCTCACACCTGTAATCCTAGCACTTTGGGAGGCTGAGGGAGGAGGATCGCTTGAGCTCAGGGGTTCAAGACCAGCCTGGGCAACATAGTGAGACCCCGTCTGTACAAGAAATAAAAAATTAGCTGGACATGGTGTTGCACACCTGTAGTCTCAGCTACTCGGGAGGCTGAGGTGGGAGGATTGCTTGAGCCCAGGAGATCAAGGCAGCAGTATGCTGAGATTGCACCACTGCACTCCAGCCTGGGCAAAAGAGCAAGACCCTGTCTTGAAAAAAAAAAAAAAAAAGAAAAAAAAAGCCACCCCGGTGGCTCATGCCTGTAATCCCAGCGCTTTGGGAGGCTGAGGTGGGTGGATCACCTGAGGTCAGGAATTCAAGACCAGCTTGGCCAACATGGTGAAACCCTGTCGCTACTAAAAATACAAAAATTAGCTGGGCATGTTGGCTCACACCTGTAATCCTAACTACTCAGGAGGCTGAGGCAGGAGAATCGCTTGAACCTGAGAGGTGGAGGTTGCAGTGAGCCGAGATTGTGCCATTGTACTCAAGCCTGGGCGACACTGAGAATACGTCTCAAAAAAATAATCAATCAATAGAAGAGGCGTCCACGTTAACGAGTCCACAGTCCTAACAAGTGCTGCAGGCTGGACGTGGGGCAGCGTCCCACCCAGTGTCTGGTGCAGGGCATTTGGGGGCTTGGCCTCCAGGAGACGCGAGCCCAGGGCTGGGTGCGAACACTGCGGCCGTTCCTGATACTTCAACACGGCCCTTGTGGGCGAATGTGTGAAATCTCGGAACAAGTGGAGTGGGGAACAGGGCGTCTGCGGTGAAACCCAGGCTGAGGCAGCCCCTCATCTGCTCACGGTGCCAGGAGCTCCCTGCCTCCTGGTCCTCAGGAGCCGCGGGATTCCTCAGGGACACAAGGGTCTCTGCAGCGGTGCCTGCGCCAGGCTGCGCACGAATTCTGTCTCAGCCTGGAGAAAAAAACCTCCGCTGCGCCCTCGCCCACCACGAGCTTTCCGCGGGGCGTGGGCGTGCAAGGAGCTCCTCCTCGCCCCACAGCCCTGTCCTTCCACGGGTGACACCACGGCCCTGGAACGGCCCGCGCGCCGGCGCTCTCGCCCGTGTTTAACGAGAACTTAATCCCCGTGCCCGTTACCTCCCCGAAGTCCCGGGACTAGGTGACAAGACCCCGAAGCAAGAGTCGCAATCGGACCGACTGGCCCGGTGAGGGCAGCGCACTGCATCTGCGCGGGCTTCCACAGCCCACGCGGCCGCCGCAGGCCTCGAGTGGGCGCGGGTTGGACAGCGGCGAGAGGCGGGACCGCACCTCGCCTCCAGGGTGCGGGCGCCCTGGGCTCGCGTAGGGAAGTGCCCTGGGTTACAGAGGTGACCACTGACAGGGCTTGGGGTGGAAGGAGACGACGCCAGAACCCACGCGGAACGCGCCCACGAGGCCCAGCCGCAAGATGGCGACGGCGTGCCCCCGGCCACCCGCGCGCCACGCATGCGCCCTGGCCTTCCCCGCCCGAGTGAGCGGAAGTCTCGTGACCCCGGAAGTGACAGACAGGGCGGGCGGGGCGGGCGGGGCGGCCGACGACGTTCGTCATTTAGTGCGGGAGGGAGCCTGAACCGCGCGGCCGAACCCTCCGGTGAGTGGCCGTGGCGGGGCGGAGGCGGCGGGGCGGAGGCGGCGGGGCGGAGGCGGCGGGTCGGGGCGGGGACCGGCGGCGCCGGCGGGAGCGGGGGGCGCCGGGGTGGGGGCTTCCGCCTTTGTTCGCGCCCCGCCCTGAGCCCGCGGCAGGGTCTTGGCGGGCGGGGGCGCGGTGACAGCGGGCCAGGGCGGTGCGGGCTAGGGCGGGTTCGGGGCGGGACCGGGCGGCGGCGGCCCCGGCCCCACGTGCGGGTCCCGGGCCCGAGGGGCGGCGGGGGCCAGGGGAGTGCCGGCCCCTCCCGAGCGGCCCGGAGCTTCTTTCATGGCCGCCGAGGCGCGTGGGGCCCGGGCCAGACCTGAGGGCCCCTCCCTGGGGACGCGGGGGGCGCCGGGCCGGCAGCCGCGGTCCATCGCGTTCGGAGGCGACGCGGGGATTGGGGCGCGGCCTCCCCCAGCGCCTGGGCCACGCCCGGCGCGGATTGCGGGCCCTGCGGAAGTGCGGGCCGCGCCCTAGGATCCCGGCGCCTACGGCTATCCTCGCGCGGCGCAGAGGCCCCAGCGCCTGGAGGAAGCAGGGCGGCCTGGACCCTGGCCTGGGTGTCCCGGGTGTGCTGCTTCCTGAGCCACCTCCCAAGCTGCCGGGAAGGATCTGAGCCTGAAAGACCCCCCTGCCGGGTCAGTGCTGCCCCGGGCACTCCTGGCTTACGATCTACAAGAGGGCCCGAGAGTACTGAGTGGCTGTGGTAGCTCCCAAGTTGTAGGTCAGAGACCCTCACAATTGTAGAGAAACCGGAGATACTTAGGATCCCCGTGTCCAGTTGGCCCCATGCGGTATTCTGGCTGCCCCTAACATCCGAGCTCCAGGGGCATCCTGTTTGAAGGATGAGGCTGAGCGGACCACACACGTTTACGTGTGACTACCACGGCCAGAGGAGCCTCCCTATGGAGGGATACCGAGCCCCGTTACCCCGTAGGGCGAGGGCCTGGGCAGCTCAAGAGCGGCAAGACCCTAAAAGAGGGTTTAGTGTGGGCCCTGCCAGTTGATTCTGGGGCCTGCTAGCCCCGGCCCACACATACAGGGGGGTGCTGCCTCCTCCATCGTGGAGGGGGAGGTGTGCCCTCTCTCCCCAGGGCCGGCTGCAGTTCCCATTTTGTCTTAGATGCTATACCTGGGGTGGGGGCACCTCACACTGCTCCAGAGGATGCCCCTGAGGAGGAATCGGGGGGGTGGAGAGGAGCGAAGGTGGCCCCCGTGGAGCCCTTTTGGAGCTCTGGCTGCAGCCCACACTCGTGCTCAGAAGTGCGCCTCCTTTGGGGATCCAGGTCGAAGGCCTGTCACCGTCCCGCCCACAGGTGTCCCGACCCAGGCTAAGCTTGAGCATGGCTGAGCAGGAGCCCACAGCCGAGCAGCTGGCCCAGATTGCAGCGGAGAACGAGGAGGATGAGCACTCGGTCAACTACAAGCCCCCGGCCCAGAAGAGCATCCAAGAGATCCAGGAGCTGGACAAGGACGACGAGAGCCTGCGAAAGTACAAGGAGGCTCTGCTGGGCCGCGTGGCCGTTTCCGCAGGTGAGTCTGGGCTGCGGGAGCCGGGTGGCCGCCCGTTCACTCCAGCTGTCTTGCCGCTCCCCAGCCCCTACTTCCACTGGTGGGGGTGGGGCCCTCACCTGCTGTCACTCCCCAGACCCCAACGTCCCCAACGTCGTCGTGACTGGCCTGACCCTGGTGTGCAGCTCGGCCCCGGGCCCCCTGGAGCTGGACCTGACAGGTGAGTGCCCTGCGGCCGCGGGGGTTCGGGCGGCCCCTGGTGGGGATCTCGGGAAGTGCAGCCAGGGGGCCGTGCAGGGCTGGGGCTTCGCGCAGGGCTGGGGGCCCCGGGGCTGCTGGGCAGTCATTGAGGGAGAGGTCCCCCCAACAGGTGACCTGGAGAGCTTCAAGAAGCAGTCGTTTGTGCTGAAGGAGGGTGTGGAGTACCGGATAAAAATCTCTTTCCGGGTAAGCTACAGGCTGCTGTGGCCAGGGAATGGAGGCGGGGCTAGGGCTGGGGTCCGGGCCGACCTTCCCTGATTTGCTTCGGGTCCTGCAGGTTAACAGAGAGATAGTGTCCGGCATGAAGTACATCCAGCACACGTACAGGAAAGGCGTCAAGAGTGAGTGGGGCCCCAGGCAGGGCAGAAGGGGCCGCGTGGGTGCGTGCTGCCAGGCGGGGAAGCAGGGCCGCTGACCGCCCTCTTCCTTGTGCCGCAGTTGACAAGACTGACTACATGGTAGGCAGCTATGGGCCCCGGGCCGAGGAGTACGAGTTCCTGACCCCCGTGGAGGAGGCACCCAAGGGTATGCTGGCCCGGGGCAGCTACAGCATCAAGTCCCGCTTCACAGACGACGACAAGACCGACCACCTGTCCTGGGAGTGGAATCTCACCATCAAGAAGGACTGGAAGGACTGAGCCCAGCCAGAGGCGGGCAGGGCAGACTGACGGACGGACGACGGACAGGCGGATGTGTCCCCCCAGCCCCTCCCCTCCCCATACCAAAGTGCTGACAGGCCCTCCGTGCCCCTCCCACCCTGGTCCGCCTCCCTGGCCTGGCTCAACCGAGTGCCTCCGATCCCCCTCCTCAGCCCTCCCCTGCCCACAGGCCCAGCTTCCTCGGTCTCGTGTCTCGTTGCTGCTTCTGCCTGTGCTGTGGGGGAGAGAGGCCGCAGCCAGGCCTCTGCTGCCCTTTCCGTGCCCCCCAGGTTCTATCTCCCCGTCACACCCGAGGCCTGGCTTCAGGAGGGAGCGGAGCAGCCATTCTCCAGGCCCCGTGGTTGTCCCTGGACGTGTGCGTCTGCTGCTCCGGCATGGAGCTGGGGTGTGGGATGCAGGGCCTCGTGGGGGCCGGGCCGTCCTCCAGCCCCGCTGCTCCCTTGCCAGCCTCCTTGTCGCTGTCAGTCCCGTCTAACCATGATGCCTTAACATGTGGAGTGTGCCGTGGGGCCTCACTAGCCTCTAACTCCCTGTGTCTGCATGAGCATGTGGCCTCCCTGTTCCTTCCCCGATGGCGAACCCAGTGACCCAGGGACATGTGGGGTGTGCTGCTGCTGCTCCCCAGCCCACCAGTGCCTGGCCAGCCTGTCCCTCCCCTGGACAGGGCTGTGGGGATGGCTCCGGCGGCTTGGGGAAAGCCAAATTGCCAAAACTCAAGTCACCTCAGTACCATCCAGGAGGCTGGGTATTGTCCTGCCTCTGCCTTTTCTGTCTCAGCGGGCAGTGCCCAGAGCCCACCCCCACCAGAGAGCCCTCGATGGACAGCCTCACCCACCCCACCTGGGCCCAGCCAGGAGCCCCGCCTGGCCATCAGTATTTATTGCCTCCGTCCGTGCTGCCCCTGGGCCACTGGCCTGCCGCCTGTTCCCCCAGGCTCTCAGTGCCACCACCCCCGGCAGGCCCTCCCTGACCCAGCCAGGAACAAACAAGGGACCAAGTGCACACATTGCTGAGAGCCGTCTCCTGTGCCTCCCCTGCCCCATCCCCGGTCTTTGTGTTGCGTCTGCCGGGCTCAGGCAGAGGCGCCTGTCCCTGCTTCTTTTCTGACCGGGAAATAAATGCCCCTGAAGGAGCTGGGGGTGTCTGCTGCTTGGCATCTCCAGGATGTGGCAGGGGAGGGCCTGGCTCCTCTGCTGCCTCACGGGCTTTAGGAGACAAAAGGGAAGATGGGGACCCTGGTGGGGTGGTGGGAAGGGAAGGACAGGGCCCCCTTGAAGTGCTGTCGCTGCTGGGCCCCTTGCAACTATCTGGGGAGAAAGGAATGTGACTCCCAGCTACAGCAGCCCTAGGCAGCAACAGTCTACAGCAGTGCAGAAGGCCTTGGCTGGGGTTGCCTGTCCTTGCTAAGGGAATGGGGAGACGGGCCTGGCCTGTGCAGCTCAGATGCTGCCAGAGGGAGAGCTGCTTGATTCCCTGGCCGGGCTCGGAGGTGTCGAGTCGGCCCGGCTGTGAGTGGGCCCTCCAATGACTGGATCCCAAGGAAACCCAGGGAGGAACAGGCCCAAGCCAGGGTCGGCCTTGTGGCCCCTGGTGCACGTGGGTGCAGCTGTGGCTGAGGCAGGAAGTAGGTGCCCAGGCAACGGGGGCCACAGAGGCGCCTAGAGCATTAGCCCGCCACAGCCGCAGCCAAGTGCCCTCCAGGATCGGGCAGTGCCAGGAGCCCAACAGTGAAAAGGCTTGGTGTGATGGGATCGACAGGAGACTGAGGGCATCCTCACTGCGGTGTGGCGCAAAGGGACTACTAGGGGAACCACACAGGGCCTCCTGAGGCAAGTGCGCTCAGCCAGGGGCCCCAACTGCTGCAGCATCCAGGAAGCCCAGCTCCTCCGTGTCTGCAGTCACATGGGGGTGGCACTGCCTCCTCTTTGAGCACCATCTCCAAGAGCCCCCGGGAACTTCAAACCCATGCCCCTCTACCCTGCAGGGGGAAGAGGCAGATGAGTAACCAAGAACCACTTAGAAGTGTCCATTCAGAAAGTCTCCTTTTTCTGGCCTGATGCCAGTTTCAAAATCTGCCTTCTGTGGTAAGGTGTTGAGAAAAATATTTCACACAGAGGCAGCTGCTACCCCGGGGCCCTCCTACTGGTTATTCTGACACAGGCCATACTGCTCCGGGATTTATCAGCAGGGTGGGCCCCGCAAGGGGCTTATCGCCAGCTGGGGTGGACAGGGAGATGCCCTCATGCTTCAGGTCACTAACCACACACCTGTGCCAGGGCAGTGCGTGCAGGCACCACTGCCTCCTTGCCCCATCCTTGCCAGGCCTTTGTGGGGGCCACAGAGGCTGAGCCTAGAGCTGACCCTGTGTCAGACACCCCAACAGAATGGTGCCTTCCTGCAGAAGCTGGTCCGGACCCAGATCTGAGAGCAGCCATAGAGAAAGGCTGGGTCAGTCCCCAGCCCTTGATTCCACAGGGAGCAAAGACCCTATCGAGCCTTTCCCAGAACTGCTACTAGCCCCAAGCGAGGTGGTCTCGTGTCGCATTGCTGCTTCTGCCTGTGCTGTGGGGGAGACAGGCGGTGGGGTGGTGAAACCACAGGATGCAGGCTAATCCCACTGGACAGACACCAGAACAGCCAGGGAGGGTGAGCTCCAGTGCAGGAGCCCCTGCCAGACAGTTTCCCCCACACTCCCAGTTCACTTCTTACATGCTCCAGGGGAGTCCCCAAGCCCAGTGCCAGGGTGTTGTCAGCAGTTTGGCTCATCGGGCAAGGGCCTTCTGAGCTTGGGCTGAGCCAAACGGCTTCACCTTCTTGCTCCTGGATTTTCCCAGCTTTGCTAGACATGTGAACTCAGACCCAGGTGCCAAGCTGTATGGGCATGCTGCCAGCAGCCAGGACTTTGGGCTGGCCCCTCCCCTGGTGCAGGATAACATGAGGTGGCACCTGCACAGTGGGTATGACGTGTCTCTTGGGTCCCAAGTCTAACCTGATCCTCGTGGCCCCACCTGGGACCTGTTTGTACTGCCTGGCGCTCCAGACAGGCCTCCTCGCCTCCAGCAGCCTGCGCCTGCAGTCTCCTCTCCCAACCTCCACAGGTCCGTGGCTCCCAGCAGTCCCCTAGCATCCACCTCCTCAGCCACCCCCAGGTGGACACTTCTTCCATTCAGGAGGGTGACAAGTCACAGTGCCAGCCAGTGCTAGGTCAGGGTCTGGGATGTGACCAACTAACCACGGGTTACTGTGGTTTCTGAGAAGCTTCTCTGTGCCCAACACTGCCCTGCACCATAATGAGCGCCTGCCACACTCCGCAGGGCCCACACTTACCACCGCGCTGCTGCTGGATTTCTCACCTCCACTCCGGGCACAGCGGGCTGCTGCTCAGTAGGAACACAGGAGGGACCTCGGAGCACTGCCCAGGTATCCATGAGCCTGCTGTTACCCCCACCACACCTTCGACCGGACTGAAGGTTGAAAGGGAGCTGTTTTGCTCTGAGAACTCTACTTTTAAGAGTAGTAGCTGGCCAGAAGCAGATCACTTGAGCTCAGCAGTTCAAAACCAGCCTGGGCAACACAGGGAGACCCCATCTCTAAAAAAATAAAAATTAGGTGGGCACGGTGGTGCACAACTGTAGTCCCAGCTACTCAGGAGGCTGAGGCAGGAGGATCACTTGAGGCCAGAAGGCAGAGGCTGCAGTGGGCCGTGACTGCACCACTGTGCTCCAGCCTGGGTGACAGAATGAGACCCTGTCTCAAAAGAGTAATATTGTACACACAGTACATTTCAAAAACTGCATCAATCAAATCACTTAATCACTAACCAGTTGGCTGGGCATGATGGCTCACGCCTGTAATCCCAGCACTTTGGGAGGCCGAGGCAGGAGGATCACGAGGTCAGGAGTTCGAGACCAGCCTGACAAACATGGTGAAACCCTGTCTCTACTAAAAATACAAAAATTAGCCAGGGTTGGTGGTACAAGCTTATGATCCCAGCTACTCAGGAGGCAAAGGCAAGAGAATCGCTTGAACCTGGGAGGCAGAGGTTGCAGGAGAATCGCTTGAACCTGGGAGGCGGAGGTTGCAGTGAGCCAAGATCACGCCACTGCACTCCAGCCTGGGCAACAGAGAGAGACTCTGTCTCGAAAAAACAAAAAACAAACAAAAACCAACTAACCAACATTTAATGGATCCCTTCTCCAAGCCTGAGACTCCCTAAAGGATGTCTGGAGCACCTGTGATGATCCAAAGAAATACCAGCCACAGGGGGGCTCTGACCCCCAAGGGCACACTCCTCGAAGGGCCTGGGCATGAGGTGAACACGGCCCATCTTCTCACCCTAGGGTTAGAAGGCACAGGAGCAGGCCTCAGGAAAAGGACGTCAGCCCTCTGCAGGTGCCCAGCGGAACCAGCCTGCATTCTTGGGGGCAGGACCCATGCCCTGCACATTTCCATCCACTCAACAACCCCCATAGAGGGCGTCTCAGGCCATTGCAGACCAGGCTTCCTCCTCCAGCCTTACCAGAGTCCACCTTTGCTGCACCTTGTCAGGTTGGTGTAGGAAGCCATTCCAAGGGCAGAGGCACCTTGAGAGGACCCTATGGGCAGCCATGGCATCTAAGATACTGTGATTCGGCTGAGCGTGCTGGCTCACACCTGTAACCCCAGTGCTTTGGGAAGCTGAAGAGGGGAGGATCCTTTGAGGTCCGGAGTTCAAGACCAGCCTGAGCAACACAGCAAGATCCTGTCTTTAAAGAAAAAAAATGCTGCCATCTATCTAGGTTAGTGCTGGTTGGGCACCTGGTTTTCACAGGAGAATGTCAGGTCGGCCACAGCCACCTGGGCTGCTGTTATGTAGCCCTGCCCTCTGCTGCCCTGGCTAGACCTTCACCCACACTGAGGTGTGTTCCACTGGCCCAGAGCCAGCCTGAGACTCATCCACGGCCACTGGGATCCTTGCCTGGTCTGTGTGCCTTGAGTATTCTCCACTTGGTCCCAGTTTTCATTGTCTGTGAACACTTTTCCTT
This sequence comes from Pongo pygmaeus, assembly GCF_028885625.2. Taxonomy (NCBI): domain Eukaryota; kingdom Metazoa; phylum Chordata; class Mammalia; order Primates; family Hominidae; genus Pongo; species Pongo pygmaeus. Next base: position 100,124,683 of record NC_072392.2, on the reverse strand, counting down.
TTTACTTTACTGTATGCTCTGGCCTAAGCTGCCGCCAAACCATCACAAGCTAATCAACATTATGGTATGGCAAATCTCTTCACTCTTTCCCCAACAGTGGACAAAACACAAGCTCCAATATTAAGGCATCTGAACCCTGACCTCGTATCTAGATGTGGTACAAATGTGGGGTGGGGTTTTATATAAGATACAGGGTCTCTGTCACCCAGACAGAAGTGCAGTGGTATGATCATGGCTCACTGCAGCCTCCACCTCCTGGGCCCAAGCTATTCTCCTGCCTCACCCTCCAAAGTAGCTGAGATTATAGGCATGCAACACCATGCCCAGCTTGTCTCAGGCCCCAAATTGTGGTCTATACAACAGCTCATGGCAACCACAAAAACGTTGGAAGATAGTGCAGTGACCTGAAGCAATTTCCATCGTCCAGAGAGCAGAAGGGACAATGCCTGCAATCAAAACCATTTATGAAGAGATGGTGTTTCCTGAGTGGGCTCCAGGCCAGTGCTCAGGGAGGGACATACTCATATTCCTTCTAGGCCGGAAAAGTCACCCAGAGGAAGCAGACAGTTCTCCCAGCAGGTACAACTTATGCTGCTGACTGACCTTTGCTCCACTGGCACTGCGGGGAAGGGCACAGGGGACCCAGTCTTGACCACAAGGAACTCATATTCTAGTGGAGGGAGTTCCCTGTGGGAAGGAGAAGCATGTTCTCAGGAACAACTGATAAACAGAAACTCTCAAAGTACAAAAGCAACTTGCTCTACGTTTTGCCATTTCAAAAATCAGGATGCTATTGCAGTCAATGTGTATACATTTAACGTGGGAGTACCTCCCTTTTGCCTGCCAAGTTTCAACTTTAAAATCAGTGGTGGTGCCGATTCCCAGCAGAGGAAAGTGAGGAGGAATGGAGAGGGCAGGCACCTGGGGAAAAGGGGAGCGGCAGATTCCAGGCAGTGAGGGAGACGGAGGGCTGCCAGTGTCCAACAGTAACAAAATGCAGACCATCTATGTAAAGTTTCTAAAAGCCACGTTAAAAGATAAAAGAGGAGGCCTGGTGCGGTGGCTCACGCCTGTAATCCCAACACTTTGGAAGGCCAAGGTAGGTGGATCACCTGACGTCAGGAGTTCGAGACCAGCCTGGCCAACATGGTAAAACCCTGTCTCTACTAAAAATACAAAAATTAGCTGGGCATGGTGGCAGATGCCTGTAATCCCAGCTACTCGGGAGGCTGAGGCAGGAGAATCACTTGAACCCAGGAGGCGGAGTGAGCCGAGATCGCCCACTGCACTCCAGCTTGGATGACAAAGTGAGATTCTGTCTCAAAAAAATAAAAAATAAAAATTTAAAAAAAAGGAAATTTTTATTATTTTTTGAGATAGGTTGTCCATCTGTCACCCAGGCTGGAGTGCAGTGGTGGGATCATGGCTCACCGCAGCCTCAGCCTCCTGGGCTCTAGTGATTCTCCCACCTCCACCTCCCAAGTAGCTGGGACCACAGGTGCACACCACCGTGCCTGGCTAATTTTTTAAATTTATTTTTTGTAGAGACGAGTGTCTCACTATGTTGCCCAGGCTGGTCTCGAACTCCTGGGCTGAAGGGATCCTCCTGCCTCGGTCTCCAAAAGTGGTGGGATTACAGGAGTGAGCCACACAGCACCTGGCCTCAATATTATTATGTAATCCAACGTATGCATACATAGTATTTCAACATGTAGTAGTCAATGTAAAGTTATTAACGAAATACTGTACCTTCTGTCTCCCAGCCCCTACACGCACACTGTCTTTTTTTTTTTTTTTTTTTTTGAGACGGAGTCTCGCTCTGTTGCCCAGACTGGAGTGCAATGGCGCGATCTTGGCGCACTGCAACCTCTGCCTCCTGGGTTCAAGCGGTTCTCTTCCCTCAGCCTCCCGAGTAGCTGGGATTACAGGCGCGCGCCACCAGGCCCGGCTAATTTTTGTATTTTTAGTAGAGACGGGGGGGGGGGGGGTGTGTGTTCACCATGCTGATCAGGCTGTTCTCGAACTCCTGACCTCGTGATCCGCCCGCCTCGGCCTTCCAAAGTGCTGGGATTACAGGCGTGAGCCACCGCACCCGGCCCCGCACACTGAGTCTTAGAAGTTTGATGTGCATTGCGCACTCACAGCCCGTCTCAGGTGGACTGGCCATATTTCAAGTGCTCAGCAGCCTCCGTAGCGGGTCGAGTCGGGAGGCAAACCCAGCTGCTGCCTTCGGAGTGAAGCAGCGCCCAGCGCCCAGGATATTTCCACAGCTGTGTAACGGCTGCGAGGTCTCCTGAGCCGACCAGAGCATCTGAGAAGCACCAGAGTAGGGGCAGCGTCACAGGATTTGGCAACCCGTGGGAAAGGAGGGGGATCGCAAAGGGCCGCTCCCTGAAGGCCTTAGCGGGGAGTACCTTTCCTGCGGCCGCTCCACCCATGGGCAGCGTCTTCCTGGGGCCTGGGAGCCGGCAGGTCCCCGGCGCCCAGGTCCCGCCCCTCCCGCCCGTCTCTCCAGCCCCATTCTCCTAACCACCCGCCCTGTGCTCTCATCCCCTCCGAGGCTTCCTCGCCCTGTGCGCACGATTCCCGTGCCCAGGCCCTGCCGCCATGCCTCGGTGGGTGTCTCGCGTCACCTCGCGGAGCGCGTCGGACCGGGCCGGCTATCACACACCGAGCCCACCGCCGCCCCTAGGAACCCGACCCCACCTTCCAGGGCCGCCGCCGCACGCTTGACACGCGCGCCGGAAATTGCGTCACCCCAGCTTCCGGCCCGGAGTCCGGGGGGCGTGCCAGTTGGGAACGCGGTCCAGTCAGAATGCAACACGAGGGGTTTCGGAGGCGCAGCCGCAGCTCCGCCCCTAGACTGGGAACTCCGGCCCACTGCCACGTTCGACGAAGGAACGCGCAGAGTGCGCGCATCCCTTGGCCAATCAGGAGGCGCAGAGCCCGGGCTACCGAAAGTGGCATCCATTCCAGACCCGTGGAAGGTGTAGGCGAAAGCCACCAATTAGAAGCCAAGGCAGAAAAAGTTCTCGTCGGGAGCCAATGAGAGGCTAAGAAAGACAGCGAGCGCGAGGTCCTCGGCCAATCCCGGGCGAAGGCCAGGGAGCCCTCAGGAGCGTTTCCGAATCCGGGGCCAGGCCTGGTGTGAGTGTCCAGTCCGAGAGCGGCAAAGACGAGCCTCGAAGTCCGCCGGCCAATCGAAGGCGGGCCCCAGGGGCGCGTGCGCGCCGCGGCCAGCGCGCGCGGGCGGGGTGGGCAGGCGCGCCCCGGACCCAGGATTTATAAAGGCGAGGCCGGGACCGGCGCGCGCTCTCGTCGCCCCCGCTGTCCCGGCGGCGCCAACCGAAGCGCCCCGCCTGCTCCGTGTCCGATATGCTGCGCCGCGCTCTGCTGTGCCTGGCCGTGGCCGGCCTGGTGTGCGCCGACGCCCCCGAGGAGGAGGACCACGTCCTGGTGCTGCGGAAAAGCAACTTCGCGGAGGCGCTGGCGGCCCACAAGTACCTGCTGGTGGAGTTCTGTGAGCGCCGGGCCTGGCGGGCGGGCGGGGCTCGGGGCCTCTGGGCCAGGCTCTTCGGACGCAGGCACGGCCCGGCAGCCCCCGGGGCCGGGACCCCCGGCGCGCCCGGGACTGAGGGGCTCCCTTGCTGCCCGCCTTGGGGGCCATGTCCGGGGCTCCTTGCGGATGAGAGCCGGGCTGGGAGCCGGGGGGCCGTCCCGGTGCCCGCCCTGCGCACGGCAGGATCTTCCTGTTAGTGCGAGAAGAACAGGATCGACCTGTGTGAGCAAACAGCAAGCCAGTGTCCAGCCTTGCCGAGTCCTCCCCGGGGGCCGACCCGGAAGGCGCCCCGCTCCTGCCCACCCCACCTTCAGCTTGCCACAGTAGTCCTTCCGATGGTGTCTCAGAGGAGAATCCCAAGCTTTCCTCATGTCCCTAAGGATTTGAGCTCTGTCCCTGGGGTGGGAACCTTGTGCCTGACACAGTTGCTAACTCTGTTGACAGATCGTCTTATTCCCTCACCCTAAGCAACTCAGGGCCTGTGTGCACGGACGTGCATCTCATACTCACAGCCAGTGCTGGTACAGGCCGCGACGTTCACTTCTTCACTTTTATCTGTAGTCTTAAAGGGAAAGTCTAGGGAGACCCTTGCCTTAGTTGCCTACGGGGAATAAGAAGTCAGCAGCCATTGAAAGGTTTGTCTTGCTGTGCTGATGGTGACATAGCAGAGTGGGGGCTGGTGTTGGTTGGTGGTAGTTTGTCGTTCACGGCCTCTGTCCTGATATTGCCCAAGAACACCAGGCTATCAGCTCAGCCTTGTGCGTTAGAACGGGTTATCTTGGTGAGTAGATAGGGTTTTTATGAAGGAAAATGCCAGAGGAAAAAGGGAAGCACTGCCGAGGGATCAAGGCTGCTTTAGGGATCAAGGCTGCTTTCTAGCATCTCATTTCCGCTTCCAGATGCCCCTTGGTGTGGCCACTGCAAGGCTCTGGCCCCTGAGTATGCCAAAGCCGCTGGGAAACTGAAGGCAGAAGGTTCCGAGATCAGGTTGGCCAAGGTGGACGCCACGGAGGAGTCTGACCTGGCCCAGCAGTACGGCGTGCGCGGCTATCCCACCATCAAGTTCTTCAGGAATGGAGACACGGCTTCCCCCAAGGAATATACAGGTGTGGCTGTGGCACTGC